>NC_137550.1:11023619-11383421 GCF_963082525.1 Nesoenas mayeri | reverse complement strand
TTTATTTTTATTTCTGAATGAGAACTGAAGGGGCCATCATGAAGGGAAAATTCTCGTCATTTAAGTGTGCAATGAAAACCATTTGCAGTCATGTAGGGAAATACTGGTTTAAAATTGCTGTTAGTGAAGTTTCACAGGGATGCAGAATACGATGGTGACCCTCCAAACATGACTATGTTTGTTTTCCAGAAGGTAAGGAATTAATAGCTTAGGGCAGAATAATCTACTTCTAACTGGTGCTAAATGATGAGTCACTCCCTATCTTCTCTTCGCTTGAGAAGGTTAAGCTCCTTGCAGTGCTGTTAAATCATTTTGACCCAAGTGCTGTATGAGTTTCAAGGAGATACTCTGCTCAAAATCATCACCTTCTTAAAAACTGTTGCCTTATAATGTTACGTCTCTTTGCTTTCACCTCTGACCATAACCAGTTTGTGTTTGTTTGGATGTGTTTTGTTTCTGAGCTTGAGGGAAAACCATACTCATGAAATGTTGTATATCTAAAGATCAGGTTCATATAGAAACTGTAACTTAGGTATGTCTAAGGTGAATTTCCCTCTGAAGCAGCCTGTTTCTACCTCTTGATTATAAAGGTAGCCTAAGCTGACTAGTTTATACGTAGACAGAGAATTTCCACATGCCCATATAAGTCCTGCCCAAAGAGACTGACAGCTTGTTTGTCATGTAGACTGAGGTAGAGTTTCCATGGAATAATCTGATATTTTGATCACTTGACATGCAGGATTTCCCTAATATCAAATTGAAAAGGAAATTAAGACTTACGCCTGTTTAAAATATACCATACAGAAAGCACTATAGGTCTGTTTCATTGAGCAGAAATACATGTTTTTGCCTGATGGGGCTCCTGTTCACAGGAGGTTCTGTGTGGTGCTCAGGGTGAAGGCTCTTCTGTGGCTCCTGAGTCTGCAGGGTCATTGTGCACCCTTGCTGAACCCCACAAAAGGGAACCTTGTAGCGACTGCATGGCCCACAATCCCTTTTCTAAATTAAGGAAAGCTTTCTTAGCTTTCTTCTTTTGTTTACTTCAGGTATTCTGGTAGTTCTGTATGTATAACTCGAGAAAAATCAGAGAACTATTTGTACTCTTGTTGTTCAGAGATTTGCTGCAGAGTAGTGCTCTAGCACATAAATGATGACTAATAGCTTTATTACAAAGTGTGTGTGGGGGGTGTTTGTTTTTAAGCATATAATTTATTTGTCCGACATTAAAAAGTACCTGTGAAATATATAGGCACAGATAATACTGGATTTCTGAAGCTAACTTCAGTGCTAGAAAGACTTGCTTGTATCTCATGGAGAGATGTGGTTTGGAATAACATTCTCCTTTTCTGAGCCACTGGGAAGAAAGAAAGTGTGACAAAATGTTTGTAGATCTGAAGACACCCGCAACAGACGGCGAAGGAACCCTGACCATAATGTGTTTCTACCAGTCAGTATATGTTTACCAGAACGCTATATAGTATATTTAAAGCTAGAAGTTCTCTTTCTTCTTCCCCACTGAGTCTAGGAAATGAATCCAGTTTAAGCAAACAAACATTTCCCTGCTGAGAAGTCTGTGCAGTGGCTGTCAGAAAGGACATTTAAATTATGAGTTACTGAGAAGCTGGCTGGCCCTAGCACACCAGCAAAGCGCTCTCTGCTGCAGTTGCTCACCATACAAAGTATACTCGAATCATCTTCAGCGCTGCTGGTAGTGTTTTTATGGTTCTGGCTTCTGAGAGCACTCAGTGCTCAGTAGTCCCCGCTTTGCCTTTCCTTCTTTAATGAAAATTTCCCAGTCTATATGTCTGTCTCTCTGATTTATAATTCTGAAGACTGACCAGTGAAGCTACTGCAGAGCTACATTTAGTTATGGAACGTGGTGTACTCTGTCATTATTTCTGTTAAACAGGCAATGCTGACTAGATCTGCAATGTTCCTGGATAGCGGGCGATGACACGGCTGTGTGCTGGACGATGCTGGGACCCGTCTCTGTCATCCTCTTCCCGCTCATCCTTATCTGCTGCACTTATATTCTATTTCCCAGTAAATAACTTGATTTTTTTGGTTGTGATTCTTTTGCCAAAACGAGCGAAACTTACTGCAGTCTTGATAGTTCCTTGTGATACACTGGATGAAACTACTAGTTTCATGGATATTTTACTTGATCTCTTTAGAGCTCTAGGTTATGCTCCCTTTATGATATTAAAAGGTTAAGAAGAACGCTAACATTATGTCAGTGCTGGAAAACCTCTGGAGAGACATGATCCAGTTAGTGCTGACTCTCTACTAATTGTTGTTTTATAAAATAGCACTGCTTTGAAAATACTGTCCTTTGTAAATGAAGGAGACTGAGGGGTAAAAGAGGAGGTCCCTCTAGATACTCCTATCTTTCCCTCTGCTGTCTGTCCCTCCATCTAAATTATTTATTGCTGATTTTATTGCTGGGTTTGGTCTGAAGACACTAGTGGCCTTCTCCTTGGCTTTCCAAGATGTAGAAGGGGCAGAGCATGCTGTTTGTAGGCAAAGAAGGACTCCTGATCCTTTTCAGGTAAGTTCCCAGGATTTGCTGCTTCGTCTCAAATTCACAACTGGATGTGAGGTCTTTCAGTGTTTGTTGTTATGCTGTGAATTAGTTTCACTCCACCTCTGGAGATTCAGAAGCTTCCAGCAATTGCTTCTCTGGACTGCCAGGTCTATATGAGCTTTGCATGTTTTGGCCTTCATCTTGTCTTCTGTAGCCTTGGCATCTCACACATTTGGAGCATGGAGCTGCGTTGGCTCTCCAGGCTCAGGAGAATGGGCAGCATGAGAGGTGCTGCGCCTTTGGGACTCCTGTCCCAACACACACATGGACAAGAACCCGTTTGCACCTGAGCAGCAGCATTGAGGGCACTTTGAGGTTATTTGTGTATGTGCTTGGAGCATGAAACCTGGTCTGATGTCCTCTTGCTTGCTGCAGACAAGGGAGAAAAAGAGTTAGCAAAGAAGTAGCAAACAATTGGTGTTTAGTTGGCTTCTGTAATTTAACCCTTTCACCCTGGTTCTCTATGTGCATCATTACCAAAATCAGGCAGAGCTTTTAGCACAGACAGCTGCTTAACTTAAAAACCAAACCTTTTTTCCTTCTGTGTGGGAGGAGGTTTGTTTGAGGAACGTGGTGAAACGTGACTACGGGTGGTGTGGCCCACTCTGACCTGCTGTGTTGCCCCTCCAGCTCAGCTGGCCCCTGGTGTAGCTAACGTGGAATGTCCATGCCGGGTGCAGCAGACTCCCAGAGCCATGGGAGACACCAGGTCCAGCTTACCTGAGGCTGTTTGCTCCATCTGAGGGCTCCTGCAGGCCATGACCTGGGAGCTCAGTCACACCTGGAGTCTCCTCTGCTTGCGCAGAAGCAGCCAGGAGCTTCCCAGCTTTTCTAATGCAAACTGCTTCCTGAGGGTTTCCTGCATGGGGGTGTTTTAGTTTCGTGCATTTGGAGCAGGCGAGGAAGGTGCTGCCTTCAAGGATATCCCCCAGAAGGAAGAGTTGGCTCCTGGACAGGGCCATGAGCACAACAGATCTGGTGCATGGTTGTGAAATTGCATGTTTTTAGTGAAATGAATGACATCATTTAACTCTCTGTTTCTTCTGTTTCTACCTTATGGTGTGCTTTTCTGGTAAAGCTTAGTAATACTCTTTTTATTAATGTATTTCCCTTAGTCCATGCTTGAGTGCTGCCGCTCCTGAGCTCAGCAGGTCCAAGAGTTTTTGTCGTGTTAGCTGCAAGGCAGTTCAGTGCTGCAGTTTTGGTGGTGGTGTGTTTGTGCCTTTTTTTTATTTTCCCTTGTAATGCTGCATGACTCTATTCCCCTTTATGCCAAGTAATTACAACTGAGCTCTGCAAACTTCTCTCTTTGCACCGATACCTCAAGGACATGGAGACAGCTGTCGCCCCCTGCCTCTCTTTCTTGACACCATGGAGGTAGCTCTATGAGATGATTACCAAAGGGGTTCTAAGTAAGCCAGCCGACCCGACGCACATCAACCCCCCGGCAACCACACCAGAGCCCTCACAGAGTTTTCTGGGAACACACAAACCGTGTCATCCCTGTCCCTACGGGAGAACATCTGCTGTTGTCCTATCATTCGTTATCTCTCCTTATAGCTTTGCTTTCCTCTTGGGTATGCATTCACATAGATGCCTTGTTTTCTTATGTTCTACGTGATACATCCTTAGGGTTTTGCAAGAACTGTACATCTACTGACCTGTTTTATATTACTGTGTCTCTGTATCTATTTACCCTCTCGTGTTCTATTTTGCTTAGTGTTCTTGCTTTTTCCTCTTTCTTCCATGGCCATCCTATTTTGTGCTGTCTCATAGTTCAGACATGAGATCTGATGATCCTTTTCCCACCTCCTTCTCTCCCTGCCCCTTTTTATTTTCCATGCAGACTTTTGCAGATTCATTTTGGTTAACTGTGCCTGTGTTTGGCAAGAGCTGCTGGCATAAGCTCTAACACAGCTTCTTGAAGAATCTTACATCTTTCAGTTCTCTGGCTGCTTTGAGCTTTTAACTAATTTATCACCCTCATCTTAGAGGCACAGAACTTGTCACGAAGAACAAAAATCCATGATTTCTTCAGATATCCATCTGTACACATTCTGTGGAGCAGTATTATGAAAAGCTTTGCTTGATCTTTGCTCATACTAAGCTAGTTTTTGGATGGAGCCTGTTGTTTATTGACTATTCAAATCCTAACACTTACCTGTTGTGTGACCTTGCTCAGCATCTCTCTGTCTTGACAATACATTGCTGAATAACAGTAATAGTTTCTTCTTTTTACAGAATGGTTTAAACAAGTATTTTCTACTGATTTTCATCCCAACGCATTTTGCCAGCTTTCTTGTTTGGATTTCTGAATCTTTTGTTGTTTGTTTTAAATAAATAAATGCAAAGAGTATCTTTCCAGGGTGAAAACCTTGGAGGTGAGGTTAGTCCTTCCAGGATTAAGCTCTTATATACAAACTCGGTTATGGAAGGAGAGGTGTTGCCATCTGTTCTTGCAAAGAGCAATGTAACATGCAGAGGGTTTGCTTGTTCCTAGAAGGCTTTTTTTAGGCAAGGATTTTAAAACAAACAAAATCCACACTAGATATTTGCTTCCAATGTAAGCGGTACCATTTTTGTGGACTGCAGTGAGGACCAGGCCCACTCCCAGTGCTGTCAGAAATGCTGTAAATTAAACCTCTTAGAGAACAACCTGCTCTAATAAAATAGCTAATGTTGCATAATATTATATTTTGTATACCATTTGGGTCAAATTCCCACTTAAAGATATGTTACTACTTACTTTCCCACTTTTTCTCGCAGAATACCATCAGACTTCAAGTTTTCATTAAATACTGTTGTAACACTAGAAATCTTCTGCTTTCTTTTCCAGTGTCACTGAGAGGCTCAGAAGTCATGTCCTCTGAACTACATCTATATGGGGTGACTTAAACAGAGAAATTAGTGGAGTCATTTAGTGTGCTTTGTTACACTGGTCTTTTTGTGTGTATGTGCTGTAGGATATCCATCATTAATAGGTTTGAGTTCCTTGGGCGGTAGTAAAATCCAAGTAATTTTGTATCACTGTCCTTTGTGTTCACCTGTGTTTGTGGTGAATGTGAGGCTGATTTAGTCTAAACCTTTCAATTGAATTGGAAGTTTTGTAATAGGTTTAAATGCAGGTAGAGTCAGGCCCTATTACAACTTAACTCTTTCCAACTTCCATGACATGACAGCATGTTCTCAGTTTTCTCTAAGTTATTGGCCACATGCATAGACATAAGTATTGAGAATACAAAACTACTCAGAAAAGCTTATTTAAGCAATTGTGCTAAGCAAACGTTTTCTGTTGTTCACTGAAAGGAGTCTTGGATCACATCTAGTTCAAATTTGGAAAATGGGATGTTGGGTAATGGGGAGCTTGCGTTTGGCAAACATCCAGGCTGAGCACAGTTTGAGTTACTGCCCAGCCATTCCTAATGTTTGAAAGTTTGTCACACTATTAAGGAATATTTTATAAATTAATCTCTCATGCTTGTGACTTAATACTGCTATCTTCCTAGACATTCCTTTGCAAACAATAAGTTTATCTTGGTTATATAATAATATGAGTGTAATGAAGTAGATGAGTTTATTAATTAGCATTATAAAACCTTTAAGTTCAATGTAATGGTGAAGGGCCTCCCCAGGTCTAGCCATGCTGAAGATTGTTGTGGTTTTGTACATCATTCTGAACAGATGAGAGGATGTAAAAAGATTAATGTGACTGGTGACTCTATTTCACTGCTTTACGCTCCTACGATTTGAGTCATCAGCTTTATCTGCATTAACAGGTGGATTTAATCCTGAATTTTACCCTTTAGCTTCGAGTTCTTGTACATTTGGGAAGGCAGTGCTATATGGCCTAAATCCTTAGTCATCATCAGACTGAATGTACATTCCAAAATGTATATCACATTTCAGAGAACTCCGTGTGTGTCTGTGGTGCTGCAAGGAGCCTTCTGTACTCCCTGTGTTTTGTTTCAGTTCTGGGCTCTATTTATCGTTGGACAACCCCTGACTGAGCAGGAGCGGGTGATGAAGCTCTGCTGGCACGTTTCCCAATCCATTAATACAAGTTGCTCACTCAAAGGACCATCTGGACTGAACCCCTCAGCTCCCCAACCTCTAGGCTACTGCTGTGCCCTGTTTTTACACGGCCATGCCAGAACATCAGAGCACCTGCTGTTTAGGCTTGGCCTTAGGGCTGCCCTCAATGTAACTTATTCTACCTCTATAGATCCTGTTTGGATATTTCCTCCCTTGGAATGACCTTAGTTTGACAGAGAAAATACAATTTCTACACAGAGAAGTGGCGTCAGGCCAGCTGGGATCATTATTCCACACGTAGTTAAGAACTGGTCAGAATTTATGTGAGGCCTCAAGGGAAGAATGTGAAGTTTGATGAGCTCCCAGTGTGATGGGCCTGTGCTATGTCCTCCCTCTCTATCTTTTTCATTTCCTTCTTTGGTTTAAATTAGATCAACAACTGTCCTGCAGACACTTTTAACCTTCCATTGAATTGGAAAATTAGAAAAAAGGGAGGGTATCTAGGGTTATCTGCCAGCATAGTCCAGTTTGGGAGGAAAAAAGCTTAAACTCTCTTTTCCTGCTTCATTTGAGGAGCCATATTTTGTTAAATGAAACAACTGTTCCTAGAAGTAATGGTTACTCATGTCTGGTTATTTGGGATGTGATGCTTACCTGTGCCAAAAAGGTCTTGTTGTTGTCTGGAAATGGCAGTGAAAAAGTTCAGTACATGACACTGCTGAAAATGGCTTTAAAAAGGTAAATGGTCTCAATTGCTGGCTGGCAATCACGATAGTAGAAGTTGTAGAGAAGTGTTGGCACAGCAGGGGTTCAGACCAGCAGCGCAGGCAAAGTGTATTTGTACCAGGCAGCAGAAGCTGGCATGCAGGCATCCACACAAACAATCTCAAGCACAGCCCATTGCCATCAAAGATACCCTCACAGGTCTACTCCCGTATTTGCAGCTGGCTCTTATTTTTAAAGTGGTGAGGTCCTACCACACTATCAACCCTGCCTCTCCTTTGCCAGCTTTGTGTTTGAGAGCTGCTTGCAGTCCTAACAGCAGAAAGAACAAGAAACACTAGTTGTAAAGAAGAGACCTCCTGCTGATGTGGGTGAGTCTGCAGATTGTGTCGGATGGGGAACAGAACCACCATGTCCCCTGCTTGGGTCACTCTGTACCCCTCTCTCTGCAGTCACCCTTAGACTCGCAGCTTCCCCTCGTGTTGCAGATTGTGGTTGGGCTGTTGTGGGAGATGTCGGTGGTGGATGTTGTATGGATCTCAGCAGTGAATGTTCCTGTAAGCAGCTGCCCACCTCTCCCTAGAGTATGTTGCCTATGCAGTAAGAGTATCTTGCATTAAGAACAGAGCAAGTACACAGGTTTTTCCTTCAATAAAACAATGTAAAAACACGTTCATAATACTTGCTGGGAGGTGTTTTTCATATGTTCTCTTCTTCTTGATATGTTTTCATTTTGCTGCTACTTTATGGCTGTGAGAAAAATACATTTTTGCCTCACCCATCAATGCAGTAGCAATATAGAAAATGATTTAAAGTTCTAATATATATTGGAAATCTAGCCATGCAGTCTGTGCTGCAGGAAAGAAATCCAGACAATTATTCATGGAAGCTGATCTGAACTTAAACCGACCACTATTGATATTTTAAACTGGAGTTTCAGGAATAAAGAAGCTAGGGAATCTCACGTGCCCTGTGTCTTCAGGCACCTCGATAAGAACAGCCCCTGTGAGCAGTCCTTTTTCTGTGGCTATCTCTGTTCGAGGTTTGCATCCCCACAGGGGATGGATCTATGCAGCACACCATAGGAAATAATTTCATGCACCACTGCAGTCTCTTGAAGCTAATTTAACATCCTATTTTGTTGCAGTACTTTGTGGTAATGGGCACAGCTTAGAGCCCACCTCACGTGCTGGCCACCTTCCTCCTTTTTTTGTTTGCTGTTTTGTTTTTAGTACTTGGCATTTAACTGTTTGTATTAGCAGTGCTGCTAATTAATGAGGTCTAGTCTAAACAGGTAATCATTCTCTTTTTCCAGGTGGTTAATGGAGGCTCCTATTAGTATCACCAAGGACTAGCCAGGAGCGTTTGTTTACACACATGAAGTTGTTCTCTAGGGTGCTCTAAAACGGATGCAAACTGACATATTTTCCTGTATCTAACCAAAGCCTATTTTGTGTAGGTTAGTCTTCAAATAATGCAAAATAATTCAAAGGCTCAGTACCCATGTATTCTTAAAAATTTCTGGGACACAGTTTCTTTGTATTGTGTGAATTAACTAAAAACATCTCCAGGAGTTAGATATCTGTCTATCTAAATTTAATCTTAATTGTTACTTCTGTATTAATTGAGTTGTTACTAGCAACGTTTGCTGGGCCAAAAGTTGTTGTAGGGTTTTTTTTCCTGCCCTTTATCTCAAATATTTATGTCTTGGCTCTTTGGAAGGACTCACGTGGGGATTTTCAGAAGTCTCTGCAGCTGGAGTCCACTGACTTCTATTCATATGTGTGCTGCTTGTCACTTTGGGGTGGATTCAAGTGAATGCTTAAGTGAGACTCCAGCAGTAGGTGCTTAACTCCAAAACTGAGTTGCTGAAAAACCTTCAGCTAATACTGCAGACCGGAATTAACCATATGTTGATATTATATGAGATGGTGATGCAGATGGATAGAGGCTTGTAGGGGGATCTACTGATCAACTACTTTTTAACTGGGGTCAATGATGTGAGCATGAGGTCAATAACACGACCTGAAAAAACAGGGTGAGAAGAAAATAGCTGTGTGTTAACAGTGTTTTAAAGCCTGTGTGACTATCTCCTATCTTCAGTTATTCTGTTCCTTTCATAAAACCTCAGTTGAGTCATGTGAGAAGACATGTAATATCATTGGAAAAGAGGTAGAGATTCATAAACAATTACTGGATTCAAATAATTATTGCAGTAATAGAGTTATAGAAAGTCAAAATAAAATAGGGGAAAAAAAATCTACACTTCATATATGACTTGGCTTTATTGTTAGTTTAGGTTTCAGTATATGGAAAAATGATGTAACTTGCTGAAGGAGTCAGCAAAGTGTCATCATCACTTCATCTTTATGCGTAATGAGAAACATTTTCTTACTCAAAGGAGCAGAGGGGACAGTTCACTAATTTTTTCCATTGCTAGAGGGCTCAGATCACTTTCAGAACATTGTGCAGCTGAGCCAGCTTAGCTGTTTAAATTGTCTTTCATCAGTGTGTAATGCCTGCGTGTTTGTGTACAGGGAGGGAGAGGCAGGTTTTGTTCTTCGTGTGCTGAAGCCTTGCTACTCTTCTGACTTTCTCTTGCTATTAGGAAGTTCTATACAAGCAGCTAATGACGTGGCTGTGTTCTGCACTGCACCCTGGAATTTCTGTGGTGTTGTTGGGGTTTTTTTTTTTTGCATTTTCTGATTTGTTTACATCTCTTGGATTTTGAGGGTGTTTTTGAGGTGTATCTTTGAAAATACATTTTAAAGCTAGTAGATATGTCAGCAGATCAGAATGTTTCTATCTCTGTGGCAGTACCAAGTTTGTACAATTCAGTCAAAATTAGGAAGCATTTCTTTACCGAGAGGGTGGTCAAACACTACAACAGGCTTCCTAGAGAGACAGTTGATGCCCCAAGCCTGTCAGTGTTTAAGAGGAATTTGGACAATGCCTTTGATAATGTGCTTTCATTTGGTCAGGCCTGAAGTGGTCAGGCAGTTGGGCTGGGTGATCTCTGTAGGTTCTTTCCAACTGAAACTATCTGTTCTATTCTACAGTGTGAGATGCCCCTCTGGTACGTGATGGAGTGATCTGTTAATGACCAGACAGGTTTCCAGAGCTGCTGATAAGATGAGAATTCTGGCATAGATGGAGAAACCTTTAATTTGACCCTCCTAAGCTGCTCTTTTTGGGGAGTAACCTCTGCGAGTAAGCAACAGCACTGAACAGCACTGCAGTATTGCTGTCAAGGGTTTTGCGCTGAGTGTCACTCATGCATTCACCAGAATGCATTTCCATCTTGTGGAGATGTTTTCTCTGGTCTGGATAAACTTTGTCTCTGGCATATTTGTGAGACAGACAACTAGTGATTATACCCTGAGTAGGCTTGTGGCTATCTCCAGGAATGTCAGAGGTCCATGTGGCTATGATAGTCATGAAGTGATGGATGCAGTTCAGCACAGGGGAGCATGGGAGTCTGGGTGAAAGCTCCAGACTTTATTCATGCTTCAATAAACTACCATGTTTAGAATCTGCATGCAAGCTTTCCTTGTGGGGGTTTCTGTAGAATGTGTGGGTTTACATAGCTCTTAACTCTAGCAAAATAAATTCCTAAACAAGCCTAAAATCTTGACGGTAGCATCACTTTCAAGCCTCTCGTGTTCTTAGGCATTGAATCTAAAATAAACTGAATGAATCAGTGATTGTTTTATCTTTAGTACTTCATATAATCTGAATAACAATTAGATGTGTCATAAATATTATCAAGATATTGTGTTGTGTGGCTGAACTAAATCAGTAGTTTGTTTTTTAAGCTGTCTTGTGTAAGTTCCTGGTTTATTTCATATCTGGAGTATTGTTGAACCCAAGCCAAAGTTCTTCTTATTTTTCATAATATTCACATTGGCAAGAAAACATGGAATATTTTGGGTAGATCTTGTAGAAAAATGAAGATGTGCTGTTAATGAGAAAGACACACTTGCTTACTTTGTTAGGTGGGAAGTGGGCCAAAAGCTTGGTTCTGCTTTCAAATTGATCAAGGCAGAAAAAGTATTGCAAACTCAAAGCTCTGCTCAGTCTCTGGCTAAATTTTGTGTTCTCAGCATGTGGTCCCAAACGCCACTTTGTTGAATATGAGCGTGAGGCTCCTGCCTCCTTCACTGAGCAGCTACCTGGAAAGGTGTCATCAACTTTTGTAAACGGGGCCTTAATCTCAGCCTTTGTTACACTGCTGGGAAAGTGTCTGTTAGATCTGATGACCAATACGCAAGAGTTCTCTTGTGTCAGCGGTGAAGTTGGTCTGGATTTGCAATTCATTCCCAGTGAGGAATGTTTCCAAGTTTGAAGGGGACTGCCATTTCTAGTACTAGCAGATGAAAAGGTAAATCAACAAATTATTTCTTTATCATTGCCCTTGTTTTATTGTGAGCATTTAAATAGATAAGAGCAGCACCTCTGAGTTTAGCTGCATGAGGTGTGCCAGGGAGTCTTCTGAAGAGGTTTGTTCTGACAGGGCGTCATCCCCAAAGTACCCACTGCCTTCCAGGTAGAATTGCAGAGAAGCATCTGCCTTTGGGTCACAGTTTAACGGTGTGTGTTTTGCAGTGCTGTACTCATCTTGCATTCTGTCTGTTGAAGAAACTAGAGTGACCATTTCATTTCATTGTACAAGAGAAGCAGATGGGTGTTGTTTTTGTCCTATATGCTGAACTCTGGAAAGCCCTGTGAAGAGCAGTTTTCCCAGTGACAGCTGGCAAGTACCTTGCTGTGAATGAATTTAGTAATACAACCTGCTTTCTTGGGAATATTACCATACACTTCCAGACTTTGTAGTTGTTCTTGGTGCTTCCTGGAACATTTAGTGATGCAGTTTCACTTATCCATTTGCTCTGATAAGCTCAGTAAGTGGATGATAAGGTTTTTCTGTCACTATATATCTTGCTAGCTTCACAAAATGTTTTTCATGTTGTTTTGATACAGGGGAGCTGAACAAAAGTACAGATACCTGTATTTTCAGCTAAGTCTAATTAAGAGAACTTTCTCTGCTTTGCAGAGTGAGGGGCTTTTCCATCACTCGATACTTGTTAGATGGGGATAAGACAATGATTTTGTGGCCTCATCCCCCAGGATGAATGAGTTCTGTTCTAGATGAGGATGAGACCCTTATTGTAGGAGGTTTCATAGCCTGAACAGTTTTTAACTCTGTTATGATCCTTTTATGCCTTTTCAGTTAAAGCCACTGATTTTTCTGTTTGGCAGTCTTAAAACTTGCCTTGTTTTCTGCAAAAAGGAAGAAGATTGTTTTTTCTCAAGTCGTTCTTCTTATTGAAGTGACAGTAAAGTAGGGAAGATTTTGTTCAATGATTTTATATTATGATGCACAGCAGATGTACATTGAGACATTCATTTTGTCTACTGTTGGGACTAGATTTGAGATGTTAACTAGTTGGGAATAGTCCTTCCTTGCACCCTCCTACTAGCTGTTATTCATAGCAGGAGCAGCACTCAAAATACTGATTTTTAATTTGGTTATCACTCAGGTGTTGATTCACACTGTCTATTCCATCAACAAGGGTTTTTTTGTGTTTTTGTAATTCCTGTAAAGTTACTAGTATACCGTCTATCTATAGTTGAGAGCTTTGTTTTGTATATCTGGTTATAATCATGCTGCGTTGATCTGAAGAAATTATGCCAGAGTGTTCAGACAAGAGAATCAAAGTTGGGCAAAGACTTCTGAATACATATAAATTTCTTTTGTTGAACCAAAAAGCGGAGGAGTGGATCTCTGACTCATCTCCCCTCTCTATCTGCTGACAAACTACGAGCTTGCAGCTGGGTAAATGCAATGGGAGGAAGAAATGAAGGCCAAAGCCATTGTGTCTGTGGAGTCACGCCAGAATCTGGTTGAGGAAAATCTACCCAAGATAACGTCAGAGCCCTACCCGACAACGTGAGAGGAGGAGGACTGAGAAAAGACGACATTTCAGGAGTATCAGCATGGTCATGTATGATGGAAGTATTGGACAGGGCAGTGGGAAGAGAGTGGTATTTCTGAGAGCTGAGTAAGATGAAGTCATTCGTCTTGGTTTAAATAAATTCAGAGAAATGCCAACTGAGGGACGGAAATAGTAAGCAAGAAGTATATTAGAGAGGAGTTGAAATTGGAAGACCAAAGTGTAGTTGAAGGTTAGGCGCCTTAAAATGGGAATGGCTGAATCATGCTTGTGTTCTAAGAGCAGAGAGTAGAAAAGGCCAAAACCATCTGAAAGGAACTGTGAGGAAAGAGTAAAGAAGGGGTAGAAATTAGAAGCTGCAGTGGGATAAGTGAGCACCACGGGCAGGCTCAGAAGCCGGGAGTCTGCACCTCTCTGCACGGGGCTGGAGGAGAAGGGTCGAGCTATGAGGTGAGACCACACGGATGCTGTTCAACCCACAGGGAGAGACATGAGGTTCTGTGTGAGGAGATGGCCCCACAGGTACCTTACCTGCATTGCTGGCACTTGTGCATCTGTCTTACACTCCTCTACCACACGTGCCAGTCTTTCCCAAAATCTCACTGCCTTGTAACGCTGCCAGTCTGATGTTATGTTGTTTTAAAGCGACTTTTTATTGATGTAATGGATTGTCTCTGCAGTTTTCTTTCTCTTGGCTCTATTTGATGAACAAACAAAACTCCAGTGCTGCTGTCATTTGATAAAGAAGAGGCAGGAGGGGAGGTGTCTTGTGCTGGTGACATTTTTGTACTCTGTAGACTTTGTCCTTTATAATGATGCATCAGAGTGTCATGCCCCAGTCTGCTCTGGTGAGGCAGACGCAAACAAGTGCCAGGAACAGGGCGGGATGTCATAGTACATAAGAAGAATGAAAATTATGCATTTTTTCTTATTTTATATTTAGAGGTGCTCTTGCATGAAAAGTGAGATATTTTGGGTCTGAGTAAGACAGCCTTTCTGTACAGCAGTTGTCTGCTGGTGAAGTTGCTGTCTCCTTTTCCTGCTGCCATTTCTCCTGCCTGTAGCACTGACTGCTGTGCTCCCACTTCAGCCTCTTTCCACTGATTGCAGCAGGTTTCTGCTTCTATTTCTACCTCCTATTACTATGTATTTTTTCTGTTTTCTACTAGAATGTATGAGAGGAGTTTTGGTCTGTTTTGGCTTTGAGTTTCTTACTCTGTTGTACCTTAAGCTATCTGTAGGTTCTCAGTGTTTGCTCACAAATTCAGCCTGTGATCCCGTCAGCATTTAGATGTTACTTCCCTCGGATCAGAAGGATTTAGTAGGTTTGTGGACAGATTCTCTTGCTTGGCTGCAGTACAGTCCAATTAAACACCTTGCCGTGACTGAGGGGGCAGTGAGCACAGACTGAAGGCAACAACATTGGAAATGATGGTGTGAATAGGCTCTTAGTCTCCTCTCCTGCAGGTGACTGAAACATTTCTAAGAAAGTACCATTTTGTTGGGTTAACACCAGTATTTTTTTCATACAGGAATAGGAGGAGGAAATACATATTTATATATATAAATATATATGGCAGTATGTGGGTTCAGAAACTCTGCTCAGAAGAGCTGTAATGGGTGCCTGCCCATGCTTTCATTCCCTCATAGACTGAGTTCTCTGCAGTAGTTGGTTCTTTGCCGTGCACCACAAGGTACCAGATACATATGAGATGAGGTTGTATCAAGAAAGCATCTATCGGTAGGAAGGGGGGGCATCAGGCACCACGAAGCATTTTTGTACTATCCAGTTTTGTCTCTGATGTTGGTGTATTTCTAATCCCAAGCATGGACCGTTGCTTCTGGTTCCTGCTCCAAGCAGAATCTATAATATTAATGCCATATTCAACACAGACTTCCATCCAGGTAGAACAGGAGTATTTTTGGTGATCATTGGCAACCTCACATAGTTATGGCAGTGTAGTTTGATCTCCCCCAAAGACAAGTGCAAGGATGTCTCCTGTTCTTTTCTGACTTGAGAAGAGCAAATTTGTCTAATGAACCCCTTGTACCACTTCTAGGAGCATTTTTCCTTATACAGCTAACATCCATATTTATTTATTTATTCATTTAGGTTGTGAGGTCCTGCGAAGCTTGGAGCTGTGTGTGGGGAGTTCCCCTGAAGAAGCTGCCGGTGAAATATGTGCCCCTGAGCTGCCTGCAGCTCTTCCTGGAGCACAGCTGTCAAGAGGATGGATGAGCAGCATGGTAAGGTTGCAGTTTATCTTTAGTTTAAGGAAGAAAACAGCTCTTTGGTTGTGGTCAATCTAGAATTGAAAGTGTCAGCCACAGAGTACACCATGCTAATCCATGGTTTTCTGGTCACAGTACGTTCTGATTAGTATTGCTGTGGAACCGGCTTCTGAAGTGAATCCCAGGGCACTTCTGCTATTTTAAAACCAAAGTCTTAGGAATCTGTGATTTAACTACTCACTCTAAGCTGTACTGTGTAAACTGGAGTGTGTCCTTTATGACTAAAAGGGAATGAATTTTAATGACAAAAGATTATCCGTGTCTGAGTCTAACAAATAACTCTTTTCCCAAGATTTTTCCAAGTTGCAAAATCCTCAGGTCAAACCATGCTTGATCCCATTAGTGCTGGAAAATGCCGTTCAGGCCAGTAAAGGTAGCAAAGCAGTCTTCCAAGTGAACACACATTGCTCCCAAGTTTCAGTGTGGTTCAATTTAACTAAACGGAATGTCCATTGCGATGCAAAACTGTGTGCGCTGCTGTTTCATTTCAACTGAAAAATTAATATATGCTGTTACTGATTATATTAATGTGTAATTTTTACCATGAGAGTCTAATCCCCTGAAACGATTGGTCACTTGGTGTATGTTAATTTAGCTACAAATGCTTTTCATTTTGCATTCGTATTTTATCATTTAATTGCTTTACTCTATTCAACATCACCCTTTTTTGATCTTCTGTTGATCATTATTTGGAATGAGAATTAGCCCTTAAGCAAACAGTGCCCCAAATCTATCTTCCTTCTTTGTGTGTAGTGATGACCTTGTGTTGGACAGAAAGAAAAGAAAAACAATTAGCTATCACTTCAGATTTATAATAAGAGTTCTCTTAATTATATTTGAAAATTGAAGTTAAAAAAAATCTTAACACTTATTCATGTTGTAAATCAACAGTTAATATTTTTTAAGGACCTCAGATTCTAGAAAGTCCTGATCTTCTGAAAGCATAGTGGAAACCTTTCCTTTAAAATAAAATAAATTCTACACCCCTTTTTCTAAAGGAGGTCTAGGCACTTGCAATTTCTACAGCCTTTGAAGGCAATCAGGTTTGTAAGCATCACTTTTCAAACTGGGAGTTTGCCAGTGGCAGTTTGCCACTGCCCAAGGCAGTGATATATCTCGAAAATTTGTCACCCAAAATCGCGTGACAAAGAATGGTGTCATCCCTGGAGCCGTTTGAGCTGGCCTGCAGAATGCCAGTAGGAATAAAAAGCCGGGGATGGAAGAGCTGCCTGTGAAACACTTGAGGCATCAGGGTAGCTCTGCAGCTCCCTCCTGGCCTGGGTATTTGTTTTCCTTCCAGAGGAGTCTTGGATGTGAGGGTGAGGAGGTATCAGGGTTGTCCAGAGTCCTTTGGAGAGGTGAGCATGTTCACCTGGGCAGTGGGTTTGCAGCTGCACAGCTGTGCTTACCCTCCATGACAAGAGCCGCTGCTCGGTGCCCGCTTCAGAGAGACAATCCTGTTCATCTTAGTCAGTAGAATGGCATTTTCTTCACTGCACTGAACTGGATTTGTAAGCTCTTAATGTTTACGTGTTTTGTCATAAAATTAATGAGCATCCGCCCCCTTAAAAATCTCATTAAAGTTTGTCTTTGGCAGGTTGCCTCCCAAAGTCTTGACAGCACTTTGGGTGCTGATGATCTGATCAGAGCGTCTTCTCACTCCCTCCTCCTTCCCCATCTGCTTGTCTCCACCTCTTGCATTACAAAAATAAACTTTTTGGGGTAGGAACTGGTTGGTTTTTTTCTGGTTTTACTTGGTGCAGTGCTGTCTGGTGCACAACTTCTCTGCAGTATGAGTTGGTCTGTGCTGCTCACTGCTACACCGTCTCCTCTACCCAGACGTGCTGCAGCATCCATGTAGCATATGCTAATAGAAATAACTGTCATGCTTTGCTGTATATAACCTGCATCTCAGACTGTCAATTTATACTAGTAACTTTGCCTTTGAGGAGGCAGGCAATGGTATGGAAGATCAGAGGCTGTGGAACTTGTATGGGAAAATTGGGTTCTGGTCCCTCCTCTTCAGTATAATCTGCACTGCTGCCAAATCTTGAAGCGGGGAGTAATGGGAAGCTTGTGCACTATAAATATGAACATGTAGTTGTATTTTAAGAATTTTGAAGATACTTCATAAAATGCTGCTCTACGTTTACTGGTTTACCATGATCTGAGATGATATAAGGAACAAAGAAAAGCAACTGGAGGCTCAACCAACCTACAGGAGTAAATTCTTTACTTGCGTGCCTTTGAGTGTGTTGAAGTTTGAATTCATTAAACAGTGCTTTAGGAGTTACAGCCGTCATTTAAAAATGCCTCCTTTAAACAAACAAGAAATAGCATAGTCAAATGCAAGTATGATAAAATAAAAATAAGTGGTTCTCTGGTAGCCTTTTATTAAGGGTTTGTCTGTAAGCAATTTTACAGCAGATTGCATAGTCATGGCTATTCAGTGGGCTTTTAGAAATTGGGGAGATTGTTGTGGTTAGGAATATCAAAGGACTTTTTTACTTATTATATGGTTCTGGTGAACAATCATTAATTGTCTTAAAAATAACCGGGGACAGATAA
The DNA here is from genome assembly GCF_963082525.1 of Nesoenas mayeri. Classification (NCBI taxonomy): domain Eukaryota; kingdom Metazoa; phylum Chordata; class Aves; order Columbiformes; family Columbidae; genus Nesoenas; species Nesoenas mayeri. Next base: position 11,365,268 of record NC_137550.1, on the reverse strand, counting down.
CATAATAAACTGCCCCTGGGATGTATTTCTGTTTTATCAGCCAGCAGTTGTAAGTAAAAAGCAGAAATGGTGCTTCTAGCTAGTTTTGTTTGAAACAGCAAGAACGAAGAAAGAATTATCAGGATGTGAAATGCATTAAATCATGGCCAGAAAATTCCTTTCATCTTGAGTATGGCTGCTGACTGTCAATAACAGAGATTAATGCTACAGGAAACAAAGCAGAAATGTTAAACATAATGACATTTAAAGAGGAGCAATAACCAGTTTATTAAAGGAAAGTGGTTTGAACTCTGTGAGGTTGGCAAATGGAGTTTCAGAAGCATTTTAAGATACTTTTGCCTCATCTAAATCGTCACAAGAGTAAATTAAAATATATCCTGTAAATGAAATCCGGTCTCTCTTTGTATTATCTCCTCTGAGGGATATGCATACTCCTAATTTTTAAAAGGAGCTCAAATGTCCTGATTGTGAGCCTAAAATTCTGCATACCAAGAAACTGCCACTTCAACAACTTTCTGGTGGGAATACACTGAAACAGAGGCTGCTTTAGCACTGCATGTTCCATTAAGAATGAAATTGAGCTTGTCCTTTTTGGTTTTTTTGAGCTTTCTTTTCTGTCCCATAGCTTTCTCCCTTTCCCAAATTTAATTGCTCTGTGCTGCTGCTCAGGGAAAAGCCCAGAGCCAGGCTGTGAGAGCAGCTCTGTGCCCGCAGCCGGAGCATACGTACCAGTTCAGTTCAGGCACTGGTTCCATTAGCGCTATGGCCTTGCCCTGGCTGTGGCTCCTCTCCGGTGAATTAACTTCTTATAAGTTCTGCGAAAATTATCTTTAGGACTTCTAAGCCTTATTGCCTTGGGAACCCTGGCCAAAAATGTCTCACGGTCCAGTGACCTTGGCAGAGACACAAAGGGTCAACTCCCCTCTTAGCGGGGGAGTTCGAAGGAATTTCACCTTGAAGATCTTGGTGGCAAAGATGTTGATTAGAGGCTATGGATGAGGACCTCTGTAGTTCAGGGTGCTCCAGTATTAAAATGCATCCTACTCTCTAAATTTTGGTGGAGGCCTAAGGATGGAAGGGCCCATCTGTGTAGAGAAGGTGGCTGTAGAAGGGACCCTTGGTCTAAGACTGCAACGTGCTTGTGAACTGGACGCCTCCAATGATCTTATGGGGCACAGTGCCATTTACTACTTGCCTACTCCAGCTGCCTTCCCCTTTTTGCTTGATTGTTCCATTTACTCCATTAATTTCTTCTTCATTCATGTTACCAGTTTCTGTCACTCAGCTGAAGTCCTGTGTATTCTCTACCAGTCCAACTGTGCACATCAGTCTCTTTGATGTGCACCTGTTTCTTCTAATGAATTCAAGGCTAGATGATCCTTGTGATCATCTTGCTTGTCCTTCTGTATAACACAGACCATATGGCTTCCCTGAAATAATTCAGTGATAAGAGGTAGGCTTTCTCTCTAACGTTCATTTAATTGAGTGTAGTGAATAGTCTTTTAGTCCATTGATATTTCAGAGGAAAGCCCACCCTAAGCTGTGATTAACTGAGGGCAATAAGCACATTTTTGGATCAGAAAGTTAAAACTAATAGATTCAAATAGGCTTTTGAAGATGATTAGTAGAAGTAACTAATTTCTCTGGCAATTTCTAGTCTTTACGCACAAGTCTTAGAGGGACACTTGGCATTTTTTCTGCCTAATGCATGAGTGGCTCCTATTAACATAAGCGGGACATGTTTCATGTAAGGCTCCTGCGTGGCTGTGGGTACATGTGTCAGTGGCGCAGAGCTGTGCAGATACCTCAGCAAGCTCCGTGTCAGCCCCACGCTCTCTTCCTGGCACTTTTGGGCATCCTCTTAATCGTGGGAGCTGTCTCCATGTTGTTTAGAGTGGGAAGTGAGTTTTGCCACTGTAGTATCTTGTTGAGGCTGACTTGCATCAAACAGTATGAAAGCTGTTTCCTCTTAAGGACAGTGAGAAATTTTGCTCATGTAAGAGATGAGAAGTAGAATGTGGTCAAAGGTGAGTGAGGCCAAGGGCTATAAATGTGTAATGGAACGTGTCCCTTGAAGGTACTTGTTTGGGAGCAGCTTTTATGATGATGTAGTAATTACTATTCTAATAGTGAAAAAAAAAAACCCATCTACAGGCATTTAACAACAGTTGAAGAGATAGCAGCAACAGGGAGGATAGAAGAAAAATGACATGAAGGCAGTTAGCAAACAGGAGTGGTGGGTAGAGAAGTATTGTTGACCTTAAATCCGAAGAATTTTCTTTATGATTTGTCTGGAGCAAGCAATATATGCACTATTTTGTTTAGTAGCTATCCTTTAGTGATAATGAATCTCTGCAACTCTAGTAGAAACTATCTTTAGCCACAACAAAGGCTTCTGTGAATAAATGGGTTCAGCCTAACACAGGATGGGAGCAGAGTTGATGTGTCTCTGCTCTGCGAAGGCTCAGTCACCTGTTCTGTGGGACCAGAGGCTTAACGGTGTTCAGGGACTTGGTGGCATTATGACCTGACTTCAAGGCCCCTTTGTTAATTAAGGAACTAGAACTGCTATGCGTCGTGTGGAAACCTAGGTCTAATGGTACTGCTTACAGCATATGTGTCTACTTGTTGGTCTTATTTGTGTAACTGTGAGTTGAGAGGGGTAATGGACGGTGCTGGAGACTGCTGATGACTTCTTGTGGTGACAGAGACTCTGTGGCCGTGCTGTTTGAATGTCTCATGAACATGGCTCACAGTAGAATTGGGTTTAGTTACAGAACTGGAGTGACTGCATTCTTTATTTTATACACCTGGCACTCCTGTAACCTTCATTTTTCATAGAAAACAAACCAAAACTGACATAGGAAGCATCATGTGACATCGGCTCTGGAATTCAGTGTGGTAACTCTATAGCATGTAGATGAGCTGAATTGTTCTGGTGCACAAGCACAAGAAGGTGTGGATGATGCCAAAGAGTGGTGCTTTGCTTCTTCCTGTGTGGTAGAGCCACTGATAACACAGAAGTCGTTGTAGGTTTTTGGGGATTTGTGGTTTTTTGTGTGGTTTTTGTTTGTTTTGTGGTTTGTTTGTTTTGTTTGTGTTTTGTTTTGTTTTTTGTTTGCTGTGTTTTGTGTTTCATTGGTTGGTTTGTTTTTTATTTCTTCCCTGCTCTTTGGGTTCGGGTTGTTATTTTTAGGTACGACAGAACCCAACGTTTCATGTGACATAGATGGGTCTGTGTTACTCTTTGAAAGATCACTGTATCAACCCAGCATTTGCAAACCTCAACATAAAGTCACTGGCTTTTACTGATCAGTATTCTGTGCATATTGGGACTTCTGACTTTTCACAGATAGTAGAATACGTTTTTATACTATTTGTACTACTGTATTCATATTGACTTAAATGCCAATTCTTACCAGTGGAATAGCATGTGGGTTTAAAGGAAGAAATGTTTCAGTGAGCAGATTATCAAAAACTGAAAGAAGAAAGTAGTTTTCCAGGTGAGTTGATCCTGCTACGTATGTCACTAAAAGTAACAGAAAGTTCCCAGGCAAATGGATGTAAGGTTCTGGATGATATAGCCTAAATAAACTCTGTCCAGAGCAATGTTCCAGTGAGAATGAAGTCATCTGTAATAAATGAAAATACAGCAAATGGGAGAATACTCTTAATAGGGTTCTGAGATTCTTTTGATCATGAGATGATGTTGTCTAAGCTGGCTAAAAAGCAGTGGCTGAATTTTGCCTTTCACTCTCAGTAGGTGCATTCTCCTCAACTGCAGTGAGGGTAGGGACTTTAGGATAAATTGCGCTGGGCTTCAATCTCTGGAAGCAGTGTAGGGGAAAGGGACCTGGGGGTCCTGGGGACTGCAGGAGGACCATGGGCCAGCACTGGGCCATTGTGGCCAGGAAGGCCAATGGTACCTGGGGTGGGTTAGAAGGAGGTGGTCAGTAGGTCAGAGAGGTTCTCCTGCCCCTCTGCTCTGCCCTGGGGAGACCACACCTGGAATATTGTGTCCAGTTGTGGCCCCTCAGTTCCAGCAGGACAGGGAACTGCTGGAGAGAGTCCAGCGCAGCCACCAAGATGCTGAAGGGAGTGGAGCATCTCCCGTGTGAGGAAAGGCTGAGGGAGCTGGGGCTCTGGAGCTGGACAAGAGGAGAGTGAGGGGTGACTCATTCATGGGGATCAATATGGAAAGGGTGAGTGTCAGGAGGATGGAGCCAGGCTCTTTTCGGTGACAACCAGTGATAGGACAAGGGGCAGTGGGTACAAACTGGAACACAAGAGGTTCCACTTAAATATGAGAAGAAACTTGTTCACGGTGAGGGTGTCAGAGCCTGGCCCAGGCTGCCCAGGGAGGTTCTGGAGTCTCCTTCTGTGCAGACATTCCAACCCGCCTGGACACCTTCCTGTGTAACCTCATCTGGGTGTTCCTGCTCCATGGGGGAATTGCACTGGATGAGCTTTCCAGGTCTCTTCCAACCCCTGACATTCTGGGATTCTGTGAAGTGGGATTTCCAGCTCCTGTGGGCAGTGACCTCTGGTGGCTGGTGTCCTGGGGACGTGCCCAGCCTGGCGCAGTCCCTGCTCACCCTTGAGCCATGTTCACCGTTGTGCCGTGCTCGCTGTCCTGCTGCACTGGCTGGTTCCGATGTGGGCAGGTGACTGCTGTGTGCTGCTGGCGGGGAATGCGTATGGAGGTGGAGACAAGCTGAATAAAACTCAGACAGGATATGCAATTTAGGCATTCTGCTACTACACCAAATAAAGAATTTCAGTTTATCGATGGAGGAGTAAGTTGGCAGAATATCCCAAACTGTGGCTGTCTGCAACTTTATTTTGAGAAATCATGTGTAGTGTCTTTCTGTCCTTCATGTTACAGCCATAAATTGCAATAATATTTCCCCTGTTCTTTTGAGAGGAGGGAGGAATATTTTCTTAGCAGTGATGGTGAGAGAATACAGAACTTCTTCCCCTTGTTGGTTAAAATGCCACAGGAATGATTTTCCCTGCTGCATTTCACTCCAAAGCAAAACTGCTGCATCAAAAATAATTTCCCCATCCTGAATCTTAATGGCTTTATTTGTCCTTTCTATTGAATTCGCAACTTCAGGCATTTTGCCTTTTTTTTTTTTTTTCCTTACACAATAATGGTGTATAAAAACTGGGCTATTGCAGGTTTTAAAATAGGATAAAATAGTATAGAATATTAAAACTATTCAAAATTCAGTTGAAAGCTGGTGTTATCTTTAAATTGGGTACTTCTCTTTTGTTCTGGAAGAGATTTTTGGAGACTCTATCTGCAGCATTCTCAGTGCTTGAAAGATTATTTTTCGGTAATCGTGTTGAGAAATTAGTAGGTGAATGCATAATCTTCCATAATCATAAATCAAGAGTTTTGAATAGTGGCCTCGGACTCCTCTGGGTCACTCACAGCTGAAATTAACTCCTGTTGGTATGGTTGTTCTTTTTCTTTTAATCTTCAAAATGGTTGAGAACACTGTAAGGGCCAGCTAGCAGGAATTTTCTCTTATCTATTGAATCTCACAAGGATTAATGAAGAGGAAATGCGAGCTTTTGTTGTAGGAACTGAGTGAATCTCACAGCCTTTATAGCAAACTGTTTGTTGATTTAGTAGAAATTGTGTTTCACTAGCAGGGTAATTCATCAGCACAGACACCAGTAGTACTGTATGTGCTGAAATCAATTTTGTGTGAGGTTCAGAGCACAGTAGAAATCTTACACTTTAAAATAGCTTTCTGGGTGCGAAAGAGAGAAATCAAGTGATTACCCTAAACTGAAGTAAACAGACGTGCTAAGACATGTCAAGCTTTATCAGTCAAAGCTATTTAACAAAACAACCTACGCGTTTGGCCGTTTTAATTCATGTTAGCAATAAATAGTTCAATTTTTCTCAAAAACTACTTGGGGAAACTTTTATCATGTTGAGCTCCTCAGACAGTAGGGTGGTAGATGAAAAATGTCAGAACTGCTATTAATGGGAAACAGTTTATATGCTGGTAAATGACAGATGGGTGCAATGGTCGGATGCCCAGGCTGGTGTAGGGTTTGCCAGGATGGGGATGGAGGTTTTTGGTCCTGGGCTCCTGGAAAGCCCCTGGGAGGGCGTCCAAGCAGCCACTGACAGTAACTGTGTCATAGGACTTGCCACAAAGGGGCATAAAATATGGGCTGGAACATAAATGACAGGGTTGATAAGGGGTAGGGGAGTGTGAGTATATCCAATAGTGAGGAAAACAACCTGCAGCTTTATCTTCTGATGATATTTGTGTACATGAAAGCTCTCATTAAGCTTGGCAGGACTGTGGATCAGAAGGGGCTCATGGGTGAGAGTACGATTAGCTTTGCCCCACAGGTTTGTAATTCTTAAAAAAAAGAGGCAGTTTCTGAAATCTGCTTTTTCTTTTTTCCTCCAGACCTTGATGTGTATGTATGTTAAGAGGAAAATTAAGAACTATTAGTGAAAAAGAAATTAATTGTATGCTAAGTCAAGCTTGCATATATACATTTCCCCTAATTTATAATTGGTCAAGCTGAGCCATTCACAGAAAGAACTGGTTAAAGCTGAATGCCTAGGGCATAAAAATTACTCACAGCTGGAAGTTAATAATATCATGTAGAAAGGCAGCTAAAAAAAAGGTATTGATTAAACTCTTTGCAGCATATTGTTGGGTTCTTCATATTTAGATTCTCACTACAGGTTCACTGAGACACATCAGTTTTCCATTAACTACACAGTCATTCCTGGCTTGAGTTTCTGCAGGCAGCTGATTTGCAACATGTGCACTTCAGAGCTTATCAAAAACCTGGTGTTAGTCCTAGTTTTAGTAATATTAGAGAAAATTATTAGTACTGTCATTTGCAGAGCAAAAGCATTTCCAGCCTTACCCTGAGGGATTTGCTTGGAAAATGACACACCTCTTTTCCTTCAAGCTTACCAGGAATATATGCTTAAAGGACAAGTCATTTGCATGCAGATTCCATGAAGTTTTAAGCATGAGGTGCACATATATTTTCATTCTAAAAGCTTTCCTCTGAGCTCCCATGAAAACACGGCATTGCTGTAGCATGCTCTGTTCTCTTATATGTTCATATTATATATGTATTTTGGACAGGCTGATTGGTGTCAGCTAGACCTGATTTTACAAGTATAAATAATCACTTCACTTTGTTATAAATTATTATTTGCACCTTCCATGTAGGCCACCTATTTTAATCTATGCCCAAATCAGATGGTGAGGGTACATCAATAGTTAAATTGGAAGATAAGCCTGCAGTGCTTGCTTTACTTTGGTAAACCCTACTGATGTTGAAGAAGCTGCAGTGGCTCTGCAGTAAATACCAAGTATGTTTCCTAATGGCTCTTTGGGGTACAGAGGGTGCCCAAGCCATTCCATGCTGATAGATTCACTGGCTTTGGCAGTTTTAAGTAATTGTGTGCCATGTCCATGAAGCCCTGTCACTTAATTAGAAGGAAAACATGAGCTGGAATATCTAAACAAATGTAGCTGGGAGCATCTGTGAGAGTCTGTGGCTGCTACCAGACTTTTGGGGTAACCTCTGAAACCCTACATGTAATTAGGATGTTTTCATTTTCAAAAAAGAAATTGTGTATGCATATTTAAGAGTATTGCACATTATAAAATTTATTAGTCTATACTCCTTTAAATAAGGTGAACACCCAAGTTACGTGGAAGCCCATAAGCACTGTACTGCTCTGGCAGTTCTATCATGAGGGAGGGACGATTGCAGTCTTGTGGTATTCCTGGTGATTTTAATGCACTGATGAACATAAATGATTGTTCTGGGTTAGATCTGAGATTTGTCTTCTGCGCTTGCTTTTTTTTTTTTCCTAGAGGAGAGGGATTAACTCCATTCTGTCCATTGGAGAGAGTCCATAAATTTGTATTCAGAAAGTATCTCCTGATTTATAGCTGCTTGCAAAAGTCAACCTTTTTATAATACCCTCCGCTAAACTGAGTCTCAATATTTTCCCGCTGTGGCATGTAATATACAGGAGGAGCGCTGGGGAAGCGCAGGGTCCCCTGTAGCTGCAGCCAGAGGTTGTTGCTGGCTTTCGGTGCCGCTGCTTTCCCAGCAGAAAGGGCCTGTGGCCAGAAAGTAACTGCATTGTCAGGAGCTGTAGTGGAGGAGGCCAAAATGAACCCAGGAGATGGAGAGGCTTGTTTGTAGTATGTCACAGTTTATTGCTTATTTATTGTCCAGATCTTTAAAGATGGGCTGATGGAGAAGGGGAACTAATCCCATGGGTGTTGAATCTCTTCAGATAGTGAGAAACGCAAGCAGAAAATTGCAGTAAAGCAGGATGGAATTTTCTTAGGAGTAAGCTTTTTCCCCCTACTGTGCAAAACAACTAGAAAATTTCCATTATAACCATACTCTTCACCCCAGTTAATAGCTTTGTATCAGGGACTGACTTGCCTGGCTGGCCTTCCTTAAAAGATAGAGGGATACATTTTTATATGCTTTAAACTTCAACTTTGACTTAAGTTTCATAATTCTTGCTCTTTGTTGTATCAATGAGGAGATAAAGATGGAAATGTGATATGGAAAAAATGGAATATATAAACACAGTACTGAATGTGAGATGGATCCCCTTCTAAATACCTCAGCTTTAGAGCATACTAAAATGATCTGATGATAATGTTCTTAATATCTTAATTATTCTTACTATCACAGTTTCTGAATGTTGTTACAGATCCCTATGTTTTCTCCTCTGTAGTTCATTGTAAGGATTCCTGAAATCCCTTAATCTGGAGCTGGCAATCTCTCTGAAACACGTTGCTTCTGTCTGCTCTGAAACGATTGAACAGAACTAGTGTCCAGGAAGTTATTCTTACAGGTTTGGTTTTCTGAGGCTTGTCCTTCCAAGCTCTGACCTCACTCATCATTGGGAGTCCAAAGGAATAGCTATAACCATGTGATTGTTACTCTCTTCCCAACTTTGTTCTTTTTGAACGTTTTGGGTTTGTATGAGAACTGGGTTATGTTGTGGTTGCCCGAGGAGTTAAGCGCAGGCTGTGGAGAACAGAAGGGGAAGGAAGCTTTGAGCAGAGCCTGTGGGACAGCTGGGCCACCGCGCAAACAGACTGTTCTTGGTTTGCTTTTACTTACTACGCTTTTCTTCTTTTCCCACAAAACAACTGGCAGTAAATTCAAGAGCTAAGGAAGGTTCTAGTCCCCCACAAAAAATTCCGACCATTCTGCGAAGGTATCAAAATGTGATCTGAATCCATTGTATGTTGAATGATAAATCTCATACTTTATTACCTTATGGTGGCACCAGCCACAGATCTGAGCTACATTTGTAGGTTGAGTTAGGGTTCTGAAATGGCATTGAGACCCGATTTGTTTTTCTGCCTGTGCACCAGTATCAGTAAAATCGTAAAACAAATTCTTTGAAAGGTGCTTGTGCATATTGAGTCTTCCAGTCACTGGTCTTTGGAATGAATCATATGTATCTTTGTTTCAGAATTTCTTGCAAACTTTCTTGTTTTTTTAATTTATTTATTGTCATTGAGATATGCTCTTCCTGAAGTGGATCTGGCTGCAGTCTGAAGTAAGAGCCTCGCTTTCTTTTTCCCTTGAGCATTAAACCTCAGTAAGTGTTAGACTATCATATTGGCAACCAGAATACAGAGGAACTCACATTATCATCAACTGTCATTCTGATCTGACAATACCATATTATATTCTCAATAGATACTTTTGTGAGCAAACAATGAGTGGCATAAATGACTGTGCTGGTCTGACATGGAGAATTTGACTTGTCAGTGGGATAAGAACAAGGCAAAAATCCTATACATGGCCAAAATATTTAGCATAAAACTACTTGTGCTCCTCCTCCCTGCAGAAGGAAGGAGAAAGTCAGGAGAGAACAGAGGGGCATATATTTAACAAATGGAAGAGGCTGCCTGGTTGTGCTACCTCTGTCAGCACTGTCGTCTTCTGATAAATGAAGTGCCCTGCACTTGCTGCACAGCTGTGGATGCTGAAGGAGAAGCTGGAAATGCATGTTGTTCAGTAGAAAAGCAAAGATTATTTGTATGAGCTCTTCACTTGTCGGGCGACTCCAATATGTCTGGTGGCAGGGCTGCTGGGTAAATGACTGGGGTTACACTCTTCTGGAGCAGACCTTCTGATGGGCTCTGACCTTTCTCGGCTCGTTGCCTAGAAAGCCGTGTATTTCTGCAGAATAGAGCCTCATGAAAGATACATTGCCAGTCACAAAGGAATTTGGCCTTATTTAATATAGTCTTAGCAGAAATAGAACCAATTTACTTGCAGGGCTCAGTTCCTTTAGAGTGGCTTAGAAATGCTCTGGATTACATAACAATTTAGTGTACTTTAAAAAAAGTATCTTTGAATCAACTTTAAATACAGAAAAAAATCTTTTTAGAATGCAGTTATTACTAGTAGTATGACTGTAATTCTGTTCAGTAGAACATCTCCAGAGATACAGTAGTTTACCTGTTGTATCACTCTATTATATCTTTCTCAGAACTGACCTTTGCGAGCTGGGGTTAGTTATGTGGTACTTCAGCTTTGCTTACTGTGCCAGAACCTATTTCCCTAGTGTATAAACTGATCTTTCAAGATCTGTGTATGTACTGTAGCATAATGTTATGTAGAATTAGACTGGTCTTTTCTATTGGAAGCTTGGATCAGTCTTGTGACCCTAAATGGAGCAGAATGAAGGTAACAGCTGTAAACACAACTGCAGCACCAGCAAATTAAAAAGCCTGCCTGGTTGTAAGGTTTACAGGTGCCTCAGAGAGATGCTTTAATTACAGGAGAGTTGTTTCAGAATGATTTTGTACGGGATAGAATAGTGCTTGGAGGTGCAGCACAGATCAGAGCTTTTCTGGTGTAGCTGCGGTGCAGACTCAGTAAAAATTTAAAAAGCCAAGAGAAACATGAGTGATAAAAAGGAACTAGGGAAAACTGCTTTACAAGTGAGAAAGCTGTGGCGTGTTGGCCAAGTCATTCCTTGCATCTGAACTGGATTCTTACTTGGGCATATCCACAATAACAGTTTCTCTTGAGAGAGAAGTACTTTCTGAAGAACAGACTTTAAAACACTACTTTATCAGAAGAGGATTTTCAAGATGCCTCTGTATTTTATCATAACTGGACATTCTGGAATGAAAAACACTGTTCTGCAATAGAAATTGCTTGCTTCTTACTCTGTAGTACTCTCTGTCCAAAAATGTTCTTGGGGATGGTACTGCTCATACATGGATCATTAGCTAAGCATTCAAGGTACTCTGACCTAACCCCCTTTCATAGGATTAAATTAAATAGAAATCACTAAATAACCAGCTTTACAGATCTTCTCACCTCGGTCATTTTGTACTTATGTTGTTGGAATTAGACACTACAGTAGACAAGATGATTTCTTCAGGTAAGAGAAAATTTAACATCATGTCAGCAAAATAACTGCCTTTGAAAGTGCAGGAAGCCAGGAAGACTATAGTGCAGGTGAATCACTGTAAGTATAGGTTGTGTCATGTGTTTAGAATTTAAGATCTGCCCTGTGCAAATATAAAACAACAGAGGTAACATCCATGGGACCTCTGCTGCCTGAAAAGCCTAGGGCAGAAAACAAAAACCGCAATGGTGATAGGGCTTTAAGTTCATCAAAAACAGGCTCTTTGATTGAAGACCTGCAGTCATGGCTGCATGCGCATCGTTGGGATTTCTAATTGCTTAGCGGAGACAAAGTGAGGGGAAAAAGTGAGTGTACTTCTAGTATCACCCCTTGTCTATTTTACCTGTACCAGAGCACAGGAACGCAGGGCTGACAGCCACCCATCTCTGACCATACCAAACAAAAAATCCCATGCAGATTTTGTACTCAAGGCAAACATATGTAAATCCCAGGGTGAGAAATATCACTAGGCCTTAGCAGTACACACTCAGTGAAACCCATTTCCAATACAGAATCGCACCATCCTAGTAAGAAGTGACCCTAGTAATAGGACATAAAACCACAAGCTAGTTTACTGCACCCTAACCCTAACCCTAATCCTGTATCTGTACTCGGAGGATGCTGGACGTGGGGCAAATTAATATACAGCATTACCAATGTCGTAGGTGAATATGCCAATGCTAACGTGAAAACAGAGTCAGGTGGCAGGTAATATACCCCCAGGAAGTTTGAAAAAAGACTTTTGCACCACTTTTTTGTACCATTGCTTGTTGTTGCTGTCATCTCTGTGCCTTCAGGGCTGTTAGCCTGAGCACTGCCTTTTGAGATACCTTTCTTTGAAGACAACTTCTGAGGTAATGAATTATTTGATAATGTCTGTTTTGCACCACAGCTTAAAAATCTGAGAGACAGGGAAGTGGCGCAGTGTTTGCCTGTGGAGCTGTGGTGCACACGGTGCAGCGGCAGCAGCACAGCAGCTTCTCCTCTCCGTCCTGGTGCTCGCTGGCAGGACAGATGCCTCTTTCTTCTTGTACTCCAAGTCAAAATCGGCTTTCTGTCCCTATTTTAATAGATTGATAAATGGGGGCATTCCAGCTGTGTTGACTTTGTCTTATTTTCTTGTGTAAATGTGAAGTGTGTGGTGTGGGGGGGTTTCTTTGTTTGTTGTTTGGTGATGGTTTTTGTGGGGTTTTTTGGTTGTTTTGGTTGGTTATTTGTTTTCCTTCCAAATTTCAGTGAGAAGATGGGACTGGTTCCTCAGCTGACTCAACTCATTGTCACTCTATTGACTTTTGTGGAGCTCTGCCAGCAGAAGGCAGCAAAGTGCATGGCTGGGCCAGCCGCTCTGCTGGGAAGGGAAAAGGGAACGTGGCACCAAGACCCTGCCAGTGATCGATTTGCAGGCCATGTGAGTGGCATTTTTGTATTAAAGGATGGTATTATGAGAAAATCTTGATCCAAAGGGAGGGAACTGGGAAAGCAGAAGTGTCCTGCCAGTGTGTACATCTCCATTTACTTGAATACTAGCTGCCTTGTTCAGAACTGAACTGGCACTCACATTTAATTCTGCTGATGCTGATGGGCTTTCCTGAAGTGCCACCACAGAAGCTGGGAGGGAAGTGCACGTCGGTGCATCTTCCTGGGTTTGGTGGGAGCTGGCAGAGCTTCTGGTATCGTTTGCCATACAGAAAGTGTTCAGTCTGTTCTTAACCATCATTATTCTTTCATATGATCTCAGCCCTTTAATCTCCTTCTGATATTCTTGCCAGGTAACATAAAAGACTTTTGTTTGTGTAAAATTTTGTTTATAAAATGAATATTCTTGCAGAGAGTGCATTTTTAAGGCCAAGAAATAAGATTTTCAGGATGGTTGCTTTTTTTTTTTATAATATTGTGTGCATTGCATTACCTTGAACAATTCACCACTCTATGGTAGGATTATTATTTAAAAATACGACAATTGCAAGTAACTTTTGTTCTCCTATAAAGAAAAAACATATGCTTTAATTGTGCTGAGATAGACTGACTACTGAAATCTGTGCTTTCCTTTGTGCTCATTTTTGAACCATCGTTTAGTAGCTGTTATATCTTTATTTTTGCTGCATTTTTAGGTAAGTCTGAGAGACAGTAAAATTAGACTTCATTTTCTTTGGGAAGAACCAGTGGTCCATGCATTCCTATGGAGTTTGGAGGAGATTTATGCTAGTTTATCAGCTGGTGAATCTGAATCAATAATTCAATAGTCAGCTGTCACTTTAAAATTCAAAATTAGTTGAAGATGTTTTGAAACAATATTAGAGTTTTCTTTATTAACAGGACTTTACAGTTGTCCAGCAATTTTCACTTAAGGGTCTCAAACTGTTTTAATAAAGTAGAAAGAAATTTTCTACCTCCTTTTCTTGTAAATGGAAAAACTGACCAATGCGGTGATTAAAATCTGACCCCCGTCAGAACAGGGAGCTGCACTCACACTGTGTCTCATGCACAGGGCCGACTGGTAGGATTTTAAAGCGTGTAACACAACGTTTGCGTGGCAGGGAATGTTATTGTGGCCCCTTTTTCCTGGGATCCCTGACCCCACAGGTTCTCCAATTAGATCTTGATGTGCTGGTGTCAAAGAGAGACGGGGTGACTGGAGCCCAACGCTGTTGGGTTCTCAGACGCCCCCAGGCAGCGGGTGTTGTGTGAGAACTCGCTCATAGTGACGTGTCCTTAAGATGTCCAGGGAAATGCTGTGGGGCAGAAGGAGCTGGCTGATGGGCTGGGCTGGCTCGTGCCTCCTGAGGGTCTGGCCCAGAATATAATTGCAGGAGAACTTTCCTTTACAACTGAGCTGAGCAACAAAGTAGAGATAAATGGGAACCATAATTGAAAGCCACTTCACATGGGCTGTAGCAGACCCCACAACAGACTAGGGTTTCTATTAGGAAGGCACGATTTGTGACATTTCATGATGCTGTTTTCATCTGTTTTTTGAAAATAGTAAAAAATGGAATTTTCCTTTGGGGAACAGCCAAATTAATTTCATAAGGATAGTCTTTCTTCTTCCTTCCCCCCGAAAGGGAGAGAGCATGAGCATTATAGATCACAATAAATCATAGTGACTGCCCATAACAAAATATTTGTTAGGATGAAACTCTGTTATATTTGATTGGACATTAATCATCTTTTCTGTGCGCTGTGGATATAGTTTCCATGTAAATTGTTCACCAGAAAAATACATAGTTGTTGTTGAAAATTTAGCAACACTTTAGGTGGTAATATATTTTCTTTGAAAGTAATACAGATGGATGAGTCTCTTCATTATGACTGCTGGGATCTGAATGAGAAATATTTTGAGAGTTGCCAAATAGCATAGGTTAGGGCTGAAGGCAGTGGTAACTTGCAATCCCTGTGTTTTCACTGAAATGTTCAGTATATGTGGCATGAGTTGGTCCTGGTCTTAGACAAGATTTGCTGAAGAATTCGTCTTTTTGCTGCAGGTTACAGGAAACCAGCACCGACTGTAGGAGGAATAACCTGGGCTCATCCTCAGTTGTTTGGATATACTCAGAGCGAGATCTGACATGTTTGTAATTATCTGTGAACTAAACCTGTCACACTGAGGCTGGTCAGTGAGCAAGTGAGGTGAGGCTTAGGAGCCAGCAACAGTTTTCTTTGCAGACTGGATAGCCCTTATCGTGCCTTTCTCCTTCCACTTCCAGAACCTCGAAGGTTCTTTTTGCCTGCTTATGATGCTCGGGTTTAAATAATTCCTTCTTTGACACCAGTTTAGCCAGTAAAATCAACTCTTGCCATGTTTCAAGGCAGTGTCTGTCTACCCCAAACATTTTTGGGTTGGCCTATTGTTTCCAGAGCCTCTCTAGATCAGTCCTCTTCTCTCCGAGAGGAAATACAAGCTTTTTTCTTTTACTTTCCTTGCTTTCTTCTCCCAGCTCCTCCTTTCATAGATTGTATTTATTTTTCTTACTTTAAATATATTACACAATTGTATGTGCAACATATTTCTGTACCATTATTTTATAGATTGCTATTTGTGAAGCTTCATTCTTCCTCATACATTTGCTGACTTGTGGTCCAGTTTTCCTTTCAAATGAATTTACTTGGAACCATTTGCACTGGCATGATTATGCTACTGTTTCCTTACATACATAATGTACATGACCAATAAATAGGTTCCCTATGGTTCGTTATGACAGAGAGCTCTTAAATTTCATCAGTCCTGAGCTCTCTAATGTGATAAGAATATGTTAAAAAAATCTTGGGAGAGGAGATCCAAATATATTTCTTCCTCTTTGTTAAGTTGGTGCTGGTTAATCTTTGGGGCCAATGTCTTGGGAATTGATGCTGGCTACTGTGCTCCCAATAGAGCATTTAATGTATTTAGGGTGGGACTGTCCTTGTCAGAGAGCGCAAGAACAAATTGTCACCATCCCCAAAGCATTAGCTTAAGCAATAAATTGTGGCATCAGACTTGTGTAAGAAGGGAACTTCAGTCCTGAAGAACATGGCTTGTGGCTCCTTGTGTTTCATACTGCATTGAAATTCAATGGCACTTCATATCATGCAAAAACTTGGGGGTTTTGGAGTGATGGAAGATTTTGTTGTTGTTGTATTTTCTGTTTAAAATTTGAGATTGCTGCTGCTTCAGCATTACTTATTTACTCATTGTTTAAAATTCTTTTAATCATTCTCCTTCAATTTTTTTTTTTTAATTAAAATTGTATATGTTATTTTTTAAAAAAAGTAGCAGCAATTGCATGAGTCCCAAGATATACATGTAAATTTCTTGAGACTATTGTTCATAGTTCTTCATAGATTTTACACTGGAGCCCTTTGCAAATGGGCAGAATAGCTCTGGTTAAACATGTCACAAACACAGAAGGCTCAGCGAGGAGGTGAAAAAAGCGTTTACATGGCTTTGAGGAGTTACTGAGTGCTCTCAGCCACGTTTCATAGGCAAAAGAAAGGCCAGAGGAGGCTGTTGAACTGCAAAGCACTATCTCAAGTTCTTACTCAAAAAGTCACGTAAGGTTTGAGGAAACCCTTCAGGAATGATATTTATTGACCTGCATTAGGAACTGTCCTCAACCAGCTTAAAGATTTCTCAAAACCAGAAGGTAAGGGCACCAGAAATTTAACGTTAACTTCAAGGCACTGTTAAGTTTGACTGAGGAGAGCTCTGAGCATTTCAAGTCAGATGGAAGAAAGAGAGAAATTCCTCTAAGGAAAGCCCAGTAGTCACAAGTATGTTTTATTTTGTCTGGCAGCAGATTCAGTTTTGGCCTCTTCTTGCAAGAAGCTTTGCACTATTCTTAGTGCCAACCATCATTCTTTTTTTCCTCAGAAGAATCTGGAATATTTATTGACTTTTGGTTCTACTTTTCTTTCCCTCTCTAGCTACTACCTCTTATTAGATCACTTTTTTCTTATGTATAATTCTCCAAACATCACAGGAGCTGCTACTTTAATTCCGAATATCAGCTGCAGATACACATTCTTGGGATTTACCATAGGCCTGATAATAATTCAATGAATAGCCATGGTTGTTTGCCTTACCCAGGAAACATCCAGTTTTTATAAGAGCAAAATATTAATATCACTGTCCCGAAGGTTGATGCTAAAAGAATCAACACACTGAATCAAGTCCAAGGACGATCCATGTGCAAAACATTAAAAAAAGAAGTTAATAAAAGTGGGGAAAAAATGTGAAGCCACCTCGGGAGCAGATAAGAAACTATTAGGCATGCAGCTGTGTTGAGATGGGAGCTCACAATAAAAAATGATGGGGACTGGACTACGCTAGAGATGCTAGAGAGGAATCTTAGTTGAAGTGATTTGCTGCTGCTTGTTTGATGCTCACTTGTGATTCCAAGTGTGGTGAGCTTGCTTGTTGACAGAAGGGGGGTCTCGACAAGGTGAATGCTGACAGAGAAGGCTGATGGAGTGGGACCAAGACTTGTCACTTGCTCTAAACCCAGGGCTCTTCTCCCTTGGTGCTCTGGGGGCATCTCCCAATGGTGGGCAGATCTCTGTGCCAGGTGCAGCTCACCTGGAGGAACCTACCTGGTAATGGAGGAGTAGAGGAGGCTATTTGGGTGATTCAGCTACCCTGGATATGTGCTGAAAAACACATTATGTGTCTGTCCGATCTCCTGGTTTGGTGGCATGTTTTCTATGGGTATTGTCGTGATTGTCTGAACGCCAGCAGTTATTCTGGTTTTTGGTGTTCTTATCAAAATAACTCCACTGTGTGGTTTGTAACTAAATACTCAGCTTTCTTAGAGGCGACAGTTTTATGAATACAATATATGTGTGTGGCTGGTATCTGGTTTCTAGCGTTTTTGAAAGGCTCCCTGCGAGCAACTTTGGCCAGACATATTATGGTCATACAGTGAAGGTGTCCCAGTAGTTCTACCACAGCTTTTTGCTACCAACTCTGGCGCAACTAAATTCTGATTTAAGTGTACTGAGATATTAATATTAGTGCAAAACCACTTGTAGATAGATTTGGTTGCCTGCACTTTGCAACATGTCTTTGCCTGCAGCATTGGGTTTGCATTTTCCAGTTCCTGACAGGTACGCTTTGTGGGTTCCCCTCTCTCACCCAAGGCAATTGAGTCAATGTTGATTGCATGCTTTATTTCTATTACTTCCCCCCTCCGTCAAAGGGCTCTTCATAACTTCCATTTTGCAAATTAAGCTGGCTTGGTGCACTTCTTTGACCTTTTCAACATTCTGTAATTAGTTTGGCTGCAATTCCTCGTTTCTTCCTGTTTACAGTCTCGCTGGCCTCTGGGAAAGGGACGGAATGCCCGTTTGCTAAAAATATAGAATACTGCAAAGGTCAAACCAGCATAGTATAAAACTGAATGTATTAATGTTTGGAAGGGAGGCTGGGGGAACATGAAACATTCCACTTGTAATGCTGTAGCTCAGGTATTGTCATGCACTGTTCCTGGATTTTCTTCAAAGAACATCACCTTAATGTATAACATTTCTTGGCTTAGCTGTGGCATAACTTGACATTGCAATATATTGCATTCTATAGGTCTTCGTTAGAAGATTCTTCAGCAGTTTTGGGTGCTTAAATTCCTCGCCATGGACATTCTTGCAAATGATTGCAGTTTCTAAAGTTGGGGGGCTATGATGTATTAAATTGAAAATCAGCGTGTGTTGGTTTGGGTTTTTTTTTAAACTGTTTTATTTATAGACTTGCCTTGACTAAGTCTGAGGTATTAAAATAGTGCCAGTGACAGTAACATCATCATAATGAACTCAGAGCCCTATAATATGAGAGAGGTTTTTTATTCCGTGGACCATCTCTGGTTTTTCAATGTATGCCCTTGAGCTACCCTCTGGTTAGTTACAGTTAAGAGAAGGTCTTGATACAACCACATTTTTCTGATTGCTGCGTATGATGCCTCATTTTCTAGTGGAAACTTGTAAATACTGCTCCCAGGCATTTTACTTGAAACCAGGAGACCATACGGCCCTTTTTTCTCTATCTTTTGCAACTGTGATATTTATGCTATTTAAGCTGTATATTGAATAAGGAGGATACATAGAATGTATATTCTTTATACTGCCCCCTCCACAGAGCTGAAGTTCTCTGTGTGCTTGCTGAGGTGATCATGTGTATGCAGGCACGTAATGCTGTCTGGAGTGGAAACATTCAAGTTCATGCCATATATAATACTTAAATCTCAAATACGAAGCAATTCTGCTTTGGGGCCTGTGGGTGGTGTCTGAACGTGGTCTTTATACTAGTTCTTAAAGAACCTGTGTTTCCTAGTGCTACTCTGGTTATATAATGGGATATTTGCCATTTAGAATGGAGGACAAAAAAGCAGGAAACACCTTAATGTTCATAAAATGGCCTCCAACTCATCCTTGATGCATATGGTGTTTTTATTTAATATGGGAGAACTTAAATGCTGTAGCACTAGAGAAATTCTAAATATGAGTAGCTTATCTGCACTTGCAGTGAGCTTCTATAAGAAACAATGGGCACATTTACTGCTATTTTATAATATCAGCAGTGCTAGTCTGTCAAAGCATTTTTGTTCTAAGCTTAATTTATATTTTAGTTGTGCTTCCTTCTGTATTTCAAGTATTAATATAATTGCCTCTGGGTACATGGAATGGGTTTGCGGTGGACAATTGCACTCAATTACAATGTTGTTTATTAAAAGGTGTGTATTGTGCCAGGGCTAGAAGGAACTATTAGAATTAACTTTTATAAGCTGCAGTTGCACAAAATCATACATTATGACTTTCTCCGTGAGTGATATTACTTTCTGTGGGAGTGTGGTCAGCAAGCATCTTAAGAAAATTCCTGGCCTGCATTGTCCAAGTGTCCTGGATCACTCAAGGCCAGTTGGATGGGTTTCAGGTTTGCCATGTACTAAGCTGGTCCAAACTCTCAGTTAATCACAAATGTTCCACAGTTTTTAATCAACTTGAAGGGACATTAGATCATGTTTCATACTTTAACAGTGCTGAACACAGCCAGTATTGGTACAGAAATGAACCTGTATCTGCCTATGGAAGGTAGCTCAGTCATACCAGCCGCAGTTTCTAGGGGAGAAAGGGCGACATCCAGTTCCCTGGCTCGCTCCAATTCACTCACCTGCCCAGGGACAGAGACAGGAGGTCAGACACCAACATCTTTGCTGCTTTAAGTATGCTAGTATTTATAAGTATACACCTCTTTTGAGCTGAGAGCTTAATCTTTAACTTCCAGAGTTTAAATCATCGAAGCTCTACTTGAAGTGTGTATTCATCTCTCTCTGTGGAGAGAAAATACTGTGTTCCAGCAGAGCTTTCAAATTAAGCTGATGTTATACAATCGTGTGGTGAACAGTACCGTTTCACGGCCAGAAACCATCCAAGTTCTCTTTTGATTAAATATAGTCAAATCTAAATGGAGTTCTGTCTGACCACACTTGCATTCTTAATATGTGCACTCTCTGTGAACTCCCCAGTGATGTTTTTGCTTGTGCAACTCCTTTCAGAATGTGAATTTTAAGCATTTCTGAATTTTAAACAGTTTTTTAAAATAAATATCAGGAAACATTTGAAATTATCTAAATCATTAGAATTTATAACTTAACAGAGTTTCCTTTGGCAGTTTGAGTTCTGCATGTAACCATAACTTAGGCTCTTTCTGTATGTATTCAGAATTCGTCAGCATTGAAAAAATCTCATTAATGTTATTCCTTGACTGTTATGCAGTAAATCCCGAATTACGATGCATGTTAAGTGGGTGTGTATTCGGTTCTGTGATCCCCTAACAGGTTAATCTCATTGCAGAAGTCTCTGCTACTGTAATACTGCAAGTTAGATACTAATTAAAACTAAATTCATTGTGTAACATTTGTACTTCAAAGGTTAAACAGACTTCACTATACCATATTCTTTAAGTACTTCTTTTTTCAAAGTGTGTAATTAGAGATTCTCCAATTTCTAAGTCTTTAATAAGTAGATTTCTGTGGTTAGTGTCTTTCTCCTCCTAGGAAAGGCAGGTCTGGAAGATTACTGAGCAGGCTTGGCTGCAAGACAGAACATTAAGATTTCTCTTGCAATTCTTAGAAGGTTCTGCCTGTATTTAAGCATCATTCTTTAGATAATAAAATGTGGTTCTGACGCACTTACTTCCTAACAAAGGTCCAATAGTATAGCTATTGCCTTGTTAGGGTGCGAAGTGTCTTTGTCCTTAAAACAACATTAATCATAATTTAAGTCTAAAAACCTGATTTTTATGTTTATCCTGTGGTTTCTAATTATGATTGTGTAGGGGGAAGAGCACACGTGTGGGACAACCATATGTAGAATGAAATGGGAATACAAAAGGAAAACCAGACTTTTCTGCTCTGAGAAAATAAAGGCCCCAGGCAACAAACCTTAGTGAGAAGCGAAGACATTTAACATATCTCCAAGTATTTCAAGATAGTGTCAAATACCCACAGTTCAGCTAAAAGCAGGTTTTCTAGCAGATAAAACATCAAAAGTACTGCACATCATGCCTGTGAGTTGCAAGTGGTGGGTTTGGGGATAAAACCTCCTTATCCTTTGATTATTCTGAACTTAGAGTAATCCTCACTTTGCAGTTCTCTAACTGTATAATTGATCAGAAGAAATCAGACGTACCAGGTGCTGTGCTTACGGAGTTTGGCCTCCTCGTGAGAACTGATCAAAACTGCACTTGAGCACCGAGCAGCAGCATTTGGTTGGACTGGTTGGGTGTTCCTGCTGACCTTTCTGTACTCAACTTCAACTCTTGCATTTCACGGGGTAGCTCAAAAAGCCACTGCAGCTTCTTCCTGGAGGAAGCAATAAATTCAAAGCTTGCGGAATTTCAGGCTATGTTAATCTTCCTCCCAATCTACTTCCTTCTTATCTCTCTGCTTGAGGTACGAATCCTGGAAAAAATAGGCTGTATTTAAGATTTCCTCAGGATACATTTTACTCAAGTGAGTAAATAGTGTATGGGAAAACCTGATCCATCTAATGGTTTTGCTCCCTGTAATGGGTTTCAGGCTGCTGTGAAGTGCTGCATTAAACTTACCAGTTACATGGGGATTACACAGTTTTTATTGAGAACATAAATTGCAGATGCTGAAGTTGCATGGGCTGTGTTCTCTCGGTGGTGATGAAAGAAGATAGTTTATACTCATGCATCCTAAGGACACTACATAATGTTAGCATCTATATTCATCAGGCTGGCCAAAATAAGATCAGCTGTGTTAAGTGAGCACTTAGAAGGCATTTTTCAGACAACAAGGTGGGTTTTGTGTAAGTTTTTTAATGCTACATCAGCAACCCATTCAGGCTTAAACAGCTCAGGCCTATGGTACAGTTGAGGTGTGACTAATCTTACTCGTTATAAAACATTAATCAGATGTTGAAAATCAAAAGAATAAAAATCTATGTACTTCCTTGCCTTGTTTGCTGAGCATGTCTGTGTTTTTCTCTCCAGCGATAGGCACCATGATTTTTACTTTTTAGAAAAAGATAAAATTCCCCTCAATGCTATGTGTTAAGAAAAATCCAAATTATTGACTGACCACGAGAACTGAGAAATTTGCATATGGTTAGCTGGAAGCATTGGCCAGAGGTACTTGTTTTGGATGTACTTGTACATACCATAACATCAGTGATCCTCCATCAGGATCCTCATCCTCATCCACATACCTGTGGATGTTCATGCAGTACAAACATGCTGTCTGGGCTGTTAGAACAGACATGCAGAGCATCCTGTACAGTATGGTCAAGCTAACTTACAGAATGAAACGATTTCTTTTACATCTCTGCATAGCAACTGCCAGAGTTTGACAGTTTATATTCTTTTTAAATGCAGATAACTTTCCATGCCCTGAAGGCTTATCAGTTGTGCTGCTTCCTGAACCGCTGTTAAGCTCTCAGAGAAGACCTTTGGGTAATTTCTGACAGTGTAACAGCATTCCAGATTGAACTGCTTATCATAATTCAAAGCCTGTAGGTCATTGAACGATGGGGCACTACCGTTTTCTTCATAAGCACAAACTTAACTACTTTAAATTAAAGTGAAATAAAAGCTAAGAGTATGCTGCATTGCTTGAACGCAGTTGCAGTGGGCACACTCTGTACAAGGATTTGACGATGTGGCATGCATCAGCAAACCATCTTTCTAAAATAAAAACATACGTTTCCAAAATAATAATATTAATTGCAGGGATCTGATACAATTAGAGGTGGGTGAAGATGGAAAAAGATTCTTCCTTTCTATGTCAGGATGAATACGAGACTTTAAGAACAAAATAAAACCACCACTTGAAGAATGTGCCCTTCTGGACAATGCCTATAAATTGGTGTTTAAGGGCTTGCCAGGAATGTGGCTAATGCATTTTCATCTCTGCTTTAAATCAAAACCAGAAGAGATTTAAGATGAAGTCTTTGTCTTAGCTGAAGACACATCTCTCCAAACTACATGCTGTTCCAGGTTAGCTCGAATGGTGAAAATTGTGTCCTTTTACCTGCAAACACTTTTCCAAAGTAGTTTTACAAAAGATAATACATTTGGACCAAAATTTGGATTTATAAAATGATTTGTCAAGAAAACTTTAACTCTAGATGATATTAAGATGTAGAAGTGCTTTTGTCAGAATTGTTTCACTCTGTAGGAGAAGATGACATAGCAATCTCCTTTTGAAGGGTGGCCAAGAAATCAATGCTACTCCAGTTTTTACAGAAAATGGAAAATATTACCTATGCTATCATATCTATTATAACTTATTTGGTGTTGAGAGCTCCATTCTGGGGCTCCTTTCCATGCATGTTGGGAAAACATAATCTTTGTACTAAAGAACCAAGATAGACAAGAGGTGAGAGTGGTAAAAACAGTTATTTCAGAGACCAGTAATTTAGATGAATTGATTCTACCAAATCAGTGAAGAATGTTATTGTTAAAGATTTATATTCCCTGATCTTCTCATCAGTAATTCTTAAGTCCTGAATCCCTGATGATAGAAGTGAAATTTGAGTTGAAGATCTGAAGGAAAATGAGTTTAACTAGAAAAGCTAGGGACTTCGGCTTGTACTGCTTGCATATTTATATCTTTTAACATTCTTGCATTGAATTTTATTCAGATCACGTTCCATGAATGTGTACTTACAGGGTGTACTGGTATTTAATACAAGGTTAATTGTAAAGACTTGGAATGCAATGTGTGGATGAAACTGGGACTTCAGACATTTCTGTGTGTTCTAGTGCAGTGTCCTGGAACAAATGTTGTTCCTTGCAGCATTTTGCTTCCACATTCAGGGTGAATTTGGAGGATTAGACTACAATAGAGAAGGCAAGAGTAGTAGGACCACAAAGCAGATTCAGGAATGGTTTCCTGTTGCTGTCTTTGGTTGAGCCTTGGATTCGGGATGTACTTATTGTTTGTCATGTAACAACATGGCCGCATCCATGTGCAGTGCTTGGAATGGAGTAGAATACCATCCCTCATAAAAAGAGTTGTAAACTTCATAATTCCATATGAATTTTATTCTTTTTAACTGTGTGACTGAGGACATGTTCCAAACTTGGGGTTGTTTGAATTGGAAGTTATGTAAATTTGAAACTGGTGTACAAGTGGTTTCGTGTACAGCTTCTCAAAGGAAAATGGCGTGGTGAATAAGGAGGCAAGGCTCTTGTAGGCTTGCTTTGAAATTGGATGGGCAGATTAGACAGAAGAATGTGACAGTAGACAGGTAAAAATTGGGTGAGGAGGCCCAAGAAAGCTTCAGCTCTCCCTGTTCCCCCTGTTAGCAGTGGAAGGCATTTGTCCAGGATTTCCATTATGTCCCTTGACCTGTGCACATGCAAAACACATACTTGGTCTTTAGAAATAACATATATTTTGGTTAATCTCGACTTTCAGCCTTCAGTATGCCTGCAGTAAATCTATCCATTTCAGTGAATTAGAGCGCTATTACAGTAAGCCAATCAAGCATGGAGTTTAAAATGGACGCCCACCTGCTTAAAGTTAAGCTTATGCTTTGCTGATACGGGTCTTGTTTCTTTTTTGTATCCATGTGGGAATTGAATGGATATACTGGAACTAAATTGGTTGAGAAACTGTTTTACAAATAGATGCATATTCTTAGTGGTGAGAAAATGATTTTGGTTTTTTATCCCAGCAGTGTCATAGACAATGCTTTAATTAGGGATCCACCTACTGGAAGTGTCATCCAGATTCTATTTCTGCTTTATTTCTATTCTTATTAATGCAATTTTATTTGAAAAGCTTACTTCCACAGATTTCCATTAATTTCCTTTAGTAGGCTAATGATAAAATGTATTTTACTTCATACAAGTGAAATTCCTTGTATGCGTGTTGCTGAGTGGCAGTATCTCCTACCAGCTGGGTTGTCATTAAATCCTTATTCTGTGTGTTCTGTAAGATTTGGGATTTAACAGACTGATGCAATCCACTTGTTCAACTACATTTGAACAGAAAACTGTTGGTGAAACTTATCTTTTCAAACAGAAAAGAGTTGGGAAATGGATTCTTTGAGCAGGAGCGTAAAGACCTTTATTAGAAATCTGCGAGGTTTTGAATTGAGAGAAATCCAGCTCAAACCAATTTCCTTTTCCTGCCTTTCCTAAGTCAGGGTGGCAGGTTTTTCTAATGAATGACTAGTTGTCTCTTAGCTTTATGGTGTTGATCACAACTGTCTTTACAAAAATGAGATAAAATGTATTAAACCTGCGCTAAATCCACTGGGAGTGATGACCAAAATGTAAAGGTATCAATTATCAGTGTGTAGATGGGGTAAGAGTGAAAACCTAGGCCAGAAAAGCCCTTTTTTTTAAAGTTATTATGTTAAACTTCCAAGGTGTATTCCTCTTACATGGGCAGGTCTCAAGTTATGCACAATGTCCCCCTGCACCGCGCTCTGGCCATGTGGGGCAGGGGGTGCTGGTTTGGGGAGTGAGGGTGGTGCTCAGCAAAACCAACACGGGCTGGAATCTGGTTCCTGGCTCCTTCTCATGGACACCTCGACCTGCTGTTGTGTTTTCCTTTCCTCGAGTCTCTCTGGAGCAGGTAGAACACTGCACTAACAGCCCTCGGTGTTCGTGTTAGCGACTTCAGCCCCAGCACGCTCATCTCCCTCCGGCCCCGTGGCAACGCTCCCTCTTGGCTCCCTTGGAAACACAGCTTTTATTACTCCACACTGATGACATGCACCATGTAAAATTGTGCACCCAGTTAAAACAGGAGGGAAAGAATCCCTCACCAAGGTGATTTTAACTAAAAGCAGTGAAAAGACCATTCAGGCTTGCTGCCCACTTACTTCTTGTAACCGTTTGGCTGCGGTGCCATCTCAGCTTCAATCTCTCTCAGCCTTGGAATAGAGCTGAAACAGTCACTACATGATAATGCATCCTGCAAGTATGTAATCACTAGAGTACAGGGTAAACACGCTGTACCGTCAGGTTTGTTATGATATAAAGGCGAATGGTCAGCAAAAAATTATAGCACACTTTTCTTTAAACTTAAAGATATTGATAGTTATGAGGAATTTTCTTCTGACACAAGACTGCAGCTCTCAGACTTGGTGTTTTGAGCTTTTTTAATGTGAAGTTCTCTAATGCAAGTTACTGCAGAACTGATGTTTTATGGCATTTGTGGAAATTTGGGGGCAGAGTTAATGAAGCAGATTTTCAGTGCTGTTTAGGGTGCTACAGAGTTCCCAAATTACAGTATTTTGCTATAAGTTTAATAACTAAAACAATAGCAAACTTTCAGGAATCAGCATAAGACCAGGGTTCATAAAGGGGCAACCAAAACTGTGAGTATTGAATGAATTTGAAGAGAAAAAGAAAGCAAAACAAACAAAATGAGACACACAAGTGGCTGTTTTCAACAGGCACAGCTCTCCAAGCAACTGTTCTTTATGTTGATCAAGGTCTGTGCTGTAGGTAAAGTAACTTTGGAAAGACTGGCTGCAGAGCTTTATGGCTGCATCAGGCTGTAGCACCCTTGTTGCTTTTGGAAAGACAGTTCCATTAAGTTTGGTTCTATAGACAAAAGGTCTGTGCACAGTCTGAGAAAACAAAGACATAGTAACCTCATGTTACTTTCAATGCAGTGCACTACATGTGCTGGTTTGGAAATGATGGATTACCAGACACAAGTATTCCGTAAAAGAAGATTCTCAGTCCCCAGTAACATTGCTTTTAAGAGCTAATAACATTTTTGTTAAATGTGTAAATACATCATACACTTCCCCAGATTTTCTGGAAAGGACTGTGCTGCACTCCTGAAAATAAACTTCCCAAGGGAAAGGGCTGATTCATGTCAATTCTTATTGAAGTTGTGAGCTAAAATAAATAGTGTGGTGTTTGAACGGGTAACCTTTAATTACTAGAGTGATATGTGTTTACTGAGTCTGTCTTGAAGAACTGAAGGGATTTATTTGCATTCTGATGAATTACTTGTGAGATAGCTTTGGGGAAAAAAACCCAACCAAACAAACAAACAAAAAAGCCTGAAAATATAGGACTTAGGTTCTTTTAAAATTTTAAAAAGAATTTCAGAAACATTACCAACATTTGGGATACTCTTCCAAATGGAGGGGAATGTGTAGACAGGTTATATCTTCTTGTGTTATGAATAGATGTTTTTCTTAGCAGCTTTCAAGAACAGTCCAACAGTAAAAATAGAACTATGTACGGATGGTATTTGGAAGGCATTACTGATGATGATCTATACATTTATCAGAGTTTTTCAACAATATTTCCTTATTTCAATAAAACAAAAAATCCTGGAGATATTCCCCAATCATTTCAAGTTATAACTTCTTGTTTGTTTTAATGTCAGATGGATTCTGTGATGTGAGAACATACCGTGTACCATTATAATGGGCCCTGGTATATAAATGAGCTCGCTCTTTCTGACTTTATGCAGCCTGGGCTATGAAACCTATGGAATAACTTTTTCTGAGGGACTGTGACATATTCAGAAGCAGATAAATACCCAATTTTAGTTCTGCAGGAAGAAAAGAACACTTCTAAACCAAAAAGTCTTAAGCACTCGCCTCTCTTAGCAGTGCTTACGAATCACTTGTTTGACTTCGTTTCCAAATTGCTGTCTAGTGAGGAAGCAGGGGAAAGCAATAATGAGGTTAAAAGAACCAAGACTGGCTTTGCAGAAGAAATATAAATAGATTCCAAATGTGAATAGCACAGATGCAAAAGTCACTCTGTGGTCAATGTCTGTTACACCATTAAGAAGAGGAATCTGTAGCAGGGTGAGGCTTTGCTTTCCATCTTCAGTCAGTGACCTTTTCTTTACCAGCCAGAGTGGCTGAGTGAGATTTCCTGAGACTTTCAGAAGCTTATTTTATAAATAAAATCTCCTGTCAACTTATGAGGCTGAAGAGGAGCACTACACATTCATCACGTTTCTCCTTTGTGTGCTGGCAGAGGAATTTGTTTGGTGGTGCTGCATACAGCTGAACAGGGCAGAGCATTATGTTCACATTCAGTCATGTCGTTTTCTTTATGAGATCCAGTATCTACAAAACCTCAAAACCAGTGGAAAGTAAAAGGAAAATCCTTAAAAAATTATCTGGTAACATATGTTGATTCTTCTATGCATTTTTTTCTTTCGTAACTGCCAATACCATGCCTATTTCGTATGTGCATTTTATCTTCAAGAAGGGTATATAGGCAGCCAGTTTCTTTTAGCTGTGAAATGCATAAAGCCAGATGACTTCAATGCTTGTCAGATATGTAATGCAGCATAAAATATGGCTGTTATTTAGGTATCGTTTCCTTACACATCTGAAAATCGTCGCAAAATGGAGGACGTTGGGGAAATGTTTTGTCCGATACAGAACAGGAAAGGGAAATTGGGGCAAGAATATTTGTCAGGCTGTCATTCTTAATAAAAATCAGTTGCTTTTTTTTGTACCTGTGGGAAGGGGCAGGAAGAGCTTTGGGGGCTTTTGCTGAACTGTGACATGGTTGGTCTGCAGTCCAACCTCCTGCTGAGAGCCGGGTCAGCGCTCAGGCCAGCCCGGGCTCCTCAGGCTTCATCCAGCTGAGCCGCAAAGACTGCCAAGGGTGGAGGTGGCACAGCCGCCCTGGACCCTGTTGTGCTGCTTGGCTGTCCTCACAGGGAAAAAGCCTTTCCTTTGTCATCCTACATGTAAAAATAAAAATACAAAAAACCTCCAATTTATTCCGCTCGTGCTCTCCCACTGTGTCACATCTATGAAGAGCCTGGCTCCATCTCCATGATGCTCCCTCGCAGAGATCAGGAGGTTGCTGTTATGGTGCTCTAAAGCCACATCTTCACAGGCTCTAAAAAATGACCAGGTTTTCAAGACTTCCATGTATTTGATGGCTGGGAAATTAGTCCAGTTTCAGACATCTAGAAAATTGCAAGTGACCTGGAGTCTATAAGCACAGAGAGGAGCCTTGGTAGAGGTATAAGACTGCCTTTGATCATTTACAAATCCATATGAAATTTTGTCCATTCTGTTATTTTTAACACCCAACACTATCAGTGTTGCAGAATAATGGGAGATCCCTGGTTTCAGAAATGACCACTCACTGTTACCTACAGACCGTTCATTCTTTCCATAGGTGACACATACACTGCAAACCTTGAATAGCAATAGTCAAAGTTAATAAATCTGTGGAATGGTAAGAGTAATTATAATTAACAAAATAGTAATTAAAAAATCAAATTATCTATAAATATTGAAAGGCCAGTATCTTTGCAGAATCTGTTCTTTGTTATTTGAGAAATTGGAAATGTGAGTTTCTTGTTGTAGTG
The DNA here is from genome assembly GCF_963082525.1 of Nesoenas mayeri. Lineage (NCBI taxonomy): Eukaryota > Metazoa > Chordata > Aves > Columbiformes > Columbidae > Nesoenas > Nesoenas mayeri. The sequence continues at coordinate 11,335,472 of NC_137550.1, read as the reverse complement.
ATGTAATTATAGCAATAAGTTTCACCATGTTAGGAAACAGGAGTAAAGTAAAATCCTAGAGAGCTGTTTTTCAAGAAGAAAATGCTGGTCTACAAGTATAAATAGTTTGTCTGGCTATGCATTTAAAAATAATTCATCCTCTAGGGAGGATTGGTTGCATGAGAAACATATACAATGGTCCCTTAAGCCTTTTTGTGAAATCACACAGAAGCAGGCAAGGTCCAATAAATAAACATTTCAAAGTGTCAGGGCTTTTCTGTATTCAGAAATCTCCATGGCCAAATTCAGGGTTGAACTTTGCTTGTCCTCTGTTGGCTTGGAGCAAATTAGGTGTATGGATGCTTTATTTTGCTGAGGTGAGATCATAACTAAATTGGAGGAAAAGTTTTCTAAATTATTACTTCAGGTCCCAGAGGGAGGGAGGCTGGACACCAAACCTCCAGGTGTTACTTGGAATGTCACTTATATTATTGTTAATTATTATTCCTGGAAAGGTGGATTCTAGGCAACAAGTTGTGATTCTCTGACGCAACATGAGCTTCCTGAATAGTCCCAGTGAACCAAAATCCCGTTCTATACAAAACGTCCAAAATCTGCATGAAACAACTGTCTTTGATCAGCAACAGTGACCTGAGCACAGGGAGTTTTCAGGAAAAAGCAGCCTCCTCTCTTTCCAAGTCCCCTCCAATGAGCTTGAACTCAGTTTTTACTCCCCCTGTCTGGAAACTGCTGCAAACTCCCACCATTTTCTGTGCACCTAGATCAAAAGGCGTATATTGCATATGGGACAGCAGGTTACCAGTGTATGAAAGCACTTGGAAGTTTTAGGTCAGGTCTAATTGAATCTTCTAGTGAAACGCTGTTAGTTTTGATTGAGGTTTCTTTGACCAAAAAACCTTGAGGCATTGCCACTAGGAAATGTATGATCTTCTACTGTGATTCTTTCTATTAGCCTATTCTGCCCAGGAAATCCCTTTTCCCCAGTCCAGAGTTGTGGTGCTGTGCGTGCTTGTGCTGTATGAGTTGGGGAAATAGGAGGGGCACGTGCAGTTGGAAAGGGCACCATCTGCTTTACGGGATGAAAATGAATGCTTTTAGTTCTGATTTTTCCTTATGACTGGTGTTAGCAACTTAGATGCCTATTTATGGGTTGAGATCGCCTTAGTCTAGTTTTTAACCTGACCTGATGCATTTCTCAGCAACTTCAGAGGAAGCAGCCATGTTCCCTAGCACTTGCTGACATTATCCCGTTGTATCTGATAAAGAATTCACAGCACTTCTCCGTTCCATAACGGAAATGTATTGTGTTAGCTTGTTTGAATTTAAGGGTATTTCATCAGCAGTTGAGAAGAGATTGAGCGCTACTTTGAACATCTTGAGTAAATGCCAAGGCCGTCTGAAAAAGGTGCTCAAAGCCATAGCATGTGTGTTCCAGCACATTCAGCTTTCAAAGTCTGCAAGTGCTTCAGTCCTTTCTACCCTCCTATTGTTTTCCCTCTGCCAGATGATGAATGAAGTCAGTCCTGGGCAATGTGAGGCACTTTCTGCAGTGATGCTGTCCTGTCGGGTTGGAGCTGCCCATGGAGCGGAGCCTGAGGGAAGAGGGAACTGTGCTTCATGCACATGATGGAGAAGCATCACAGTCAGTCTGAAAACAGGTTGTGATGTAGTTCTAAGTGACAACTGGTAAAGAGGAATCTAATTTAATCAAGATTGTAAATGCCACAAGGTGTTTTCCTTTCCGTGTTTGATTACAAAAGCTTAAATGTATCTCAAATTTTCAGAAGTAGGTGATTGTCTGCAGCTCATAATGACATATATAAAAATGTTTTCCTGAGTGCTGGAGACATTTTAAGGCTTTGCCCAAGAAGAAAACCCAATGACTGTTTACCATAATGATAGTATTTTTTATGTGAAAACATTGCCAGTCATTTTCTTGCCAGTCTTGAAATGCTTGTTGTTGAAGTGTAAATTGTAAAAGAAAAATGCATTCGCTTACCTGGGTTTCCTGCTGTTGTTGAAATAAGCAATAGAGCTGTGCATGTCACAGTTAGTTTGCATAATGGAGGAATAGAAAATCCCTAGATTTTATTTGTTTCTGCTCACATTAACTCTAGTGACACAGCTTTGATTAACTTTAGTGAAAAGAGGCTGGGCTCTTCATGGTCTGTGATTTCTTAGTTCTCTGCTTCAGAATAACTGTTTAGTATCAGAAAGAACTGATATACCAGGTAAAATAAAATGCTCCATCTTGAGATGGTTGCTAGTGCTAACGGAAGTGTGCACATTAAAAAGGACCCAATTCCTTTTCTTTCCCAGTTCTTCTATTCCCTCCTAACCAAGACTCTTGCAGTCCACAGTTTCCCTGGTTGAAATTTCTCCGTCATGAGAAAATATCCTTAGTAATGCAAAGTGTGATACAGACTGGTTTTACACAGAAAAGGAAGCTGTTCTCTGCAGCAGAGCAGGAGGTGGGTACTGTAGAGGGTGGTGTTTTCTTAGGAGCCATTGCCGAAAACTTTAAATCTGCAAGAGAAGGTGGAGAATTGTAAATATATCACTGATACCCACCTTGTTGCCTCCAGAGAAATAGAAAACTTAAGTCAGCCATGAGTGGTTCTAGTCCAGATGCCAGATGTTTGCAAGATGAGGCCCTTTATTTGTATGTTCCCTTTGCCTTCAGTGCGATTCGCTGCAGCTTGTAAAGATCTTGGACAACAATGTTAAATAACTGACTCTGGATGAAACTTGTGTTAGTTCGAGTGCTGGTCATCACGTGTGATCCTCTCTAGGGACTGAAGAGGCTCCCAGGTTAGATGTCTGTGTGTAGGTCCTGTACTTTGAATTACAGTGCAAAAAGGGCTTGCTATTCCTTACCTTCAATAAAGCTGTCTGTGTTACTGAAGAACAGTTACAAAGAGAAGACTGGTAGAAGCTAAGAGTAAACACTAATATATCTTTAATGTTAATAATTCATTGTATCATTCATAATTTAAAGCTTAGAATAATTTTGCTTTATCTTATATCACAAACCAGTTGAAAAAGAAGACTAAGAGAGCCTGATCATTCTCCATAGGCATGTATAATACTTACATTGGTCTTCAGCTCAGTTTATTCATCCCTTCAGTTGTAATGCTTCATTTAATTGCAGTGCTTAAATCAAATGTAATCAATTATTGTATGTTTTATAGTTGTCTTTTGAAGTCAGCAAAAGTAGCTAGTTGTTCTGTTGGAAGCAATGCTCAACAGCAACTCCATGTGCTTGTTTATGATACTCGTGACTTTATAGATCTATGCCTTATCCCCACTCTTTTATTTTTTCAGGATGATGACATTGTATTCAATATGGAAACTATAACATTTTTAATGATCATATCTGTCCTTCTCTGCATGTTTCTTGTTTCTATTCCATTCATTTTAAAGTAGGGCAACTGGAATTGTTTGGAGCATTCAGTATATGGTCACATATGTACATATCTACATATGTAGATTCACAAAACTGTGTAATGGTTCTGTTTTACTTTTTACTTCTGTCCTAATAATTCCTACCCTTTGCTTCATTTTTTTAAGCTACCTTTGTGAACTGAAGTTTTCATAAAATGATATTTTCTAACACTTAGGACTTGTTCCTAAGCGATTAGTTTACATGGAAAATGAGGTTTTAGCTCACTGCCCCTCCTTGTCCTCCCCCCACATGTATTAATGTATAAGAATCTAGCAGCTACCTATGATGATATCACACAAGCAAACATACTTGCCAGTAATCAACAGATTTTATGGATGACTGGATACATATCCAGTGCCATTTAACTGACGTCCACATCAGAGAAGTGTCCCCTCATTCTCATAATCTCCCCTTGCTCCCTTTGTTCCACAATCATTTCACTGAGGAATGTCGCAAAGATAAGAATCTGCTTAATCGCATTTTGGTTTTACTACACAAAGAATCTGTTTGGTTTGTTTAAGAATGCAGGATTAATCATTTTATTTATAATCGTAATTCATCCACAGACCCTGTTTTCATTATGGGGTAAAGTTGTCAGTGTAAGTTGCATAGGTTTCCTATAGGATGTCACATTGTTTTGTTAGGGAAAAAACCCTGCTGTTTTTCTCCTGTCCTGCGTGTTTCCTGTTCTCCGCAGAGGTCTGTATCACATCTTTCAAATGCGGATCAAGTTTTTGAACTCTCTCCTCCTCTAAGTGTTCAGGTCCTCAGATGGAGGTCAGACACTACAAATAAACAAGATGCTGAATCTCTGCACTGGGTTTGCAGCTCCCAATCACTTCTTCCTTCCCTCTGCATGGCCTGCTTGAATTCACTGTGTTTCTAGAACTGGCTTATCCAGCCTCTGAAAAATAAGTGAAATATGAATCTCTAAAGACTTTCTCTTTTGAGAAGGCACCATTTTTAAAGTGGCCATAAAATTGTGGAAGAATGTCTTCTAATATACCATGGCTGATGAACTGCAATAGGTTTTCCTCATTATATCACTGTTATTTTTGCCTTTGAAATACAGAAACTTCAATCACTGTGATTATAGGTAACAAGACAGGCTGACACTTAAACTGTTGAAATGTTTTTTTATTATAACTTGTATGAGCGCGTTTAGAAATTGTCATTTTTGTTTTCATGACTCTCTACGGTGTTAAAATGGTATTATATAGAAATGAAACTAACTCATGCCAGAGTATATTCAGATGTGGACCTCTCTGGGATTTCAATTTACAACTTTTACTATATCAATATTCTATTAGGAATAGAGGCATGAAAAGAAAGCCAAACTCCTATTTTTAGAAATCTGTTTAAGAACAAATACTGTGTTCTATGTTGGGTGATTTTCACTGGCCAGTACCATTTCTATCAGATCTCTCAAGAAACCTTCACTGCTTCTGGTGGGAGAAACTAAGGCTTGCATGAGGATTCAGATCATGTCCTACAAACTTGTTGCCAACACAAGAAGTGTGGAATTAGCCGTGAGAAATCAGCTTGAATTTGAATTGCCATAAACTCTAAAGGTTCTTTTATTATGACTTAGCCACTCTCTTTGACCTCTCAATGCATTTCTTCTGTGCAGAATCATGCATGTTTTGGTGATATAGGGCGAACATTCTTTACAGTTACCTGAGAACTGATGATGAGAACTTGATCTTAAGTCGGTGCTGCTAATTCTGTGGAACATGAGGGAAGATGCGTTTGATGGAAACCAAGGGATTCACCTTCAGTCCAAAATTTAAGGCATATTTTTCTCTGTCTCTACGAGGTCTAACAAATCTTTTGTTCCATAAAGGATGTCAATCCTCATTGCCTGCACAGCATTGCTTCATTTTAGGCGGGACAGTTTATGGAGATGCAGTAGTACACAGCAGCCAAATGAATGAATATAAGTTAAATTCATATGAGAATTTTTGCATGTTTAAAAGCAGAGCCGCTTTTTCAATGCTAAACAAGACATCAGCTTTTAATTCTGTTTTTCAAGGTCTTCAGTCTACAGAGATGACCATTCTCATTAAAAATTTTCAAACCACTGAACATTGATGTCTGGAATTAACAGAATGCAGCATTCATGAGTAGTTTCAGCGTTGTTTGCTAAGTTATAGTACAGAAATGCCCTTCAGAAATAGAATTATGATTTGCATAACATTATTTACTTTTTTAGTATTGAGTTTTTATTGTTTGTTTTAAATTTGGTGATAGTGAAGTAGACATCTCCTTTGAGTGCTTGGAAGAGAGACTCTGCTAGCTGTGATAATATTTTTATTAAAACATAATGATTTTTAACCTAGAAAATTATTTTTGTCTATTATTTTAGTGATTAAAAGTATCTGGCATTTGTATCTTGAAGATCAGTCAACAACTCTGTGCACAGTGCATGCACATATGTGCTGAAAAAAGAGAGGACTATCCAAACTGCTGCACAAATAAGACTTTTCTTTCCTTCTTATATAATGCAAATGTAAAGTGTGAGTCTTTGGAAGGCCAATGTGTGCTCTTGTCATGATAGAGGACAACAATCCTATCTGTCTGTACTCTGGAACAGCCAGTTTTTACATCCTTATTTTTGCTTTCCAGATATGAGAGATACTATCTCCTACTTTATGGAGGTGTGGTTTGCTCTTTAAAACCTCATTTGTTTTGACTGGAGAAATCCCAAGAGTCCTTTGCAGGGGGAAACTGCCAGTGTCTTTGTCAAGCAAAAGAGCACGCTGACATAACATTTGGTTCCTGCTTTCATTTGTCCTCTCCAGTTCTGGCACTCTCTGCAGTGATTTGTTGTGTGGGTAAGGTTCTGTGTTTAGTTGGAGAATAGGAAATGGTGGCATCAAGGTGATTCTCAGTTTGCTTCTGATTTTCTTCACTTTCTTCATTAGCTGTAGCAATCGTGTATGCAATGGCCATCCACCAGTCCCTGTTGTCCAGACCAGGCTTAGATGCTCTCCTCTGGTTAAGTTGCTTCTAGGAGATCCCAGTAACAAATCTGTGACTGGACTACTCTGGAGTCCCAATACTGATGCTGTTCTTAGCCCACAAGCATGCAGGGGATTGAAGCGAGAAGATGGAGAGATAAGCTGCTAATTCCCAAAAATGTTTGCCCTTTGCCTGCACTAGGTGTATTGATCTCTGACCTTGTTGGGCTATGCTAAGGAGGCTGCTGTGCATCTCAGCTTTTGCTGATTAAACTGGTGGGCTGGAGAAGCTGCCAGAGAATTTTAAATAGTAACAAATGATAGCTACAAAATGGGATGTCTGCTAGTTCCCAGCCTGGTGTAGGCTCTGAAACAGAACAAATGACTAGTTGTTTGGGTTTTTTCTTTCATTTTCTTGTTTGGCTAGATCTACATTATCAACAAAGATCCACTTTCGTGTAGGTGTAGGCTGGCTAGCCTCTGTATTAGAGTGGAGATAGTGGCATGAGAACTGGGTAAAGGATGATCTGAAGAACTTCCTGGTGCCCAAGAGGAATTTCCATCTCTTTCTGTAAGCCTTGCTTCTGGGATTATGCTGCTGCTGGAGCTTGAGTTTCCTAGTTTAAAGCTAGAATGAAAATCTATGAATGAGTGGCACTTCCAATTCTGGTTGTGCACAGACACGTACCGAAGGCAGCCAGGAGGTTGCAACTGTTTCCTGCTGCATTTCACTGGTGCTCATCTTCTTTTCATTGCCTAAAGGTAGAGGTGTTGTGAAATGTGTCTCAAAAATCCATCTGCAAACAGACACTAAAACAGCGGGGCAACCTGTTCAGTTGGTATTCTCTGTGCGCAGGTTGCAGGGGTGCTGTGAGACATTAGCTGGCAGAGATACAAGGGATTGTTGAAGATATGTGTATTTTTGAAACAAGTGCTTACATACAGCCTCTTGTGTGGCTACAGTTGCAGTTACCAGAAATGCTTACACTGATTTTTCCCTGCTTGGAGGAGGGTGTCTTCATAGTTTGGGGTGTCCTTCACCCCTCAAGTTGAGCTTGGCAAGACTGGCCTTCAGAATAAAGTGCACAGTCCAGCTTTTTGGAATGGCCCCAGAATGTGTAGGGCGAGGTTTGTTCTGGAGCTGTCAGAAGGGATGGGGTTGTTTGGTCAGAGTTGTTGTTAGATGGTCATTTTATATTTATTTGGCTATTCTGCTGGCTTTTGGGTTATGATTTGTATTGTTATATCAGAGCACCTGGCAGCTGAGTTGATCTTCCATGGTATGTAAATGAAAATAACTAAATGAAATATGTTTGGCTATGTTATTTGGAGATTTACAAATTAACATTAATGGGAAAGTATAGGAAAACTTTTTTTGTCGCTTACAGTGTTATTTTATTGCTTTTGACAATGATATAAGTTGTGTCTCCACCATAAATGTCCTTGGAGAAATGATAAATTGTTATTATCGTTGTTGTTTAGCAGCAGTATTAAAGTTTTCTTTTTTCTAGCATGTAAGTATGCAAAAGCCTCCCACACTTAGCCAACTGTGCTGTTTAGGTAACTTAAAGACTGACTAACATATATACATCAAACTCTGAAGCAAGACAAGAAAATGTGCTAGCAATCTTTCCTTGGCATGGTTTACCTGCCAGAGAAAAATCCTTCCTAAGTTGCATCCCACACAGAGACTTACTTTTCTTGTTAGAATTCTGTACGTACTGCAAGTAGAGCATTCCGTAATTGTGTGCCAGGATTTCAGCTTCATGTAGGTGTCAGACTGGTTTGTCATGGATTTTGTTTTTAACAGTGGATGTATTTTGCAGGTTTTTACTTCCCATAAAAGCAACTCTCTCTTCTGGGCTGACACCCACCCCACGAATAGGCTCCACCAGTTACAGTTCTGGGTGGCACAGAGGGGGTTTTGACTTGAAAAACATGAGTGTGCCACAACCCACAATAGTCTGGTGCACTTCAATGCAGAAGACACTTGGATTGGGTTCCCTGCTCTCACCAATAATTACTTTTCCAAATGTTTAATTTCCAGTCGGAGAGATTGTGAGAGGCTTCCCCTAAAATGTCTCCTGGCCTTGTGCCCAGTAGCCAACTGGAATACGGGAGGCAGCGCAGACTGGAACCGGAGATGTCCTTGCCGGTAACGTGGGGGAGCAGTTTCTTCCTGCCATTTTTGTGCCTAAACTTTGGAACCAGAGAAGTTTTTGCAACTGACATTTTACTTGAATGAACCTGTTGAAGCAAAACCTTTTAGTTTTAGTTGAATGACAATTTTCTAATAGCGGTATCGTTTAATCATCACTAACCTCTGGGCTTACGCGTTGCCAAGACGTTAAGCACCGTGCGGCGTTGCACGTTCTTTCTGTTGAAGCATGAGGCTTTTCAGACTGCTTTGTTCCAACATCAGGGGTGGGCAAGCTTACCTTGTCGAATTATGAACCCAATCTAATCACTGAGAGCTTCAAAGACCTCCCAAAGTCCTCAGGGCCAGGTGCTAACAGCAGTAATACTGGTTTAGTGCCTCTTGTGACAGTTATATTATACTTAAAGCTTTGGTGAAGGACACTACTTAAAAGAGCTGGAGAATTTCACTGAATACTCTGGGGACAGTTGCTTTTCTTTTGATTCCTGCAGATTAGCATAAAAATGCTGAATTACTGTTCTTCCATACTCTCCTGCTATGTACATTCAGTGCGAATTCTGAATATGGCAGCTCAAAGCTCAGAACTTTGCTTTATGAAAAATTCTGTGTCTTTGATTGTTTTAAACATCAAAACAAGCAACAATTGATTTCGAAACCGCTGAAGAGCATTTTGAAAAAAATTTGGGAAAAAAAACTTAATTAAAATACATAATTGCAGTAAAGCTTGTATTTGTAAGAAAAGAATTACAAAGATGGGTATAAAATAATAGTAGAAAATTGAAAGAATTAAAAATAATAAAAATATTTTTGTAACAGTTTTTCAAATGAGACCATCATTTTTCAAATTGAAAAAAATCTGGTTTGTAGTGTTATATTTGTAATTAATATGAATTTAGAGCTGCTTCGGACTTGTCACTGTTGTATTTTGTAACATGAAAACTGGACCAACAACATGTAAGTTACAAGTAGCAATAGATGCTGCTTTGATGTGCCACTCCAGAAACAGCCCATTGACTGGCAGCAAAAATTAGTCAAGTTTTCTGAAGTCTCAGAATTCCTGTTTTCCCACAGGCTACTTATTGATGAAAATGTATACAGATCCTGGCTGAACTTTAGATCATCGCGTAGATAATTCGGAAATGATTTCTGTAATCTCACAGGTATTGTTAGAAAAGAGAAGTGCCAAGCACACCCGTGAACACCGTTCAGCGGGCATGTTTGCTTTGAACAAAAGGGCAAAAGTATTCAGCCTCTTGTCTTCATTTCTGCACGTGAATATCCTATTGATACGTGTGATCTCAATTAAATTTGGAGTTCTGAGAGTACTCTGGCATGAGGACTATACTTAAGTGTTTTGGTTATTTACACTGTGAAAGTTATCCTTAGAGTTTATCGCTTATATTTACCTAAATGTTGCTCAAGGCTAATTGCTCTGTTTTCTGGAAGCCTTGAGAGGTGGTAACACAGCCCATTGCTCAGGTACTTGGTGTGTCTGAATAGCGGCACTTGCTCTGAAGAAGACTATATATAATGTGCAATTTCATGTTGCCATTTGCGGAAAAATGTTCAATATTCATATCTTTCTACTTGACTCACAGCCAGTCCTGGTCAAATAAAGAAGCACTTGACAAATACTTTTGCTGGTAATGCTTCTGTTCATTGGAAATACTTATCTGAGAGCCAGCTGAGTCCTGACTGTTGTGAAAAGCTCTTGCTGAAAGCAACTTTGTTAGAAGCTTGTTGGGAGAAGTTTCTTTTAAAAAAAGTCTTTGGTCATTTTAATACATTATGACTCAGCAACTGGGCAACAATTCAGTTAAAGCAGAATAATCCAGTACACAGCTGAAATGCGCGAGCTGAAAGGAGTCAAGGCATTTATGTCAAATATTCTGAGCTGAAAGAAACTAGGATCAGCTCCCAAATGGCTTGACTACTCCAGATTTACCATAAAATGTCATGATGACAAGTCCCACCAGCTGTATTTATTTAAAAGCCGGACAATGATTGTGCTCGCATTTCACCAGATGTCTGTCTTGCCCAGCGTCCTGTTTCTGGCAGCAGCCAAAATGGATGACTAGGAGAAAAATATTCAACAGAGCGAACATATTGTGATAACTGCCTAAATATTTTCTCAACCTCCAACACTTTTAAGTGGAATAATTTTTGAAGCAAGAAGTAATGACGTTGTACTCAGTAACCCTACAAGACTGCTCCTCCGTGAACTTGTCCTGTTTTCCTTTAAGCTCAGGTAGTTTTTCAGCATCTTTATCTTCTGCAGTAAGAGCTTGCAGAACCAAAACATTTGAACTTTGTTTTTGGCTTTTCCTGCTGATTTTAGTCCAAATTTCCTTAACTTTTTTTTATTTTGGATGGACAATCAGTATTTCCTCTACATCATTAATGATCTTATGACTTCTTCCTCAGCTCTGTCTTTTGTCCCTTCCACTCTGGAAGGTTTGGCAGCTGCTGCTAACTTTCCCCACACTTTCCCGAACTGTTTTCAGTTCTTCTATATATTTCTTGAATAGTTTTGAGGCAGCAGCCATCATTCTGTCCATGAACTTCAAGCTGTTTTCCTATGTGTGCCTGAGTTTTTCTGCATGTCTTTACTCACTATTTGAATTCCTAGTAGCCTTAATGTAGCTTTTCAGTAAGCCATCATTTCCACTGCAAACCTAAAGACAAACAAATAACCTGTTTTCATCTTTTTCATTTCTGAGGCCGAGTCAAAGAACCCTGTATATCACAGTGGAGTACATGCACCAGACTGAGGTAGAGGATAATAAGAGCCCCAGCCTTGGATTTCATGCTTTTTTTGGTTTGTCTAATGCAGTCTTACATCTATATAACACTTAACGGATCTAAATTAAGAAAGGAGAAAACTGTTGTGTTGTTTCCAGGCAAGTGGGACTCTGTGACCCACCTCTGCTTTAGAGATTTAAAGACATGTTCTTCAGCTCTGAGCACATTCTTTAAAGAAAAATCAAAATGCTAGTGCTTTGTTAATGACATCCTCCTACTTTGCCTGGGTAGGCTGGTCTTTCAAAGCGCTAGATTAGCACTCAGCAGCTTATTTTTTTGGAGACTGAATTCACTCCAAGTCTTTCAGAAACAGTCATTTGTCAATGATTTGAATTGAATTTCTGACTATTTGCATATTGGCTTTCCTGACTCAAGGGGAAGTAGGAAGCACTGGTTGTCATACCTAAAATCCAAATCTCAGGAAAATCTCCCAATGGAATTCTAGAACAAAGGATTTATAGAACAGATGGTTATGCTGCAGAGTGACTGAGTACTCATCTGCTGCTAACCCTTCCTCCCCACCCCCCAAAAAAAATTGTACGTCAGTATTCTGGATTTTTAGTCTAGAATAGAATATTCTAAACTTTACATCTACTTTAGCTCATTAATTCATTGCATTTCTATAGCAGGAAGTCAGGTTGGTTTCCATTGTCTAATTAGAATTATTGAAGACCAAAGCTTTTTCTGTGTCCAAGTAGCTGTGTGAAAATCACACTCTGAAGTTGGTGGTGCAGGTACGATGTCTGCATGTGTGAGCGTCACACGGAGTCGTGCTGACTCTGGAGACAGGGTCTTGGATATGGGCATATACTACCCATTTTCTTTACCCCATTTAAACACTGTAGGCACTGAATTTGCAGGTTTGTAACACTATTGTAATGCTGCAAATTTGGGCTATGATTTAAGTGAGGTTGAGTGTAAGAACGTTGAAATAAGGATTCCAACACTTCGAGAGGCAAAGCAGAAGCAGAATGCTATTGATGACATTCCTCTCTTCATGCGCTTTGCTAGCTAAGGTCACGTTTTTGGGAAAAGCCAGCCCTTCCTTTCAGGAAGCATCTTCTGTCTTGTGGAAAGAGTTAGCAATTGCTAATCTGCTATTTAACATGCTCAGTGGAGACAACAAATCCTAGCCCTACCTTTGTACAATGATTGCACCTCCAGAAAGGCAGCCTTGTCCTTGAATTGCTGCAGATGGCAAAAGTCGGCTCAGTTGCTTAGAGGTGTGGTGTGGGGTTTTTTTGTTGTTTTGTTTTCTTTCTCCCAAGGTGAAAGTCAGACAAGCAACATCTAAATTCTTTCTATGTGAATTGCTGTGATCTTGATTAAAGTCTCAGCTTTGGAAAGAGAAGTCAGTAGGGAATACTCACATTTCATAGAATCATTTGAAATTGTTCTGCTTCAGCTGTTTCCCAGGTTGGTGAAAGAATGCTCAGCACCTTGTCACTTCACCCCTATTGCTTCCTAAAATGCTTACAACCAAGAATGTTTCACCACAAAGGACCAATTCTTAAATTAAGTGTAGGTTAAATAATTCTCATATGCATCCCCCTTGAATTTAGAATACTTCTTAGAGGGGTTTAATTTGCAGTGGGTGTATTGGCTCTGATGAGTTCTGGTTCTATTATAGCAGCAGAAAGTGAGCTTGAAGGTCAGCCATGCCTTTGTTTCCAGAGGAGATCTAGTTGAGCGTGTTGGATGTGTTGCCTCTAGTATTTATTTTATGTGGTATCTTGCTGACTTTCCCCGCAAAATTTCAGCATCTCTCCAGCTGTCCAGGCTCCCTGTGTACTCAAAGGTGACTCACCACATCCATCTAGGGTGGCTGTCCGCATTGACTGGGGATGATGAGCTTAACTTCTACTTCACTAGATTTGCATTGTCTTCAACCAAGCTTCTGATACTTGGTCTGATGGCAGCAAAGTGGGGAGAAGTATATTCCTTAGTTCGGCAGTGGTGCGTAAGAGTGATTACTGGTTGGAACCTAACAACTGTGGGGTCAACGTCTGTGGTTTTGTGGAGGTGCTTTTATTGATTTTATTTTTTCCTTCACTGATAAAAATCACTGAGCTGGGAAGAGTTCGGACTAGTTGTGTGACTCACATCTGCAGACCCAAGGCTGAGCTGCTGGTCAGTTTGCTTTACATGTATCCATGTGATAATAAAGAGTCTGTCATGCTTAGACACTAAAAAATCATGGTCCTACAAATATAAGTTTAGAAATGATCTGGTTTATAACCCGTCCTAATAAGCCCGTCTTCATGGATGGGCTTTAATGTTTACTTTAAACATCTAGAATGAGGTCTCTCCTGAAACAGAGCACTTGCTATATAGTGGTGATTTGGGGATGCTTTCGCTTCCTTGATTTAGAGTATTCTCTTGACTTGAAAGCTGAAACAGAGGCTGACGAGCACTGACCCACAAAGGGAAATTAGACAAAAGATGCCTAATGATGCAATTGCTTTATTTTATGTTGCCAGTAATTAAAGTTCAGGCAAATGTATGAGGTTATATTCAATGATACTTCTCTCTTTCTTTGAGGTTTTGATAAGCATTGCCCCTGTGAGGAGGCATTTGTATTGGTCTCCTCCATTTATTCTGTTACGTTTCCATATTCTTTGAGCAATCACTTGCAGTATATGTATTTATTTTACTTTTTCTTACTGTAGCTGACATGAATATTGACTGAATCCAGCAATTTGTAAGATCTTAAGGCACAGAAATCTACTGAAGCAATCATCTTGTATGCATATCTCAGCATCAAGCCTGTAAAAGTAAAATTTAAAGTACCAGAATCTGACTGATTCAAATCAATTTTAACACTGACAAGAGAGTCAATTTTTCTTCTCTGGAAAAAATCTCACTACATTTGGAACACTTCTACTTGAAAATAAAAATCAAAGGAAGTATCATCTTAAAATTCCATGCTAATACCCTATGTATGAAATCAGTTCAGACCTAGCTTGATTTTATAACAGTATTGCAGTCAGATGCAGCATCCTGAATTGGTTTGGAGTTTTATAACTTTCATGTACATCAGTAGCTACCTGAATGGTGGTCACAGTGCAGTTTCTTCCTGATGTTGATGTGGTTAACCTTATGTCTATGTCCCTCCCTCTAAAATCAAACAACAACAAGAAGACAACCCAAACCCACCCACAAGCAACCAAAACACACACACACAACAAACAAAACCACACAAAAACCCAACAAACAAGCAAAACACAACACAACAAGCCCCTACCACCTTAAACCTGTGCTGCAGTCATTGGACATCACCACTGGAGTGGCTGCAGTTTTCATGGTGGGCTCACACTATGAGATTTTGAGTGTAGAACAGAAAAGTTCAGCTGTCCCTTGGAGGCAGCTTGGTGCAACAGCAGTGGACTAATCTCTGTCCTGTCCTGTTTTCATCAGGCACCAATTAAGCGATTTGGTAGTAAAACTTAGATGTTTATAAAGCAGTTTACATAGTGGCATGTGTCATGATTTAGCAAAGCCATAGTTATGTTTTGTGTGAAACTGCAAACAGTTGTTAAAATAATTTGCCTTACGGTCATTTGCTTGTATTCAGTAATGATGTGGAAACACAGTAGTGTACTTTATTAGGCTTTGGCCTAAAAACTTGTGCTGCTGTGTTGCTCCTTTGTTATTTATTTCATCCACTATTTTTTCTTGATCGTTTGTGCATTGGCAATAGTATCTTTCAGATTTATTGGAAATGTTTTTCCTGTCATGAAGCACAGAAATGGTGCAAAAGATGATGGCTGGCATATACCATCTCTTGGTGAGCTCAGTCTCAGCTGAGTTATATTCTCTGCAGTAGAATGTAACCTCAGCACCCACAACCATTCAAAAGCTAATCAAAGGAGCCACTGAAAACTAAAGTCTGGGGTTTTCTTTGTTATAGACATGCTTATGTCTTGCATATCATCTTTTTGCTTGAATATGCATCTTGGGTGAACAGGAGTCCTACACCATCTTCCCCTTCTGTGGCAGTAATGTGTCACTCCAGTAGAATTAACGCTGGAGCCATTGGACTCCATTAGTAGCTACAAATCTGCTTTGCTGTATTCACTTAGAGTTTTATTTAACCAAGAGTAACAATCACCAAACTTTAAAATTATCAGAGAACCACTTTATATTGTTTTGGAGGGGTTGGTCCAAACAAAAGACACAACTTTTTAAAAAAGAGTAATTAGTTTGTTCGAATAACTCCTTTTAAAAAGATTGCCTTCTCTTAGAGTGTATTGTATTTCTTTTTCTTGTCCAGACTATTGGCTGCTTTGTACTTAAAGATGCTAATTTCTGCAACCTTTCAGAACATTTACTAAAGCATCATAATTAGTTTGCTTCTAAATGTCAAAGTTTTCCTGCGCTTTCAGCATCTAGGTAACTTACTGACATTACAGCCCTGATGGAGAGTTATGCCTATGGAAAGACAATTGATAAAACAAAGGATATTTAAAAGAGCAAACCTATGCATCCTCAAGGGAAAAAAAAGAGTATTGAAAAAGGGCCAGTGCATAAATTTAAGCAGCGCTTGCTTGCACTGCTGCTACCTACTCCGTTTGCTAGATAATCTCTATCATATGTTACTGAAAGAAACTGAGCGTTAACCAGCCCCTGTCAGTCCTCCTGCAAACCTCTGCCTGCCCCAGAAGGATGAGGTGATGATCTTAGCTCTTTGGCAGTAAGTTTATGGAAAATTCTATCACCTCTAATTTCTGTTGTCACTTAAAAATGTAGCTCCCCTATGGTGTAGGTAGTTATCCAGAAGTGTGCTATGTTAGAGGCACTTAGCTGAGCAGTTTTACCTTAGTGGACCTTTGGAAAAGTTCTGGGAAGAGGGAGCTGAATGCCAGTGCTGATGTCCAGCTCCCTGAAATCCTGCTCCAGGTAATGATTTCCTGTACTTGAGTTTCATTTTTTGGAGTGATGAGAGAAGAGGATATTAATTATATCCTTCTGTGTGAGGCTCTGCATATGACTCAGCAGAGCTGAGGAAAGAGCTGGGGAGCAGATTTGTACAGCAGAATTAGTATCTGCAGGTGTTTAAACTTACCATCCTGATTTAAAGTTTTTTCATAGGACTTTTAAGGTCTCGAGAGTGCTAATAATAGGATAAAGTATGTATAAATGTAGTTTGTCATTTGTCAAATGTCTTTCTTTCTAGTTTCTTCATCTTTCTGTATTAATAAGATATCACAGTTACTGACCAAATATATTTTGATTTCTGGCTATTTTTGAACAATATTAAGGCAACTGGCAAAGAAGTAGAGGCTTAAAAAGCCTTATTCCCAGAAGCAGCAGGCTGTATTGTTGAATAGAGTGTATACGGTATATACTTTACTTTTTTAAAAGAAGTGTGGTTTTGGTTTTGAAAGTAAATCTTTCATTTGGGGCAAATGAGAAAGTGAGCAAGTCTTCACTGCTCCCACATTAACACATGCATTTTGAAGAAGAGCTCTTTGTTTTTTTGTTGGAACATCATCTTCAGTATAATGCTTGTGGCGTTCTTGTAATTAATCCTTTTCACACAGAACAGACCTAGCTGTAATATAAATCCTTGGTATCGATCTCTATTTGAGAAGCATTTCTAAGGATGATACCTTACATAGGTTCACTAAGCCTGATGGCAACCTTTTTAGACACCTAGAGCTTCTCAACTGCTGTTCGGCCCTGGCTTACACATGGTACTCAATAGGGTGGCACCTGGTGCATCATCCATGGTGCTTGTCAGCCTCTGTCTCTCTTTGCACTTAGTGGAAATGTTAACATTTGCTGATGGTCCAGTAGTGAAATAAGCTGGAGAAAAGCCTTGTGGTGTCCTAATGCAAGGCTCAGCTCTGGTACAGAAGCTTAAATAAGTCTGTAGTAAAGCTGGGAGGAGTACAGTAATCCAGTCCCCAGTATATGCTGAATGCATGGCTGGACTTCTGGGGTGTTGGTCAATAGGGGGCTGAACATGAGCCAGCAGCGTGCCCAGGTGGCCAAAAAGGCCAACAGCATCCTGGCTTGTATCAAGAATAGCGTGGGCAGCGGGACTAGAGAAGTGATCATCCCACTGTGCTCAGCACTGGTGAGGCCCCATCTCGAATCCCATGTTCACTTGTGGCCCCTCACTACAAGGAAGACTTTGAGGTGCTGGAGTGAGTTCAGAGAAGGACAATGAAGCTGCTGATGAGGGGTCTGGAGCACAAATCTGATACGGAGCAGCTGAGGGACCTGGGGGGTTCAGCCTGGAGGAGGCTGAGGGGAGACCTTCTGATCTCTGAACTGCCTGAAAGGAGAATGGAGCATGGAGGGGGTTGGTCTCTTCTCCCAAGTAACTAGTGACAGGATGAGAGGAAATGGCCTCAAGTTGCACCAGGGGAGGTTTAGATTGGATCTTAGGAAAAATTTCTTCCCAAAAGGGCTGTGGGGCATTGGAACAGGCTGCCCAGGGCAGTGCTGGAGTCACCATCCCTGGAGGGGGTTGAACAGACATGGAGATGAGGTTCTTGGGGACATGGCTTAGTGCTAGAGTTAGGTTATGGCTGGACTTGATGATCTTGAGGGTCTCTTCCAACCAAAATGATTCTATGATTCTGCGACTTTTGTTTCTCAGAGGACAGGGAGGTGTCATGAGTGTGACCCTGCAGCCCCCTGCTCCTGGCTGCCTGAGAGCTGCTCTCTGTGGGCCCTTAAGCCCCCAGGAAGAGGATGGGGACATCAGCTCTGCTGTGTCCTTGCTGTGTAAGGGGGAGCTGGTGTGGCAAGACAGGGAGATAAGACCAAGTCTAGACACGATACTTGTTTCCCCTGGGCAAAACTGGGTATATTTAGAGCTGTAGTGCACCCAGAAATAAGTACTTAATTTTTCACATTTCATTTCTCTGGGCGGTATATGAGACAGGGTAACTGCTGGGGGTCTGCTCTTTTAGGGCTGAGTCATCTGTTCAGGTTTAAAACAAGGACAAGCCTCATACCTGCATGTGGAATAACTATGCAGTTAGAGATGGCGTAAAGCTGCAGTAGAATTGCTATTTTTTTTCCAATAAATAATGCTCTTAGTGGAAAGAGAGCATTCATATAAGATAATGCAAATACTTTGCTAAGAATTCTGTTGTTATAAAACTACTGAATATTGTCCTCAAAGCCCAGAAGACTTTGCTTTGTGTTGGTGTTGATGCAGATCTGTTCTAGAGTGGCTGATACTGGTTCAGATGGGATTTTTTTAGCTTACTGTATTTTGAGTGAGACATTGGGAGCCCCCAGGTTTAAGTAGGTTGCAGATATCACCAAAGATCACATGATACAAAGTTTCAATGAATCCAATACAAAATTCTCTGCCTATTTTAGGAAGAGAATTGAATAATGTGGCAGCATGTATTCAGTTATTTAGACTTAAAGCAACTAATTACTAAAGTTAAGTCTTTAGAAGTCTTGATTACAAGTGTCAACAATCATTCTGAATATAAATATCTTTACAATTCAAACTTCTCTCATCTAAGACTATTTTATATTGTTTTTCTAACTGTGTTACAGTTCACTGAGTAGTGTGAGCACTATCCCATAGTGCTCTAATTGCATGGCTTCTGCAGATACTGTATCAGCCCATCAGTATTAATACAGCAGAAAGCAAGTACCCTTGTGTCTCTACAAAGCCAATTTAAAATATTTCTAGAATATACTTTTGAATTACTTACTTCATCTTATTTTAGATAACACTTCCATTTAAATAAAACTGCCTCTGGGGCATTGTAGATTGGTCAAAAAGTGCTGTATTGTTCTATTAGTTAAAATTCTTGGTGCTGCAATGAATTGTTTTCTGCCTCCATTTGCATTTTTCAAACTCTTGGTTTAGTTACAGCATGGGATTGTCTCAACTAGAGGAAGAAGAGCTGTGAGCTAAGTGTGGAGGAGCAACCTTTATTGAAAAGGTACATATAGCAGGAAGAATTTGGGTTGAAATATGGAATAAGAAGCTTTTTAGAAACAAAGCAAAGGATTTCAGTTTTCTTCTAGTCTATATGAACTGACAGAAAGGTAAAGTGGGGGCTGGAGTGTGGGCAGGAAGGAAGATGACAGGCCGCACAGTGTATCAGGTGCATGTTTATTAGTAAGAATTTGACCTGTAATACTGGGATGAAAGCACCCGTTTCTCTGTGTGAGTAACTTCAGATCAATGCTAATCTTTAGCCAATGCCCTTGAAAGGACTCACAGGGAAGCTTTCTTCCAGGGTTTTACTGCTTTTCATGTAGCTTTGTCTTTGAAATTAGGTACAAAATTTTTCTTTGGTTGTAATTATAGAAAGGAGTTGACTGCTTTTCTTCAGTAAAACAGAACAATGATATTCTTTAAATAGGTACATTTATTGAAGAACTAATATATTAAGAAAACCTCTTCTGCCCTCTGATAGATAGGTAGATCTGTAGAAATTTACAATCCTGTGATTATGGCTTCTCATTTTTGATATGCAAATTGTTGGCAGTTGGTTTCATGTTGTTCTTTTGTGCTGAAATGTGAATCCTGGGATGTTGCCTTCCTGTGTGCATACAGCACAGTTTGATTTCTGGGCATCTTTACTCCTTGTCTGACCTGTTGTGTCTATAAAATTATAGACCAACTGAAAATTTTTTCCTTAAGAAATGGATGAAAGATTTTTTAATTTGGGCCTGTTAAGTTTTTTTTCAACACATTTTTGGAAGATTTTTTTTTTTTTTAATAAAAACAACCCAGAGTTATTCCTAGGAAGATGTTTTCTGGATGTAGCTTCTAATCAGTTACACACAGATGTATCATCATAGATCTGGATCAACTTGCAGGTAGTTGCCTGATTGGACTTGTGAATTGCTGCCAAAATCTAACCTAGAATTCAAGGAAACCACACACCAAAAGAAACCTGATGAGAGCCTAATGTTTCTTTTCTTGTGAAGCCCTCAAATACATTCAGTAGATGTCATGTAGCATAGTGTCCAGATGAAACAGTAGAAACAGGTATGTTTGTGGAATCTACTTGGCAGACTAATATTTAAACACATATTATTCACTAGTTGGCTAATTATTAGTTGGCTAGTTGTATTATTCGTTATTTGGCTTCATTAGCAGGAAGCCAAAGGTCTTCCTCAATTGTTGTTCCAGCAAATAAAGATTTTAATGGGGTTGGGAGGCAGAAGGCACTATTTACGGATCAGAGTTGCAGTGCTCTGGCAATAGCATGAAGCTACTAGCTACCGAATTTAATGTTGTGAGCTATCAAAAGTCTTCAGTTTTGATGAGAATGACGAACCCAGCACCTGCTGCCAAATTCGTGTCAATACAAACTTCAGAATGTAAGCAGACAAGGGCTAATTTTAGCCATGGAAGGACAGATACGCAGAAAGCAATTGTACAAATTATTATTAGATTTTTATACTAGAAAAAACTGTCCCATTGCATGAATGGAAAAGAATTCATAATTTTATTATATAGTTTGGCAATGTATAGCTCGCAGCCTATCATTTCAAAAGGGCCTGCTGTCTTTGTGTGATGGTTCGTAGGTTCTGGCTATGAAATGTGAGATCCCAGAGGTCTGGATTTTTTAAAGCATGTGAAACAGCCGTAATTAAATTGCTGGTAGCTGTATTGCTTAGATCTGCTGGAAAATAAAAATGTATCTCATATTGAAGTGTTCTAAAGTGGACATAGTTCATTAATTCTACCATTCCCCACAAATGTAATATCTAAATTTTAGATATTTTCAGTGCCCAAACTAATGTGGAGCTAAAAAATGCAGATTCAATTTTAGAAAATGATGAGAAATGTGTATTTTGCTGCATGTCATAGGTCAATTTAGATAGTTTTAGTTCTTAGTTGAGACATATTGATTTTCATGCTTTTCCCATTAGTTAGAATGGCATATACAGGATACCAAATGTGAATAGTAGCCGAGGTTCATATATCACAGTCCCAATGCCAACAAAGACCTTTTTAACTCTCAGAAATAATGGAAACAAAATGCAATAAAGGCCAATATTCAAATACCAGCGTAATTGAGAAGAACAATTTCTGTAATTTTTAATATTTCTATATTGAAGATTTGCCTTGAGTACAATTGCTTCCATAGTTTGAGTAGCTTGGATCCATTACAATTCTGTTGTCTGTAAATCATGTATAAGGCACAGTAATTTTGTCTTTTTCCATTGGGCACTGCAAACAAATCATCTTAGACTTATTCTGTTTTAAGGGAATTCTTCTGCAGCTGATCACACAGATGGAAGTTTGTCCAATGAGTCTGATGAGATAAAGCCTCTCTTGCCATTTAACTCAACCTATCTCAGCAAGAAATTCCTTCAGACTTTGGATAAGACAGAGCATAAGATTGGGTTGTTTTGGATGAGCTTTTCAACACAACTGGAAAAATCTAGGAAATACCATTTTTTTTAGGCCAAAATATACCTGAGGGGCCAGTATGGATAAGAGGAACTGCTGGTTTTCAGCATCTTCCTTTGTTAATGTATATGCTTTGATTTTGCTTAAAAAATACATGGGAAAAAAGGAACATATTTAAGGGCAAATGCAAAATTTTCACAACAGATCCATTGAAATATAGGCTGTATTCTGTTATTTTATTTACTAATTTTTGGGGGGGACATTTATATGTATTAAAAATACACACAGACATACCTATGATTCTGTGTATGGTTCTGCTTTTTAAAACTCTTGCTGATTATCTCTCACTCATCTGTTTGCTTTTCTGTATCTTGTTATTCAACACTGTGACTCCAAGAGGTGTGAGAACACACCATTTGAGAGATCGGCCACGACAGGAATGTGCAATGGGGAGCAGCCAGCTCACCGCAGCTTTAAAAGAGCGAGAATTCTTTTACTCTTGGCAAAACAAAGGCAGTGAAATCCCTATAGTTCCAAGAGGGCATTGTTCTGACCACACCGGTTTCAAAGGACAGACAAAGAAATGCGGAGGCTGCTTGTAGGGATGAGAAGGAGCAGACAGTGGCTCTGTGTGGCGGTCCTGCCGGCGCTGGTGTGAAGGAGCGGGCGGGCAGGTGCTGTGTAGGCGCTGTGATTTACAGGAACAAAGCCGCGGTCCCTGGTGAGACCACATCAGAGATCTGCGAGCCTGGTCCCTCTTCTCTTGGTGTCTGTAGTTGTTAATAGCCTTTGGATCACATACTCGGTCATTTGATTTTTTAGAAGGTAAGAGTTTTCTGAAGATGGCAGGCTCTTGCTTATATAAGTATGCTATGCCGAATCCTGACCCTAAAGTAAAAGCTGCAAATGCAGACTGCTGGCAGAAGTCTGCGTTTTCATCAGGCTTTTGTTCCTTCCTGTATCTGCAGTAGTACCCTGAAGGGTGAGGATTACTTGAAGTCAGGTCACGGTTAGGAAAAGGAGCTGCCGAGCTTGGCTCCCTGCAAACGTCCGCACGTTTGAGAGCAGGATGCTGAAGGCCAGCAGCATTGGAGGTAAGGATGTGTTGAGCTGGGGCCCTTTGCGAAGGGTTTGCTGTGATTGAGGGCCAGGGTCAGTGCTGGGAAAGGCAAAGGCAGAGCCTGCCGAGACTGGTGGCCCACGGGAGCCCCTGCCTTCCGGAGACACGAGCTGCGGTTTGGCACCGAGCTTCCCATCCCTCACTTCTGACTGACGTGTACCAGTGGGGTCCTGAGCACGTGTATGGGTTCCTTTAGCAACATGGGTGTAGGCGTCAAGGCTGGGGATAATTTGGAGCCAGACTCTACCTTTGCCAACATCTGCAACACTTTGCCGTTTCCAGAAGGTGTGCTAATGTGGTGTAGCATTGGCTGTGCTGCATCGCTCCTCTATCTGCATCGCACACATTTTCTGCACTCATGTATGATTTACCTGGAGGTCTGAGATACGGTTATACTTCGAGTTTATTACAATTGCAAACTGAATGTCTTAGTACTTGCTGGAGTTTTCTCAATTAAGAGAAGTTAATAGCTGCTTCTTTCTACTCTTGTTTTTTACCTAGGTTACTTTAATTTGCATGTTTACTTAGCTTACATTTTGAAAGTTGCGGGCTTTCCTCTACAACAGTCTTATTTTATTTATCTTTTTTATAATTTTTGCATTTGTCTGGAGGTTTATTTTTTCAACAGGGATGGAAGGGTCACAGTCTCGGGACCTGCTGCCATCTTCCTTCTTGCTAGAGGCAGCGGGAGCAGAGTGTTAGCACGTTATACTCTTGTTATTCCAAGCTTTAATATGTTATTGCATTGCTGTGGCTATTTATCTTATGTTCTGGGTTTGTTAGGTTTAATGTTTGGAAAAGTACAGCACTTGTGATCTGAACTTTTAGAATGGGAAGATGATGTCTGCTTTTTGATTCTCATTCATCTGTAGTTTTCATAAAAAGGCAACAAACCCGGGAAATTTTCAACTTGCTTTGGGAGTAGAAGAGACGGTGAAATGCCCTGAGTGGGCTGTTTGTTGGGAATTACATGCTCTGGAATAAAACGGACTGAGAAGACACGAGCAATTCATAAGAAAAATTGATCTGTCCAGCCAGAGAAAATTGACACTAAAATTTCAAACTTAAGCCAAACAAAATCCATCCATTTTTCTTTATTTTTCCTCTGGAATTTCAGTGCTTGTAGAGATTAGAAAATGCTGGATATCAATTGATTGGGTGGTTCCATGTTGTACAGGGAGTTTTTTCTTACAGTGTTCCCATCTGAGATGCAGTAATGTCTTTTAAGAACATAGACTAGCAAAAGCATAAGCTAGTGCTAAGAAAAACTGCACCTAGCCATAACTCCCTAAAAATAGGGGTGTTTGTCCAGAACTGGCAAATTGATGCAGGCAGGTATGCAATAACAAATCAATCCCAACATACAAATGCTCCTTAAGTAAGCTGTAAAACACAGCATTTATGCTTCAGAGGGAAGTTTTTAAAAAATAATAATAATTTAAAAACTAATTTAAAAATACATTTAACAAAGTCTAACCTTTTTAAAAATATAAAAGGTATTTAACTATTTATTTGTAAAACTGTTATCAATTCTAAATATCTATTGGAAAATATAAAAGGCTCAATTTACATGAAGAAATGGCCTGGAAGACTCTGTCCAGAAATGTATCATTTTTTCTTTTAAAAGAAGCAGCCATTTCTCTCTTTTCTGAGCAGACTCCAATTATAGACTTTGTACATGTTATACTCAATATGCAGAAATGCCATCAGATCAAATGCCTACTCACAGGGCACACTACTTCAGAATTACTTTGGAACAACAGCTTGCAATCTTTATGTAAATTCAAATGTGTCTCTCTATCTTGTTCTTCCAGTGTTTGGTGTAGCATGAAAAACCACATACATCATCTTTTTTAAAAGGAAATGACATATACAATTTTAATAAAGGTTGCTAAGAGTGTGGTGAATCAGTTTCTATGAAGTAGCAAGGGCTAGATTGCAAAGAATTCTATCCTGCAACACTGCAAATTCTTCTGGCAGAGGAGGAAAATCCCACCTGTGGGATGGAACCTCTCTTCGGAAGGCATTAAAATGCTTCTGATTCAAAATTTTAAGATGTTTGTTCTCATTAATTTTGAATACCAAGTGAAAGAAAATACTTTAAAACATACCTGTTACATTTTGAAGGCTGTGATTGAAACCTGAACCTTTCTTTTGGTCCCTCTGGCCTGAACATTGCACAGGGCTCGTGGGGATGCAGGGAAAACGTGCTGGTCTGAACAGGGGCATTCAGTTTGCCTTGGAGGGGCTGAGGGTTCGGGAAGGTCTGCCATGAAATCACCCAGGGGTATGTCCCTGTCCCACAGTCAGATCAGATTAATGTAAAGGCAAAACTCCACTGAATTACATGTACTCTAATTTTCAGTTACTACAAAAAGAGAAGAATGGTCCAACATGCCTATAAAAGCCCGGGAGAACATGGAAATGATGGAAAGAAACACTAATAATGGAACAGAAGGGAATAGAAAAATAAAGCTGATGGACTGCAATGTTTCTTTCATTAACTTGCTATGTTTTGGTGATGCTATAAAACTGTTAATTTTACAGCTTCCAGAATGGTTGTGCTATACTGAATGGGCTCAGTCAAAAGTATTTATTCCGTGCTAGGGGTGCAGTGCAATTCACAGCCCATGCACCTTGGAGCTGAAGGTACAGTTGCCAGTGAAGCAAAAAGTTGCCGTGAGACAGGGGAGGATCATCTATGTGACCTGGGGAGCAGTAAAATAAATTGCTTTGAAATTTGTTTTCACTCTAGAAATTCAGCAGGAAGGAGAAGAAATATTAGATGGGTTTTTTACCTCCTTGGGATTTAGAACAGTACTCAGAGGCTCTACGTTTGAGAGGACGGTTTTATTGATACCATGGATATATTCCACAAAAACCAATATGACATTTCCTATTTATATTGTGATCAATGAGATTTGCATATCTTGTGGACAGTGCATTTTCAGAACTTGCATTGACTGGGCTGCAAAACATGGCCTGTTTCTAGCAGAAGGCTGGGAGCTGCTGGGCTGGCAGCACCGCGCCACTGGGAAAGCCATAGCAGGGTCAGGCAAATGCCATCGCACTCCCTCTGCAGCCTCACCTGCCTGGTGAGTTTGTGACTATGCCAAGTGTCTTCACGTTCAACTGCAGGTCTTTCTGTGACTGTCATGATAGTACCCACAACTCTGATGAAAATGAGGTTCCGGTCTTACAGAGTAGAAATAGGATTGTTGGCATCCTTCCTGGTTACTGACCAATTTAGAGGTAGAAGTTTGCGTTCCATTATTGAAATCCTAAGTTGCAAAGGGCCTAAATTGCAACAAACTTGATTCTTTGATGCGACATGTTTTTATCCAACTGTATAGATCACAGTATCACAGTATGTTTGGGATTGGAAGGGACCTCAAAAGATCATCTAGTCCAATCCCCCTGCTGGAGCAGGAACGTCCAGGTGAGGTCGCACAGGAACATGTCCAGGCAGGTTTTGAATGTCTCCAGAGAAGGAGACTCCACAAACCCCCTGGGCAGCCTGTTCCAGTGTCTGTCACCCTCACTGAGAAGAAGTTTTTTCTCAAATTTAAGTGGAACCTCTTGTGTTCCAGCTTGATCCCATTACCCCTTGTCGTATCATTGTTTGCCACCAAGAAGAGCCTGGCTCCATCCTCATGGCACTCACCCTTTATATATTTATAAACATTAATAAGGTCACCCCTCAGTCTCCTCTTCTCCAAGCTAAAGAGACCCAGCTCCCTCAGCCTTTCCCCATAAGGGAGGTGCTCCACTCCCTTAATCATCTTTGTTACCCTACACTGGACCCTCTCCAGCAGTTCCCTGTCCTTCTGGAACTGAGGGGCCCAGAACTGGATACAATATTTTAGATAGGGTCTCACCAGGGCGGGGTAGAGGGGAAGGAGGACCTCTCTCGATCTACTAACCACCCCCCTTGTAATACACCCCAGGATGCCACTGGCCTTCCTGACCACAAGGGCACAGTGCTGGCTCATGGTCATCCTGTTGTCCACCAGGACCCTCAGGTCCCTTTCCCCTACACTGCTCTCTAATATGTAATTTCCCAACCTATACTGGAACCTGGGGTTGTTCCTGCCCAGATGCAGGACTCTACACTTTCCCTTGTTAAATTTCATCAGGTTATTCCCCGCCCAACTCTCCAGCCAGTCCAGGTCTCTGGATGGCAGCACAGCCTTCTGGTGTGTCAGCCACTCCTCCCAGCTTAGTGTCATCAGCAAACTTGCTGATAGTGCACTCTATTCCCTCGTCCAAATCGTTAATGAATATATTCAATAATACTGGCCCCAGTACTGACCCCTGAGGCACTGCACTAGATACTGGCCTCCAACTAGACTCCGCACCATTGACTACCACTTTCTGGCTTCTCTCCTTGAGCCAGTTTGCAACCCACCTCACTACTCTATTGTTTAGACCACACCTCCTCAACTTAGCTGTGAGGATGCTGTGGGAGACTGTGTCAAAGGCTTCACTGAAGTCAAGGTAGACCACATCTACTGCTCTGCCATCATCCGTCCACCTTGTTACATTCTCATAAAAGGCTATGAGGTTGGTCAAGCATGACTTACCCTTGGTAAAGCCATGCTGACTGCCCCTAATAACCATCTTATCCTTGATATGCCTTGAGATGGCACCAAGGATAAGCCGTTCCATTACTTTCCCAGGGACAGAGGTGAGGCTGACCGGTCTATAATTACCTGGGTCCTCCTTCTTGCCCTTTTTGAAGACTGGAGTGACATTTGCTTTCCTCCAATCCTCGGGCACCTTTCCCATTTCCCAAGACTTGGCAAAGATTATGGAGAGCGGTCCAGCAATGACTTCAGCCAGCTCCCTCAGCACCCACGGATGCATCCCATCTGGACCCATGGATTTATGGATGTCCAGACTATTTAATTGCTCCCTAACCCAGTCCTCATCAGCTAAAGCAATCTCCTCCATTGACCTGGCTTCATCCATGGTCTCAGTTGTCCCTGTACATTTCCCTCCGAGCTTCCTAATCTCTGCTGAACCTCGTGGTTGGCTGAACCTCGCCGGCTCTGGCTCTCGCTGGGCTGGCTCCGATCAGCTGACTGAAATAGATACCTGGGACAAATGTAGAGGTCTTAATTAGTGTAATACATTGTATACTTTTAGTCATTAGATTTATAATCTCCTATATTGTCTTGCATTCTCTGGTCTTTAATAGGTTTGTCAGGAGGCTTTGCATTTCTTTCAATTGTAGTTGTGTTCTCAATCCACTGTAAACTGTATATTGCTTGAAATATGCTCCTCTCCTGCTTTGTCTCTGAATCATCAACTTATGTTTTCATTTTCATGTGGTTTTGACCATTTATGCAGTGCTTCAGTAATTCAGAACTGGAGCTGAGAAAACATACACTTGCAATGTAAGGGTGAAACAAATCAGTGTTGCTACTTCAGGCTTTTTGTTCCTCCTCGAGGCTCTGATTCCTGTGCTGTGATGCTGCTGGTAGGAGTGGGAAGTGGCATAATCGATGAGAAATCAGGTCTCTGAAGCAGTCAGGTAGGAATGAGTCACAAACAATAGCTATCATTGAAGCAACCTGCTGTGTAGAGTTTCAGAGGTACCCAACAAAGAAAAGAAAACCTGATGTGTAGCTGTTAAGTGTTGACCCTTTCCTTGTTTGCAGGTAATTCTAGCCAATGTGTCAGTGACCAACTATCCTGATGCTTCTGGACTTGAAGCATCCTTTGCCAGCCCCTTCATTATCATCTCTGGGGCTGTCAGAAAGCCAAACATTATCTAAAACATTAATTATTTTTCCTCTTTCTCTCTCTTCCCTTTTACTTGTTTTTTCCCTGCATTGTTTGCAAGTGAAGAAAAAGTAGCAACATATTTGCTTCTGCAAACACTATTGCAGACAGCAGGGCAAACAGGAGCTGGCTGGTAAATGCTAAACCTTCATGAGGAGCTATTTCGGTACAAGCGTGCTTCATAAATATCATGTGTTATTTACGCTACAGAAGCATTTGTGTATTCTTCTTCATTTCCTATTGCAAAGCTGTGTAATGTTCGCACTAATAGCCGGTCTGGTGCTGGGCACGGCTGAGCTGCGAGAGAAGCGGCTTGAGCAGTCTCAGTGGCAGCAGGAATTCTCGGTATAAGTGAACTGCTTGCAGTGTAAATCGCAATCAGCTGCAAAAACTTCTCTTTGGAAAGATAATAAAAATCAATAACGGGCCTACTAATGCAGGAAGGACAGCAAGAGGCAGACATTTAATTTAGTTAAAAAGTAATCAGAAAGGAAAGAGCCGGACTAAATAACCTGTGTAATTAAAGAGTTTAGAGGGACTTACAACTGGATTGTGCAGCTTTTATGTGTGTGGGAAGTAGAGAAAAAAAATGTATATATACTGAGCTAAATTTAAAGTTTTTTCTGGCAGTGCCACCGCCTTCATCAAAGGAGCTTCTGCTTTTGATGGTGATGTGAATATGAAAACAATTTAAAGATTAATATACCATATAGAAAAATCAGTGACTCCCTTAAATGGCTTAAAGACTCAAAGGAAAAGAAAAGCTCGTACATAAGAAAGACGGGGAATAGGTGGTGAATAAGACGTTTGCTGCTAATTGATAGACGGAGGAAGAGGAAAAACTGGCAAACAGATTGTGACTTTCTCAAATGTCATTTTGTTTAAACACGCTTCCCATTCTTCTAAATAGCGCACTGTGAAGCAGTTTTGGACTTGTATGCACCCATGCTTGCAAATGGAAATGAGTAAGAGTCTGGCTCACATCCCCTCCCACGGCAGCCACACCACGAGTCCGGGATCTCAGGAATCCGCGGAGCGTTCACCAGTTTGCACAGTTCTCCCGGTGCATGGGGGACACTGGCCCTCCAGCCCCTGCGCTGGACCTGGGACCTGCTGCTGAGCGGGCACCCGCCTTTGCTTGTACCTTTCCAGTTTAGAAAGGCTGGGTTGGATGGCCAGAGACATTTTGCATTTTTCCTAGCTGCTGTTCATTTGCAGCGCTTTGATTAAACTTGTTAAAGGACTGTTCATTCAGAACTCTGCAAAATTTTCTTGCTGTGGGCTCAGCTGTGGCTCCTGAACATGCAGCAGGTGCCTCACAACCTGCACCCAAGAGTTCAGTGAGTTGTTTCCTGACAGAGCAAGCATTTTTGCTAGAATCCCAGAATGTCAGGGGTTGGAAGGGACCTGGAAAGCTCATCCAGTGCAATCCCCCCATGGAGCAGGAACACCCAGATGAGGTTACACAGGAAGGTGTCCAGGCGGGTTGGAATGTCTGCACAGAAGGAGACTCCACAACCTCCCTGGGCAGCCTGGGCCAGGCTCTGCCACCCTCACCGGGAACAAGTTTCTTCTCATATTTAAGTGAAACCTCCTGTGTTCCAGTTTGAACTCATTACCCCTTGTCCTGTCGTTGGTTGTCACCGAGAAGAGCCTGGCTCCATCCTCCTGACACTCATCCTTGAATAACTTTGAAAGTGGGGGGGGGCTAGAAAAACCTTTCCCAGGAAGATCTTTTAATTTTTCTGTAGTTTCAGCTTTCATCATTAGCACGTAAAACCGGTTTAAAAAAAACCAAAAGTCTGTCTCATACAGAAAGCAGAAAGATGAAGAAATCTTGAAGGAAGCACTAAATTATAAAGTGTGAAAACATCAGAATGCAAAACTTGGCTGCTGCTCAGTGCTTTGGTGACTTGATGGGAATGGGAGATTTCTCATAAATATTACTATTTTAATTAACATTTTGCAAGATTTTTCTAGTTTCTTCAAGGAGCAGAGCAATATTTGTGTTAGAGGATCTCTCACAGCAGCAGCATTCTATTAAAATATTGGTCTTATATTTAATAAATCAAAATCAAGACTGAGTGCAAGGTTCTGATCATCCCAGGATCATTCCTGTGATCCCTCTGATCACTGATGAGCCGGATGAAGTTGAGGAATCGCAACAGTTTCTCCCAGCTTGTCATATTTTTGTCAGTTTCTCAGGTACTTCTTTTGAGCCATTTACAGTGTTTTCTCACTCAATCTGTTCTCACTCAATCTTCGTGTTCTTTCTGGAATAATTACAAGCTGTTTATGACAAATTACAGTGCAAAGTAACAATTTTTCGATGTTTACCACCACCAGTTAGCTCACTGCAATGACTGTTTGGTGTTTGGTGGGGAAAAAGAAAAGTTGAATGAGTGTAGACAATACCAAACCTGGCTTTGCAGTGACAGCAGATGCTACTGATGCCTTTCTGTTTGCCTTATGACCTGTAAGCTGAACCGCTGATTTGCAGAGTCTCCCTCCATCTGCAAGGGTGAAGACAAAATACATGTTTATGGTGCAGACTGGTGAGCTGGGGAATAGGCAGGTGTTCAGTTTGAGCTGGGAGAAGGAGTAGAACTAGTTGCATTGACGGGACTGGGAAAATCCAGAAAATCTGCAGCATTGGGTAATCAGTGAGAGCTGCTGCAGCAGGGACTGGAGTCGCTTTGCTCAGTGAAATAGAAGAGAGCTGGGAGAAATGCAGTCAGGAAAGTCAGGGGGAGAAGTGGAGAGGGAAAGTATGGAACAGATGCATCTCTTTTCCATAGGAAAAGATGGTGTAGGTGGGGAATGAAGCTGCCTGAAGCTGGCTTGGTGATTCTTGTGTTTTGTTGCCAGTTTCATAATTTTAGAAAGAGACAGGAGTTGAAGGAGAAATTTGACTTATAGGGTTCTTCTAGGTTTGGGTATTTCTTTTGTTTTGTTTAAACACTGGGTTTGGTAAACCTGGTGAAGTTCAACAAAGGCAAGTGTAAGGTCCTGCAGCTGGAGAGGAATGGCCCCAGGCACCGGTACAGGCTGGGGTTGACCTGCTGAAAGCAGCTCTGCAGAGAAGGTCCTGGGAGTCCTGGAGGACAACAAGGTGACCACGAGCCAGCAACGTGCCCTCATGGCCAAGAAGGCCAATGGCACCTGGAGTGCATTACGAAGAATGTGACCAGCAGGTCAAACCGGGTTGTCCTCTCCTTCTGCTCTGCCTTGGTGAGGCCACATCTGGAGTTCTGTGTCCAATTCTGGGCTCCCCAGCTCAAGAAAGACAAGGAACTACTGGAGAGAGTCCAGCAGACCTACGAAGATGATGAGGGTTCTGGAGCATCTTTCTAATGAGAAAAGGCTGAGGGAGCTGGGTCCTTTCAGCCTGGAGAAATGAAGGCTCAGAGGGGATCTTATCAATGTTTATAAATATCTCAGGGGTGGGTGTCAAGAGGATGAGACCAGATTCCTTTCAGTGGTGCCCAGTGACAGGACAAGGGGCAATGGGCACAGACTGAAACACAGGAGGTTCCATTTGAATCTGAGGAAGAACAGCTTTTCTTTGAGGTGCCAGAGCCTGGCCCAGGCTGCCCAGGGGGATTGTGGAGTCTCCTTCTCTGCAGACATTCCAACCCGCCTGAACACCTTCCTGTGTGATCTGCTCTGGTGACCCTGCTTCAGCAGCAGGTGGGACTGGATGATCTCCAGGGGTCCCTCCCAACCCCAACCATCCTGTGATTCTGTGAATTGTTGCTGCAGATTTGGGGACTAGACCTATCATTAATGTTTTTAAAAAGAGCTCCTGTAATTTTTGTCATTGCTTTGGTAGATAACTGGTACTTGGATTGTTAGTTCTAAAAGATGCTCTCTAAAATGCAGATCTGTTATTAGCTGTCATTCCAGTGCATGGATCTAAGCCAGCAAGTAATAAAGTTTATATACACTTGAGGACTTCAGAGTGAGTTACAACTTTATGCAGACAGCTGTCGTGACTGAGATGACTCAGATATGAAAGAATAGTGGTATCAAAAATAGATTGGTTTTTGTACAAATAATATTTTGATATGGTTTAGGCTGATAGCTATTTTATAACAAAGTTAAAATAAATGCAGAGTTACCCAAATGTGAATTAGGTTCTTAAAACTTACCTTAAGGCAGAGAGAAAGAAAGTACATTTTTAGCAGTAATTTACATATTGTGTATTTTTATTATATTATAAAGTGAAATTATGTAAAAACACCTGCAACCTTGGACTTC
Organism: Nesoenas mayeri; assembly: GCF_963082525.1. Taxonomy (NCBI): domain Eukaryota; kingdom Metazoa; phylum Chordata; class Aves; order Columbiformes; family Columbidae; genus Nesoenas; species Nesoenas mayeri. The sequence continues at coordinate 11,302,583 of NC_137550.1, read as the reverse complement.
ATTGACTTTTTATGAACTGCACTAAATAGGCAGAATATTTTTATTCGAAATACTTCCTTTAAAAGGGACCTAAAGGTGAGAGTGGAAGCTAGATATCTTCATTTTAATGGTAGCATCTCATTTCTAAGGAAGATTTTGCTCCCTTTATGCTCACAGCAAGCAATTAATTTCTCAGAGTCAATAGTCCTGGGATAATGCAGTGTGCACAAAGGGGGCAGAAAATAATTCTTAGCATATCTTGGCAAAGGTTCATTCTTTTTTTTTTAATCTTTATTTTTAAAGCAGCCATTTTTTAAAAACAATGGGAAATAATCCATATTGTGGGGGCTGCAGCATATTTATAAATGTAACTGCTTTTGTTACCAGGGAACCTGTCTGAGTCAGCTAAGCTTAGCATTTCAGCAGCTTGTTCTTTCCTCACATTCCTGTTGTTCTCCATCTGATTTTAGGCACCTAATGACCTAATGTACTTTGTCAAAACAGGAATAGTTTCTCACGGTTTTCTTTAGTTTTGATAACTGTACTAAATCTCTGCATCTCATGTATACTCCAGGGTGGCAAAAGGAGGCATTTTGTTCTTTACTAAAATGAGCATTACCCAGCAGCAGTATCTGGCCACATGTCAAGGGTATAATCAAACATGTTAGGAGAATAGATGGGGCAAACAGGACCTTTGCAGAACTTGGCGCATTCGGAATATGTTTAATTTTAGATACCACCACCTTTATTGCATCTTATCGCCAGTCTAAACCAGAGATACCACTCTGGGTTTTTTTGACTCAATTTGCCATGAGCCATCGTTCAGTGCTGATCATCATCACCAGTGTTCTTTTCCAAAACACAAATATCCAGTAGCTGAACAGAAAAATACTATCTGCTGCTTAGAATAATACAGCCAGTGTCAATTTTCTGCTGCTTTCCCTAGCAAATATGCCTTGAGTGTGTCTGTTGACCAAACGGCAGAGCCTGGCTGCAGGTCCATCAGTTCTGCTGCTCTCCATTCCAATTCTGCATTCTTCAGGCAGTGGTGTCCATGCTGAACTGCAGGACATGGCTGCATGGTTCTTTAAGGATGTCTTGCCTTTCAGATCTCTCCTATAGCTTTCATCCAGGCTTTCTCCAAAATGTAAAGGAATTTGTCTCATTTTCCTTTCAGTTTTGCCTGTCTCTGGCACATTCCTACAGCCTCTTCAACTTAAGCTATACAATTAACCCACTACAGTAACGCTCCAGTTCAACAGCACTGTAAGTGTGAAGGAGATTTTCAGAAATTTCTAGTAAGGCCTTTACCTCTAAACTTTATAACCTTGTCAAAAAAACCATTGTCCTGCTGCCGTGTTTCTAGGCCCAACACTTTGCTTGGCAATACTGAGCTTTGTAGCAGGGGTTCCTATAAACGAGGAGCCATTGCTGTTGATATAACCAGTAAAGCCTTTGCAGAGCTGTCTTCCTCTCATATTTTTTCTTTACTGAGCTTCCAAGTACAAAAGCAGTGATTTGGGTTAATTTCAGGTTTTGGAAGTCAAAGCCCACTTGCTTGATTATTTTAGGTATGCAATTCAATGCAGTCTTTAACAATGCAACAATAGAGGCTTTTTGAATTTACTACTTTTTGAACTTTTCTGTTGCTTTCAAAGTCTGGGTTACTTCAAGCTGAATTCTATACTGAAAATAGCAAAGTTTAATTAACACTTGTACTGCTTTTTGTTGCTCTGCACAAGTTTGATTGATTGACTCAACCTCTTGCAACAAAAAGAGAGGAAAGAAAGGTGGTCACCTGAAGGAGCAAATGAAATGAATGAGCATCGTCCCTTCATCAGCTGTTTGCTCAGGAGAGATGCAGGAGGGAAGGAGCTAGAAAACATGCCTGTGGACTGCCCTGAGGGGTAGGCTGAGAAACGGCTTCAGCTCTGGCCCTGATATTCAGCAGATTCTCTGGGCTGAGGCTGAATGTTTCTGGGGCCAGTATAAAGGACTTTTAACAGGAACAATGGCAAAGATAATGTCTGAATTCAGCTTTGAGGTCTAGAAGTGCAGTGGGACTGCAGTTTGCCCATTTAGCACTACTTCTTGCTCTAGTCCCCCAACTAGTGCATCTGGACTGAATTGTTGGTCCTTCTTCAATTTGCTTGTGTGAATCTGGTGCTGCTTGTCATAGTCCCAGCACCACACAGTTTGTCGGATGAAGCACGGTGTTAAATTCACTGATCAGAATTTCTGTAGTTAAAACCAGCAGCACACATGTAGCACTTACTAAGAAGGTCTTGTTGGTACTGCCCAAGTTAAGCCACACTAAACCTGAAAGCAATGATAGTGACTTGGTGCTGTGCTGAAATGGCAGAGGCTGAAAAATGCTTTGGTACATTTGCCCCTTATTTGATCTGGGAAACAAATATTGCAGTGTTTAAAACCTTGAAACTTCGCGTGGGATGATATTAAATTATTAAGATGATTCTGAAGTTTAAAGCATGGAGATACAGGAAATAAGTTGGATGTGCTGTCAGCATGGATCTGAACATTGCTGTCAGTCGTGGGCAATTCTTTAATTTAATGTAGAAATTTCAGCTCATAAACAGTATAACCTGCAGTAATGGCTTTGCTATTGGAAGACGTTTTTCTGAAATTGGAGGTTAGCCTTCAAAATTATAGTTTCGCAAAATGACATTTTTCCACTGACGTTCACTATATTGCACCCTGTTGGCATTGGCGGCTCACGTCAATCTTCCCAGCAATTGTCACATTAAGTAGGGCATGATGCACAGGAAGAGATGTTAAAAATTAAATAATGAATGCTGTTGTCTTCAAGCTGTGATTCCCTTACCAGAGGCTGGTGAGGAATGTGAGGTTCCTGTAGCCCACAAACTCTGCAAGCCATTAGCAATTAGCACGGCGAGGTCCAAACTAGTGGTAAAAATTTATACCAAATATGGTCAAAATGAATGAGACTGGAACATCTTGGTGAGATTTATATGTAACTGGTCTATATGAGGTAAAAAGTGTTCATTCTTTACCACATGCATATTTGTAAAATATTATGTGTAATAATGAAACTGAAGACTCAGATTCCCCTTGCCTTGCACTGCATTGAAGCTCATCGTAACCCGTCACCTTCTTGTATGGGGAGGGAGACGTCTTAGTTACTGGAAGTTGATTTAAATCCCCATGTAACCCCAGAAAGGGAGAAATAATTTTGAAGGATCAAGTATGTACATCCTGAACTATGAAGCTGCTGGCAGGTTGTACTGTATGAAGTTAACAGTTTTGGCTACTCTTTTTCCTTTAATTTTCTATACATACAAACTTGGCTTTTGAAAGACAAATTCATTAGAATAATTTTCCTACCATGTTCATCATTTTCAGTTGACAGCAGCATCACTGCAATTTATCTTCGGTACGTGTTTCCTCACCAGAGTTGTTCTAATACTGATAGGGAAAATTAAGTTGTATCCGAACTCTTTTTAAACTGTTTACTCATTATCAAACCTTTACATATAATTAATAGTCATTGTACCATAAGAAACCTTCAAAACTCAGCTTGTGAGTCATGGACTGTAGCCGTGCTTGGGAATGCTGAAAAGTAAATAACTCCAATAAACGTTTAATTTAGATTTAGTAATTGATACAGAAATGTTTAGGGATGTTAAACTGTACACTGCAGGAAGGAAAAGCTATTAACTGAAGAAATGCAGTTAGGTTAGCAGAAATTAAGGACCTGATAATGTGAATATTAATTGAAGTTCTGATTTCCAAATCCATGCTAAACTAATTAGGTTGCTATTTAAGAAATAATTCCACCAAGTTATACAATTTAAGTTTTGAAAATTTGTAGAATAAATGTAGTTTTTAAAGAAAGAAATTTGCTATAATAAAATGTTGGTTTGCTAATATGTAAGAGGCTGGTGTGTGCAGTAAAATTCCTTTCTATATATTCTGTTGATTTCTCAAATCCAGAAATAGAGCTGATTGTATCTTGGGGCATGAACTCCACCTTCAGTAAGAAAATACCTGAGCCAAGGTCTGCATTTTCAAAGAAACCTAAGAGCTTGGGATTCTTTACAATTTCAGCTACATAGCACTATTTGTCTGAGACAACAGAGGAGAGAAATTTTCCTGTTTCAGGACCAGCTGATAAAGTGAAACAAAGAGTTATGGAATGAATTTTTCAGGTAGCAGGATGCTAAGAGATACAGTAAACAAGTGAAATGTTCATCATCACGCGCCATAGGAAAAGGGAGAAGCAAGAAGCTCAGTAGATGTTATCCAGGTTGCTTCTGATTTTCTACCATCTTCACTGAGTGGAAAGTCAGGTCAGAGATCAGGGGAATAGTTGAGGGGGTGTAAATTTTAAGGTCTTTTAAAGCAAGAAGGCAAATTCAGAATGGGATCCCGACCCAGATTTCAGACCATGAAACGTGTTTGTGGTTGCTGAGACTCATTCTGCTAATGCGTCTCCCCAGGCTAATGCTGCTCACTTAAACAGCCTCTGTGCTCATGCAAGATGGAGTTGACGGGCACAGAAATTAGTAACAAGCAACTTACTTTTCTCCTCTCAGGAAGCGAAATACTAACGTCTTGCTCACCCGTCTGATCAACTGTGCTGTACTCCAGATCTACCCCCTCCTTTTTTAATGGATCCAGGCTTGCAGTTCTGCAAACCCATAACACACAATTTCATTTAGTCATGAGCTGTTCATTCAGAGAACTCCTGTTGATTCCTTGATTTCTTAGCACAAAGATGTGCTAATTTTTAGCTCTAGCCACATTTGGGAATAAAAATAAAAATACTTGCCCTGAAATGTAAAAAATTAAAGGGGGTTGTGGGGAGCTGCACAAAACCAGACCTATAGAAAGGCATTTTCTTTTAGACTGAAGCAATGTTAAGCCAAGGGCTTCTCCAGTAGTTGGTGGAGGATCTACACTGATTTACTCAAGCTGAGTCTGTCCGTGCATATTTGCTTCTAGAGGTGTGTCAGTTTTGGGCAGGTCTTACAACTCTTGGTACTTAAAACTGAAATTAATAAAGGATATTATAGTTCTCAACCATTATTCTAACAACAGAGTGTTAAAAGTTGCAGATAAATGAGAAACTGCTATTCCTTTTAGTTGTTTGCATCTTGTAGAATTAGTATCCTGCAGAATACTAGAAACTATTTTTAATTTCTAGACATTCCGAAAAGCATTAAAAACTACTTCTTCTAGAATTTACACAGATGGGCAGCATTCCAGTCCTACTATCAGTCAAATACTAACGATTCCTGATGTTAATACACCAGAAATGGAGGAACTGCATTGATTTCAGTGGAGTAGTTTAGCTAAAGATGACCTATGTACCTTAAATTAACAGAAAATTCCACAGTAGATCTTTTTCCTTTCCTTGCCTGCAGCTGCTTTGTTCCTACAAGGCAGTTCATGCTGCAGAACTGCGATCCAGACCCTCAACAGCTCATCGTTCAGTGGTCTTCTGAATCTTGACTCTTAGTTCAAGCTATTTAAAATGCACCTGGTGAAATCTAGTTCTCAATTGAAGTTTGCATTTCGAACATTTGCAGAGTTTGCATGCATGTTTTAATGTCTTTTAATAAATGATTATCAGCGCCTTTATACATCTTGCACTAATGCCAACAAAGAGCAGCTATTGATATTCCTTAACAATGCTCAGAAAACATGAAGAGGGGTGACTCGCAGTTTGTACGTAGATATTTAAATGGACCAAGAGCTCTATATGAATAACAGAGTGCTGGAGGGGAAGAAAATAATTTGGAGCTGGAAACAGCATCTTTTCTCTTTTGCTCTTCTGTTACTATCATTTATAAGTGCATATATTGTATTTGCAGATAGATTAAGAACTAGTGTAAAAGTGTTAGTTCAGGAGACTATACGAATTTCTGCATTTGCAGATCTTGAATTATCTTCTTCACCCCAGGGTATGTGTGCCTGGATGTGTAAAGAGAAGAGAGGATTTGGTACAGATATGTGGTGGAGATAGTTGTGAATCTGTCTCCATATTTGGATCTTTTTATTGTTATGTAAAATATTCAGATGTGTGTTGATCTAGTTTCTACAGGGACAAAGGGTTTTCCCTGGTGTGCGAGCTGTTCAGACAAGGCACACATTGCTGGCTCTTAGTCCAGGCTGGCAGAAATGGCCAAGCTCCTGCCACCCAATCCTTTCAGCCTCCTCTTTTCCAAACAGCTGGGAATCTTAGCTAACCCAAATAATAATATGTTGATGGTGCCCAGTGAAAGCTTTTCGCTGTCTCGTTGGGCCATTCTTGCATATGTTTCACTCCTCTAGCTCTTCTCTACCTCTTCATATGGATTCCCCTAGTGTATGCTAAGGTGTAAAAGCATTGAAAGAACGCTGATGAGAGGAGCCTGTTTGTTTAAATTTAATTTAATTACATTTGTGCAAAGCAGTAACTGCAAGAATGTAAGCAGAACCTTCTGAAAAGGTGGGTAAACCACACTGCAGTGTTAGTTGATGCAAACAGTGAGCAGTTTGAGAACATGTTAAGTAAAACACTTCTGGCCTGAAATACACATGTTCGCCTGTTGGCGGGACTGGCAGCAGGTGTCTGCAGCAGATCTCATTGCCTTCCTGAGCGAGGTGCTGGGCCAAAGTTCTAGGTGAAAGTGCAGATTTTGGCAGTTACAGTATCCATACCCAGTGAAAACAGAGCAAGTGTTTCTCTACCAGAGGGTGGAATGATGTCCTGACTCAACCTTTCTAAATGCAAAGAATGTTTCCTGGAAAATGTCAAATACTGTTTTAAATTGTATTTTGTATGAAGGAGGCATCATTTTCTCAGGGAACAATAAACTGTTTCATTAAGCAGTTGGAAGATCAGGAGCAGTGATATGCTGTATTTAATGGTGCATCTGCCTTAATGTAAAGAACCTGAATGTGCACATTTTATACAGGATAAATCCTGTGCTGGTTCATTGACCAGAACACGCTCTTTTTCTGTGAAGCAAAGGTTGTTTTAAGGCATTTTTAGTGGAGTATTCCTCAAGGCAAGCTATTGTAGGTCTAGGACTGCTAATAGGAATATGTTCCTGCATCACCCAAATACCCTTCTGCTTGAGTTAGTCTGCTTCCTACACTCTGAGGGAATTCAAAGCAATTTTAAATCCTCTCTGTACTCCTGGAGCAGCCCAAAGGGGAGCTGATTAGGTTTCTAACATCTGCCTTAATATAACTCCTGCAGCTGTGTCTTACCAGCCTTTTGAGTCGTTGCTTCTGGCCGGTGTGCTGCCAGGTGCCCTGTCTGCTCACCTGGCCCGTGAGTGTTCCAGTGCGGGTGACTGGTACCAGCGTGGGGTCTGCAGCTCCTCATCATACTGGGGCACTGGTCACTGCCTCGGTCTTCTGAGAACTGAGGATTTCCTCTTCCTGCTGTCTGTGGAAATGTGTATTCTGCCCACGGACACCCCAGGCCTCTAAATTGCCATTTGAAATTTCCCATGGACTCTTCCTGCAGCAGTAATCTCCAAACTTTATAGCTGCTGCACAGTAGATAATTTCCCAAGCTGTGAGGCTTGTAAGTCTTGTACTGGGAGGCAGAAACATATAGCTAATCCCCTCCTTTTCTAAACACGATAGACCTAGCTATTAATTCTTTTCTTGATGTATGGGGTAGTGATGGACATAAATCCCATTAGCATTAATAGAAGTTAAATGTCTAAATCCCTTCTATGCCAGTGGGAGCATTGATTTCTCAGTTTCTCTAGCCTTTCTGGTTCACTAAAATCCCAAAGTTCCTGTTCAGGCTACCTGCAGCTATACTGCAGCATTTCTGTGATTTTCTTGAGATGTGATGACTACTGTGAATTATTCTTCTTTCCTTTTGCAGACCTTTGTATTCTCAGACTTTCATATTGTTCAAATAAACTTTAACTTTTACTTTCTACCTCCTTTTTTTACTTACTTAGGCGTCATTTGTGCAACTTTATGATTCAATGACACAGTGAAGACACCATCTGTCTGCTCAGACATGGGTAGTCCCATTCTGAGCCATCACTCAGTGGTGCCCTTGCTGCATCTGCTATTCAGGGCTCTGTCATCTGGGCTTAATCCCTGTCTCTTACTTGCTGTAGTTCCTCATGTTTTCTGTTAGCCACATGTATGTTTGTTTTTCACAAGTCTGCTCCCTAGCTTCCTTATCAACCTATCACTTCATACTTCTAGGTTACTGATGTTTTAGTGAATAAAACCTGTCCTTGGGCTAGTGAGAGCTGGGTGAAATACCTATTTTCCCTTCAGACTATGATATGTATCACCATTTTTTGCTTTGAAAACTTCTATTGTTACTCTCATCTGTAGAAATATCCATGGTTTGGGGTCTGTGACTACCTAATTGCTAGTGGCTGGTAGCAAGCTATGGGAGATATGCCGCTCCACTCCAAAGGACAGGCTCAGTCACTTCAGAAGGAACCATCTTCATGGCCTTCTACTTCACCACTGCTTACCTTTGCTACTTTGAGTGAGAAAGAAGTCTCACTTTTGGGTCTTACTGTCTTAATTGTCACAGAAATGTCTGAAGTTTCTTGCTTCATAACCCCCAGCACTTAATAAGCCAGGTTATGCATTAAATATCAGCAAAGATGCCACAACGTAAAAACTCAATCATCCTTCCTCTTCTTGAATCAACCATACAGTTCCAGTGTATCTTGTTGCATGACCGTTTAGACAGCCATCAGTAGCTGAGAAAATGTATCACTAATGAATGGGGTTTTTGAGTTGGAAAGCATCATATACAACTGTCCTTGTTAACAGTGATTATTATTGTCATTTTAGGTGCTAAACTGAGTCCAAGCAGTTCAGTATCTCAAATTGCTTGAGCTCTAAGGATTTCACTTCTAGTCATGGACTGTTTCACATTCACATTTGCTTAAGTTCTGTGTTTGCTAGAGGAGCTGGCTGCCAATTTGCTAGTCATGGTAGTCTTAAAATCGTATTTGCACTATTTGCAGTACTTTGAAAGGCTGAGCTATCTAAAAGTTGCAATTTTTCCTTTTTTTTTTCACAAATAGGGTGTCCAAGACATTAAGAGTTGAAAGACAGACCGAATAAAATTGTGGTACAGGAAGCCATGGCCAAAAAGTATTGCAAATAACAACTGTGGAAATGGGGAGGAAGAAGCACTTGCAGTTATTTTAAGTCAGTGAGGGCCAGTGCCTCTGTGTAGTGTGATCTTGGAAAATCTGGATCATGCTGGCATCTGGATTTGTGTAGGCTAAAAACACCAGTGGAAATATTGCACAGATGCCCTTTGGTCCTAAGAAAGAAGTTTCTGAACCAGGGGTCTATTTCAATGAAAGGGCAGAGGACAACCTGGCTGGATTTAGCCTCCATCTCTAGATAGAGGAAAGTTCTGAGAAGAGAGAAGTAGGGAAAAGCAGCTTCAGCATTTGGATTTTTAGGTTGAGTATATTGCTGTTAATGGCCATTATGATATAAATGACATAAATATTTAAATGGCCATTGCTTAGCTCACCAAGTCCCTTAGACAATGGGAAAAAAAATGATAGTCATATAAAACCATTTTTAGTTTTCCTGGTGTTTATTTTTTGGAAGAAGAGAAACAAAAGTTCTGTTTTCATTTAGTCTGCAATGCAGTCTCATTCTACAAGAAGGAACAGTATTTATGGTGCTGTGTTATGATGATACAGCTTCACATGGTTGCTTGTCTGGAAAACCATCAAAGAAATGTGAAAAATCAAGTTAACCTTCCAATATGATATGTCCAAAGGAAGTCTTCAAAAAAATCTTCAGAGCCACATTTTGCATATTTTAATGCCTTGTATCTCTGGTTTTCTGTTATATTTACATTTTATACAATGCCTCTTATTTTGCTTTCACCTTATCATAATGTTCTTACACGCAGTTACTCTATGGTTAGATGAAAGGCTGGAACAAATTTCCCATTGCTGTTTCTCGTCAGTGTCTGTAGTTTGGAGTCAGCAAAACCTTCCTCATTTCAGCAGCGTCGACTGATGCAATTTCCATGCCTCTTTTTTCCATGTCTGAACTGTATCACCACTGTGCAGAAGGTCAGTTCACTAAAGCAAAGAATATTAACAGTGAGTTTCAATTCTTTATCTGCATTTTGCATCCAAATGGCAAAATTGCTGTTGATGCGTCACTTTACAGTCACATCAAATGTGTTTTTTCTGAATTATATCTAACCTGAAGGCGACACTGTTAGCAAGTATTAAACAATCAGTGATAGCTTGGTCTGCTCACCTTTCGTTCTCCAACTGAAAGTTCATGTTAAAAGCATCCTTATTAAAATCTCCACATAAAAACCTACATGAGTACCTCAACAGCACTTCTTGCTGATCACTGACTGATACTCACATCAAGTTTGTGAACAAGAGGCAACAAATCCAAACGGAACCTCTGTGCCATGTAGAAACCACTCGTGTTTGAAGAAGGAAACTTCTCTGAATGGAAGCCATGGATTGTCAGAGAGCAGAGAGAGCGCTTAACACTTTCTGTGAGCTGAGCAGCAGCCCTTCTCTTGAAAAAGAGAACTCAGAGTGGTGCAGTGCAGTTGAGATGCTGTGAACAAGTTCCAATGGGGAGTTTTCAGTGGCATTCTACAGCTCTTTGTAAATCAATTAAAAGAAAAGTAGAAAGCAGTCTGATCTATCCCTTCTGAAATATCTTGAAATAGTTTTGCCACATCTTTTCCCTGACTGTTCTATAGAAAACTGGATACGAAGGTACTACACTAACAAAAAATAGTGCCCACAAGTTTCCTCTGGAGTATTTCAAAGAGCTAATCCTAATATCAGATCCAAAAAGCTCTGCTCTACAATTTTAATGTTTTGAAATGTAAACTGAGTCGTTGAATCATTTAACTGTATCTGATTATTATTAATATTATAATAAGGGATTTAAGAAAATTGAGAATTAAACTTCTTTATACCTCTCTTTCAGAATAGCTGTTACTCTCTTAGAATAACTATGTATTCACTTAAATATCATTAATTATCAACAGTAAAAAGTGGACTTCCCTGAGCAATACAGACTTCCTTAATTTAAGTTGTGAAATAAATGGCAGCTGTTGGATTGTTTTGCAGTGAAAAAGCGGTTTGTATTTGTATTGCAAGTAGTTAATTTAAAGAGAAAACACTTGTATTACCAGAATTCCTGTTATTTTGTCTTTTGTCTCTATAGATTTTTTTATCTCTCCAGCCCTTTCAATTTACTTCTTTAGCAAAAATACATGTCCCAGTGGCTTAGAACATATTTTTTGTTCTTCACTTCCTGCATTGTAGCTTCTGTCCTTTCTTTTTTATTATTTCATTTTTCTTGTACCTCACATATTATTTTACACTGAAAAAGAACAGATATTTGTAATGAGTTATATCTTCTTTCACTAGCAACTAATATCACCCTGTGCTCACTCCAGCCTCCACATTTAAAGACAATGAATCTGCTTCACTTTTGTTCTATAAATAGAAACGCTAAATCTTAATTATCCTTTCAAGTTGCTCTGTCTGTATCTAGCCATGCATATGAATGCTACTGATCAGCACATATGTACTATTGAATTTATTTTAATTCCAAATTGCATCCTTCAGGATACACGGCAGTGTCTGAAATAATTAACTTCTATTTAGATGGACACATGTCAAATGCTGAGACCTGTTTTACTGACCTAGGTTTTCTTCGTTCCAGAGTTTCTGAAATACAATACCACACTGGAGCTAGGCAAGCTTGTATTTTCCTTTTATGCCTGTCCTATTCAGGCTGGATTCCCAAAGATAACATGCAAGTGTCAGGCATGACATTTTACAATCCTGCTGTATTCCTTTCTTCATGAATTTGTAGCATGCTATGAAAGCTGAGCTGCTTAAAAGGATTTTATATTTTAGCCAAGCTTTTGCCTCCTAAATGTGTAAGCCTCTACAAATATGTCTTTAAATTTTTAGTTTAAACAGTTTATAATAAGAAAGTGAGCTGTGTTCTTTTACTCCACAGCAACACTACTACTTCCTTTAAGAAATAGAAATCCTTTGAGGAATTTTGGAAAACAAAGCCTAGAAGAAATGGTGCTACATCAAGATGAATAAATCAGTCTAAAGATACCTAAATCAGTCTGATACTACGTTAGAGGTTCTGATTTAACTCTAAACAAGAACAGCTAGTGTTTCAACAAAAAGAAATCTTCCAGAATGCCTCTGCAGCAAAGAGAATACATACTCAAAAGATCCTTTGAAGTTTTGATTGATATGGCAAAGAAGGATGTTGGGTCAGGCAAATTCACCTGAATGCAGCATGGTGTTATCCTGGGTAGCAGCGTTATCTGTATGTAGGAGCTGATCTACCCTGTTAAGAAAGGGGCTTTGGAGAACCAGTAGCTGATTTTAGATCTTTCTAGCCAGTGGAATTTGTGCAAACAGCCACAGTCAAAACATATTAATTTGACTAGTCAAGAAAATACATCAGCAACATTTCTCTGAAGAATAAAGGGTGTTGTTGGGCCTTTCCCCCCATATTTCAAGACGTTTTTGTTGTTTCTGAAGTGGTCCAAGTCCCGCCGCGCCATTGTGCTCGTGTAGTAGAGCGCACACTGTGCCCCCTGGGAGCCACCTTCGTGCCCTCAGTGCTGCGAAGGGACACGTGTTGCACAGAGGATGAGGAAACCTCCGACTGCCGCTTCAGTTGCAGACACAGGCTTAGGCCCAGAGGTTTAAAATGTCACGCTTTGGTGAACTTCATTTGTACTGTGGTTTTTACTTTTACAGATTGAATGATATGCCTGTTTATATTAGCTATAGACGGGAACTTTCCTGTAGAAATTCTGATCTTCCCTACTTAATCCTTCAACAACTTCTGATTTCAAGGCTTTTTTTTATTTTTGTCCTGGAAAATAAGTTCTTGCTACTTCATACTTCCCATTCTGTCCAATAAACATTCTTTTTTCGGTCTTCCCTGCAGTAGTTTCCTTGCCAATGAGTACTGCACACCCACCTTTGCCTGAACTGGCGCTCCGTTTTTATCCTGCTGGCACCAGCTTCTGCAGAACTTGAGGACAGATGGTGTATTTTATCTGGTGTTTTTGTGTGTTCTCAGAAACATTTATGGGACTCTGTCAAGTTAGCAAAATGATGATTATTAATATTACATCATTTTTGCCTCCTGTCCAGACAGAAGAATACTGCAAAAGCTGCTTTTCTTGTGTTGGTGCCATTGCAATTATGGGATTACAGAAAAATCAAAATGGTTTTTTGAAAGTTATTTAGGTTTTCACCTTTTTAATCATTTCCTTCATTTCTTGGCTTTTTTCCCCTCCTCCAGGCAGATTTCTCATTTTAATCGGATTGCTCTACCCATCCCAATTATGGGGTTTGTATTTTGCATTGTGTCTATTGACAGCACCTCATTCCAGGAGGGGAGAACTGGGAACCAGATTTCGGAAAATGAAAAAGCTGAACAATAAGCACCTAATGCGTTGGGCCTGGAGGCTTCCCACAAGCTCCAGGGAAACTGGCTGCTGCACGTGTCCAGCACAAGTGGAATAGATCATTTTATGTCCCAAGATAGAGTCCCCAGGAAAGCTCAAGTCATTCTTGGAACATGTATGCCTTTTATCTTGCGATAGAGGGGATTATTTTTGCACACACCTCTTTCGACTTGTGTGGAAGGAGGGAAAACTGCCTACTGTGGTCAGAACACTATTCTGCTACTTAATAGAAAACAAGCAATTTACTTTTTCTCGCATTATTACTTTTCCCTTTGAGGAACTGGCATTTTATAGAGACAGCAGTGAACAGGGGAGCTGTGCTGCCCTCCAGTTTGCTACCAGTAACAAAATCAAGGGCAGAGATGGTTCAGAGCCTCTGGACAGGCAACTCTTCACTCTTGGAGGCCAGATGAGTTGTGAAAGCAAAGTCTAGTTTGGTCTCCACAGAGAGAGATGGTAAATTGTGTTCTTCCTGCACAGCATGTTTAGGGATTATTGTTTCCATTTTCTGTCAGGCTTTTTCGTTCTGTCTGTGACCTCAAGCGGGCTGCTCCTTTGTCTCAAACCACCTTTTGGCTACATCCTGGCTCTCTGTCCTTCTACACACCCGCTTTGATGTCCCGCAGCGGAGTGCCAGCAGCTCTGATGAAGGCAGAGCTTTACCTTTTCATCTGCTCGCTAGATTGTTTGTCAGAGCAGCTGAGAAACATTGTGCAATCTGTCAATGCAATTTAAAAAGCCATATTCTAAACTGCCACCGAGGGTTTGTTCACGGGAGCCGAAATTCTCCAAGAACCAGCTCTCTGGGGCTGTTCCTCTGTTTTATGTCAGAGCAAGATACTGCTAAGGCTTCCCCAACAAATGTTGCCGAGTTTGAAATTAGCTTGCTGATCTTAGGAGAGCAGCTCAAAATAAAGCAGTTCCTGCCAGCTTGATGAAGTTCCACTCCATTTAACTTATCATAAAAATATCAGGGTTTGTATTTGACCATCTTTGTTTGTAAGGAGATTTGACATACTGTTGGTCACCTCGTGCTCTTGCAGTCCACGCTCCTTTGGGCATCTCCTGCCCAAGCAAACAGGGCAGTGAGTCAGCCACCCCTGCGTGTTAATATTTTCTAACATAACATCTGCCCCTCTTGGTTTTCAGTCTGTGATCAAATTCCCTCAGTTCTGAGTAAAAGTTGAGTAAGGACCTTGGGGTATAGCCCGTGGGTGCTTGGAGACTCTGCCGGCATCAGGCGCGGAATGAGTTGCTCTAAGATTAGCTCGTTCCCTGGTATTCCCTCCTGTCAGAGCCACAGATGTGCTTCATTCCATTAGGTGCAGCTGTGGGCATACTGCCATCCAGCTCTGCTGCTGACTTTATCCCGCTGCTGCTGAAGGCCAAATAATCATCATAATTTCAAGTTGGTAGCACAGTATATTTCCCCAGGGAATGCTATTCAAATTAAATCAGTCATACCAACAATGATTTTATAATTATATAAAGGGAGCCCTCTACTCCAGTTATTTTTTTTTAAATTATGCATTCTATCAAACGGTTATTTCTCTTTCCAAAGTATTTGCTTCCCACAAATCTTGATACTCTTTGCCTTCTTTTATGGGGGGAAAAAAGAAAAAAATCGTTATTCTGATAATTAGCACGCTTAAGTGCAATCAGTGTCAAAATAAAAACAAATGTAAATTTCAGTATTGCTGCCATAAGATGATTTTCTGTTGGCGATGGCAATAACTCAGAGCATCGACCAGCCTAATTTTGAACGCACTGTGCATTTCTGAAGGCTGGATTAGTTATTCCAGTCATACTCAATAGAGAATGAAATTCTCCTGTGAAACTACGAGGATTAATGTTTATTGGTCAGTCTCCAACTCTGCAGGTCCAAGCTGCCTGGGAGGCCCTGAGGAACCTCCTGGCATTACCTGGGTGCTCCAACAAAGCAGGAGGAGGAGTCAGCACAGCCGATCTCTCTGCGCATGGGTTATTCCACCATAATGCAGCTCCTGCCTTTTTCCATCAACATTCCCATTTTCCACAGCAGAGCAATAATTCGAGTAACAAAAACCCCACGTATTTCTCTGAGTGGAAACAAATTGCTGAACGCTTGCGATGCGCTGAGTTAGATAAGGAGAGCCAGCTTAGGAGCAGGATGAGGCCTCTTTTTTAGGCTAGATCAAATTGATTGCAAAAGAACTAGAGCTAAAATTGCTCCACCTTTTTAGAATGGGATGATTTATATCTCCTTTATGAGCAGGAGATAAAATGTTCTGCTTCTTACACTCTCCACAGAAATAAAACAGAACTAAAAATATGTCCTAATGCAGACAAGTTTAAAATAGAGCTCAGAGCAGACAAGTATTCATGAGCAAATGAGTTAATGATTTCTGACTGGTTGGGCATATACCGAAATATTAAACATAACCTTTCTTAAGTGTGTGTGGTTTTATTCCATTGCTAGGCAATGAGAAGCACTGAGTGGCAGGAATTGTGAAATCTTTCCCTGGATGAGGCTGAATCATTGTTTGAGGTAGCAGGTGAACTTTGTGAATATGTCCCCTCGTCACTCATTTTCCTGTGCTCTCAACTACTTAAATGTATGATACCACGACCAATTCCTTCAAGGTGATCATAGAAGTTTTCCCAAGGCCATGATGTTTAAGAGAAGGGAACTCTGAGTGGTTAAAATGTAGGTCTGAATCTGACTTTCGATCAGATGAGACTTCTGAATTTTATGCTTCTGTTAGTTTATCTCAAGTGTTCCCTTTCTTCTGTCACATTATCATCAAGGACTAGTGAAAAGATCAAGTTCAGGAAATTTCTGGTGTGTAGGAAAATAATGGCATTTTTGTTCTAACTGTGACTGTAGCTTTTGCTATTGCAGTTGTTTTTCATCTGTCTTTAGAAAATCATTTAAATCTCAAATGAACACTTGTGCTGTCAGAGACAGAGAAAACTGATTTAAAGTTTTTAGCATGATAATATCCTGTTCTCAGTTTTGCAGTTCCTGAGAAACAAAGGATTATATTGTGATCAGTCATTGATTTATAGAATGTTTTTGGGGACAAAGTCCTGCAACCAAAATTCCAGAACTGAATTTGCCTGTTTCAGCTGATCTTCTGGCAAGCAGTGCTTCAGCCCATTTCAACTTTGCTGGTCAGTAATGTACATCCTTTGCTCTTAACCGAAGGAGAAAAAGGTCTTTGTTTTTCCACCACTAATCTCCAGATCCTCTCAAAATTAAATAAAATTGCTCCGACACTGAAAATAAGAGTCCAGTTCCCAGCAATTGATTCCTCAAAGTGCACGTCGCTACTTCTCATCTGTTAGTCTGCTTCCGTCGTATTACCATCAAATAAACCATATTAGTGTAGCATATTGATGTAATTAGTCTTTTAACACTTACAGCAACATATGTAACGTGCTGTGCCTCGTCAGTGTAACAAAGGTTAGTGGAGAGTTGTTTCAGAAGACAATGCTTGTGCCGTGTATACGTGATCTTGTATTCCACTTTGTGTGCTACAGGTTGGCCCTTGGATTTACATCTGGCCGCAGCCTGTTGCTACCCGTTAGCAGTCCCGCTTGGCTAGAGGGGAGGGCACTGCTTGACTTGCATTTTGTTCTGAGTTTTGGATAACATATTTTGCATATAAGCTGTTGCATATATTGCAGTGTGATCTTGCTCCACAACAAGGTTGCTGAAGTGCCGCTGACCGGCAAATGATGTTGGGAGGGAAGCTCTTGCTCACCTAAGTTGTTTCTGTGGGCTTTTCCCCATGTAGCATGTGGCCACCCTCATGTGAGGAGTTATCTTTTGCCTTAGGCTGTCATTGCAAACATGCCTTCTTATTCATGAAATGCACTAATTAAACATTCACTTAATTATAGTGATTACAGTTTCCTCAGCTTAGTGATTTTCCTATGATTCAACTGACTGTGGCATCAGTTCATTGCTTTCTTCTTCAAAGCATTTTAAATACGTCCTTTTAAATTTCAAATGTCAGTCTAGAAATCTGGGTTTCACCGTGTCTCCTCTCTCCAGGACAATACCTTAACCTCTGCGTTGAGGCTAGGAGCCTTTGTTGTCATCATAGAGATATTGTTTCCTTTTCTGACCACGTCTGCCCAACTTCTGATTGACCCAAACTTCAGAGTCACTAGAAATAGTGACCTCACTCAGTCATGATTCTCTTGCACTCCAGTCTTCCCTCGGAGGAAACTCATCGCTTCTTGCTCCCCAGGGCACACTACCATCATTTGTTGTGCCTCCCTTTGTCCTTTGCTAAACCGATTTATATTTACTACCATAACTTATTCCTCTTCATTCTCTTTTCAACTCCTAGTTGGCCCTCCTCTACATGGTGAAGTATTTTTTTTTCCTTTATTTCTACTTATTTTGTCTTCTTTTTATCATACAAGTGATGGGAACTAAAGAAGTCAAGCAATAGTGCTTCTACTGATTAAATTAGAACTAGAGTTTCTACTGCTTAAGGCAACCTTTAACAGCTTGATAATGTGATAACTGGAAACAGACAAACCAGTAAAACTTCTTCCTTTGCCTGAATTCTGTTTTCCATATACATTATACATGAACTACATCATTAATATCCTCTATGCTGGCAGCTGGTGGGCTGGGCTGCTCTCAGCAGTGACCTGCTAGAGCACCAAGACTTGGTCCTACCCTCCCCTCCTCAAAGAACTAGATTCAGTCAAAGGTTATTCCTGTGAGTAGGAAGGAGAGTAAATTTATGAGTCAATAACTTTGTTGAGGAGAATATTACTGTGCAGTTTGGAATATTATTATTTGGTCAGACTCTCACTGGCTCTGCTGAAGTTGTGGAAGGTCTTTGTCTCATGCTGGTCAATAACAGGGACTGTTCTTTGCAGCCGTTGAAACCTTCACTATATTTTGTGATAAATGTGTTGTTATTATCGTAGCACTATTCTTTATTTGAATGGGCAGAGTGATTAATTTAATACAAATAGGGAAATAAATATATGGCTGAATTTAGCACTTTGTGTACTGATCCACTTGTGTTTCACTGATCAGTGACAGATGAATAAGGAGCTTTCTTACTTTTTCTTCCTTCACTGTATTTCCTGTACTCCCTGAGCAAAGTAAAACAAACTTTAAACCTAAAAACCAATTTGTTTAGCTGGGCACACTGTATCCATGTTAAAAGAAACTCAATTAGTGCTGATGCAGCCCCAAAATGTGCTTATGAGCAATAAAATACAAAAGCTTGAGATCTGTCAGTGTGTTAAAACAACAGTAAGTCACAGTGATGCAGGAATCCATGCCATAAAGTCAGAAGACTGTGACCTTTACATGTATAATAAAAAAGCCCTGTGTGCCGTGCAGTGGCACAGCCCAAGTCCCATGTTGGTTCAGTGCTAGACAATGCTTCAGTCATGGAGATGTCACTTTATATAAAAATCATAGTGCATTTTCACTATTAGTTATCCTAATATTTTAATAATAAAAGTGTGTCTTCCATTCTTCTATCTCAAAATATTTGTGAAGTGCTGTAGATAGGTATTGGGAGAGTGATTTGCAGAGTTTTGCATGCCTACTACTTTTATTTTATTTGCTTAGCTTCAGACATCAGTCTGCATCTTTATAATAAGAGTGATAAAAATGTATTGTGAATTTCATCTCGGTACCTGTAAATCCAACTGATATGAATGAGAAGTGGAGTTGCACAGTTACTCTGAAAATAAGGCTGCTTCGGTGACTAAATGTCAGTTTGGTTATGTGACATCAGGGGGACATTTTACATATTTAATTCTAGCATATTGACATAGTGTCATTAACAACTATTATGATTCCTTTTAAAATCACCGAAGCTACAATATTTTCAAGATTATGTATCCTTATTCCCCCACCCACCCCTATTTCACTTTTCCCCCTGCAATCTTAGCATTAGCTTTCTGATTTTTCTGGTGTGCTTCCTAAAGGAGCTGGATAAGTCTCAAGACCAAACAGTTCTTGTTTAGTTCCTCTCTGGAGCCTGGACCAGATGGCACAAAAGAACACGCATCCCCCAAGGAGTTGCATAAAAAGTCTTTGGAGTCCTGGTACACAGAGGAGCTAAACTGCCTGCAGTGTTTGCATAAATCTCCCTGTAGTTTGACTAAACCTTGTCTTTGGCTGGGAGGAAATACTAGTATTGAGATGCTTCTAGTTGCTGGTTTCTGTCAACCAGGGCCAATCTAGAAATGAAAGCTGATTAACTTCTTCTAGAAAGAACGTTGTTCAACTCAAATAATTTATGTAACATCTTTTAGTTCCAGAGGAAATTGATTTGTCCCTTATTGAAAATAAAAATTAGTCCATTAGTGTTGAATCTATTATTTTAAGTTTATTAGAATTACAGTACTTATAGGACTATAGAGTAAAGTTCTGCCAAATTGTAAGCACGTTTGATGTGTTTAAATTAACAAAGCCTTGCAACACCTGCCCAGAGACCCAGTCATTTTAAACTTGCTCAAAATGCTCTACGAAGTCAGCAGTTGAGTTAGAAATAGACTCCAAGAGTCCTGATTAACTAGACAACGCTTAAGATAAATGAGTCACCTGAACACCTTCCTAATTACCTGTGGCTTGTTTGATTCAGTAGCAGAAATATTCTTTAGAGAAGGAGTTGATTTTCCCATGATCTAAGCATAATGACCTCAATTGTAAAGTTTCACGTCAAATAATACTAGATGAGTTTGGAAGGGTGAGTAAAGGCGAGTAGAGAAAGGCCTGAACAAAGAAGGTTTTGGAATATAAAGTCATATGGATTGGGCTTGGGAGAAAACTCTTAATTTCCCTCTTAGCAAGACTGCAGAAGACAGATGTCTTATTCCTATAATTGTGGAATTCTTTTATGAATCATCAGGTGCTGTTTGTCTGGCGTTGTGTGACAGGTAGGCTAATTTCAGGCTTGTCTTAGAAAAGACTGAGATTTGTTACCTTTAATTTCATTGGTTTTCCTCTCTAAGTAGAAAACACAGAGGTGATGTTGACTAATAAGTAAGAGTATCCTTAAGGAGTGTTTTCTAACTTCTCTTGAAAAGCCATCAAACTATTTGGGGAATTTGTTTAGATACAAAACTGAGATAAAATTCTGTGAGAATTCAGCCAATCTTTCACAACCACAAGGAACCAAATCTTTTTCTTACAAAAGCTGAAATTCTCTGATATAGCCAGAATTTCTGGGACCTTAAAAGTGTCCTATGTTTTTGGTGGTTTGTTCTTGGTTTGTGTGTTTGGTCTTATTTTTTGCTCTGACACAGGAACAAGTGAAAACAATATGTATGGAAAATATTATGTAGAACCTCCGAACCCTCAGTTAAAGGTCTGGTTTGATTTAATTTGGTTTAGGATGGAGGTAATCAGTCAAAGCAAATGCATTTGTCTGGCTTGCAACCTGCTTCCAGTTCCCATTAGCTCCTGCTAGATAGACCTGACTGTCAAGCATCATTTTGGAGTATTTTTGAGATGCAAGAACTCCTCCAAACACATTTTGTTTTAGTTACCACCCCAATGATTTCAGCCCATGTATGCACAGGTAAAGAACTGTGAATCATTTGCCTATTCAACACTTTTCCGTTTCTCATTTCTAGGAGTACTAACAACGATAACACAACATTAGCTCTTTGTCCCAACTCCAGGTTTATCTACCAGGAGTTACTATTGCTCTGTCTATTAAAGCTTTCTGAGTTATAAAAAGAAAATCGATATTCATTTGACGTTTGCAACTGGAACCTCCACTGGGTAGAAATGTAATGATTTTGCTGTTGTCAGCACAAAACCAGAACGGAGCTGACAAACAGAAATTTAGAGGAATGGCAGAAAAAACTTGTTAGTATTCCTCTTGTTAACCCAAGGAAGAAGTGGGCATTCGAACATTATCAGAAATGGTTTTTGATCAGAAGCTTTGATTACACAGCTCTTCATTCAAGTGCATTTTTAAAAAGTAGGGTTTATATATTAAATAATTTATTAAATGTAATAGTTGTAAGGAGGACCTTAAACATGCAGAATAATGCTTTTGAACATTTTTTTTCCTGTTTTCTTCATTAAAGTATTACTTCATTAAAGTATTCCTTCATTAAAGTATTACCACTTTTCTTCCTAAAGGTAGAGAACCAGGGAATCCTCTGGGTTCTGTCTTTGATCAAGACTTCTTGTTCTTCTTCTGAAAGGACGATTCTGGGCCCGCAAGTCAAAATTTTTCAGGCTTTGTTGTCCTTTAAATAGGAATATTTCTAACTGAGGAGTCCTTTTTTCAAAAAAACCTTAATACTCTTTGGAAGAAGGTTTTAGCCCATTTTTAGGTGGGGTTTGGTCTCTTCTCAGGTTGAAAAATTTTACTTCCCTATAAAATAGAAACAGTGTTTCTGTGTCTAATATAAGCACCGAGTCATGAGAAATTAATTCATTGATAATAAGGAAACAGCTAAAAGTCATTGGACAGAAGCTCTTATAAGCTGCATGGGAGAGATTGACTGTAACTCCATTCTTAGTGTCCAGAGTCAAACTACTGGTTCGTTTTGCTGCCAAAACTGGATTGCTTGGGCAGTTATTCTAGCTCTAACATTTATCTGTTCTTTATATATTGAAGACTGCATGAAACTGAGGTAGCACAGATAAAAATATAGTTAAAAGAAATATACAATGTTGAAAATAATAGTGACAAGAATGGAAATCCTTCCAGGTAAAGCAATGCACTTGGTCCTGGAAAGACGCTGTGCTGTGCGTGAACTGGGCAGCAGTGGCGCTACCTGCCTGCTGGAGACCAAACTACAACTCTCATCGCAAAGACAAAATTTACTTTGTGTTGTTTTTAATTCTCTAGTTTTAATGTTGTTCAGATCAATGCTTACAATATATTTAGAAAAAAATGTTCTTACAGAGATTTAAAAATATGAATGTTCTTCAAACAAACCTTATGCGAAGTTGTCAGAAACTCACGCTACTGGCTAAATTGTCAGGTAACTTTATTTCCTGTGAGGAGAGAGGCACATATAGATTGTAGTTGTAAGGAGTTTCATATGTTTCTTGCTCATCTCCCAACTAATTCCCTCCTACAGAAAATACAAGACACAGTATTTCCTACAGATATCTGTGCAAGTCTCACACACTTTTTTTCCTGTAGACAGATAGGTGAATAATCCAGATATCTACAAATTAAAATAGTTTGACAAGGAATGATGTTCATAGTATTTTAATTGATCCAGTAAATCTTTTACATTTCTACTCAGTTAAACCAAAAAACTCAAACAACATCCTTGAGATGGTTTTATTCACATATTCAAAACCAGATAGTGTTGTGCCACATTTTGAGGATTAGTATCTGTCAATCTCTGAAATGTAAGCAGAATGTCTTTTTCTTTCAAGGTAGTATAAGTATTTTTCAAATACCAGAGAGCGCTGGATTGATTTTCAATGATTAGAAATGCTGTTCCTATAGCCTGCTTTTCAGCAATGTACTGGAGTGGTACCTGTTGTGTAAATGCTGCATACTGAGCTCAAAGGGTCCGGTTCTGTTCCATTCAGATGATCCCATTAAGATAAGTAAAATTCTCATGCAGGATTTAGACTTTGCTACACTACACATAAATATTTTCTCAATCTAAGAATTAATGAGTAGACTCTTCTTTATGTATGGAAAAGAAGGGGGAATTAGAAAAAGAGATCTTGGTTCTTTGTATCATAGAAACACAGGTTTTCAATGCTTATGTCATTTAGTAGTGTGCCCATCAAAATACAACGTATAACAGTTTTGTAAAAACAAGCCCCAAAATAATATTTCAATATTCATTAATGGAATGCAGTGACACTGAGGTGCATTTATCCTATAAATTGGCCTGCACTGAAATTGGGAATAATGTAATATAATGATAAAAAGCTCTTCCAAAGGATAAAGTGATTCAGCTGACAAACTGGCAATAACTCCTACAGACTTTTCAAGTCTGTCTTTAAATAAAACATTTGTTAAAACATTCTGCTATGTGCCGTGTGTCACCTGCACCAAGATAAATGCTGCATTATATTCTGTCAGTTACTTTCAATTAAAGTATTTCAAAGCATGTTGATGTAGCTGGAAATGCACAGGTTTTAGATTTTTGGAAGGCTGAGATTTCCTTTTTGGTGATGACTAGCGAGAACTAATGAAATGGATGCATTAGTTATTTTAATGGATACGGATTTTTATTCATTCATAAGAAATCTACATTCTGTTTATACTTCACAATCACCATTGATCATAACGACTATTATTAAAGAGTCAAATAAAGCCAGATTGGATTGCCTTTACTTGCACAGTTGTTTTCTTCCCTGTGCGCTGGTTCGATATTTACAGCATTTGAGTAGTAGATCTACAACATTGTAATTCTTTGCAGTTTTCAGAACACAGGCTTCAGGATAACAAGGCATCATGGCCAATTAATATTACCAGAAGACATTAATCCAGTTAGTTTAGCCTAATTTGTTAGGCAGCACACAATCCAGTAATCTGTCCATGTGTTAAATATTTTGGCATTGCAGAAATCACGTTTTCAAAGCTGAGTGCAACTTGCAAAGCAGGGTTTGTTGGGATAAGGCCATGTATGTAACTTTGCTGACTGTTATAGTTAGAAATAAGGTTTGCACAAGGCTTCTTGGAATCAGTGTCTCTGAATAAGAGACCTAAAGGGCACTTTATGTACCTGAAAGCTTATTGTTTTTTTTCCTCAGTTGTATCACCTGGGCTAATAACAGTAATTACCCCTCGCTTTGAACCTTGCCTTGTGTGTGTCTTAGGCAGATGTAGCTACATCAGGGATATTGCTAAACCCATGTGTGCATCCAGGTTGTATATCAACGTCCCACGGAAACGTAAGGTTTGTCACGGTATCGATAGCAAACACCTCATCATCTGCTAAAATCAATGGATTGCATGCTGCTAAATCATTATGGTCTTTTAAAATCTGGCTGTGAATGCCTTGCTCACCAAGGACAGTCTCCTAGAAACTGGCCAAAATTATATCTGAATTTGAAAGCTTTTATAGTAAGAAAAATGAATCTTAGTCACCATGAAAGAAATCGATATGGATTTCTAACCTCTCCAAGGAAATCTGGGCACAATCCTGTGAACAACAGCTGGATTTTTTGGTTTATTTTGAATCTTAAGACACTATGAGTGGAAAGTCATTCTTAGGACTCAACAGCTTCTGCCACTTATTTATTGTGACACGCGCTGTTTTTCAACGTATATGTGATATAAGTCCCACTGAATTCAGTTCTCATGTTTGCCTTTGTGTGTGTAGAACTACATCAAAATCAAAGCTCTTTGCTTGTGCTCTTGCTAATAGTTTTAATTCATGCTCAGCTCAGCTGCAGAATGGGGAGCCAGTTGCAAACCAGGGCTGTCTGTGGTGGGGGCGGGAGGAGGATGCGCGGGGACTGTCATTCTCACTCCCACCTGCCAGTAAAACCCCAAACCCGTAATGAAAAGGTCACAATTTCTGCTTTCTAACTGCAGCTTTCTCAATAGACGTCAATGGGAGAGTCTCCTATTTTGACTGCTTCTTAAATCCCTTAACAAAGAATCAGCATATTCAAGACTTGAGACAAAGTGAAAACTGTAGCAAACCACAGCATGTGGAATTGCTGAGGAAGCAGCAGCTGAATAGTCTGGGCTTCCTCGAGCCCAAGAAACCAATCTCTTGTTTTTAGAGGTTCAAAAGATACTGATAATTGAGTGATTTTTGTATAGTTGTGGCCACTTACAAAAAAGCTGAATGATTAGAGAAATAAAACTAGGCCTGCAGAGAAGTAATTCTCTCTGAAATCTTCTGGATATATATTTTTTATATAAAACCAGGTGGTAGTACTCAGCAAAGATGGGATAAGATGGTGACATTAGAGACTGTGTCTTCTCCTAGTGTTTTACAGATGTTGTCAGACATCTAAATTACCTGTTCAGAACTTTTGAATTTCAACTTTCTTCATGGTTATTAATTTATAACCACTTTAGATCACCTACATGAGGTAATTTAGTATTCTTGGAATTTTTACTGTCTTTTTAAGATTGATATTTTTGATGTGTTTATAACATTATATTTGAATGCCATTAAGCAGTGTGGTAAGAAAATAATGTAGTATTTCTACTATGGCATGTTCAATAATGTATATGATTGTTTCTCTGAGGAAGAAAGAAACCTTGGGTGTTCATGAGAGTCTCTGAGCAACAGGCTGTGCTGACAGAAGGGCATTTGGGAGAGCAGGGTTCCTGGAAAGCCCTCAAGAACAACTCCAGAATTGATTTGTACCAAGTTCACTGTAAATTAAGTTAGTAATTGCTTCAGGATAGCATGACTCTCATCCAAAAAAAGAGAAAAATTCCCAAGAACAGTACACAGAAACTCATGAGCAAAATTAATTGATTTGGGAGCTGAGATGGAAAAGTAAACCCAAGCCTTCAAAGGTGATATGTATTCAAATTAAGTCTTAAGAAAACACCTTGTTTATATACATGAAACTGCTCTCCCTTCCCTCCTACCACCCTTCTTTCTGTCTTTTTTTGCTGCTGACTCGAATGCCTACACATACATTGTATTATGTATGGGACTCCGTATAGGTAGTAATAAATACAAATATCTCCAACTGATGTTCCTAGAAATGACAGCTTCTGAAATACAGTCAGTCATCTGACATATAAATCTTCCTTCTGAGTCTTAGCAAATTCTACTTCTTTTCTAGGTTTGTCAGCTGCCTTTCAGATTCATGATCTCTGTGCTTTGGTTGCTACATCTTTGAAACAGCATGGGATAATCAAAGCTGTTCTTGTAGGATCCCATTAACATCTTTTTAAGGAGCCCCAGAGGCCTTTACAAGGCAACAGACTGTGTGTTCCCAGAGCTCGGTGCTCTTGGGTTTCTCACAACTCTTGCCCTGGTTTCGATAAGTGACTCTGCAGTTCTCTCACAGGGGGACCACTGCTAATCCACATGAAAATCAGAGAATACTTGCGTACAAGGTGGCCTGAGTTTAAAGAAAATATTATATAACTAATACTGACCCTTGCAACAAATTTTTCATAGTTTCTTGTTGTTGTTAAATTGCTGTGACAGATTTGAGTGGTTGTTCATTTTATAGTACTGGTTGCTAATTTAAAGCATATTGCTCCAATAGCCTGCCTAGGATACTGTCTTATCTAACATATTAAGGACGCTATCAAGAAAAATGAAGTAGGTAAGTCCAACATGTGAATGTTTGTCCATTTTTCCTTGTATAGGAGTTCAGGATTGTTCGGTGGTTCTGATGTGGGATTCTGAGGCTCTGAGACAGGACAACCAAGCATAGAGGCACCTGGCCTGTGAGTATGCTGTCCTCTTAATCCCAGACAAAATATCCTTCGAGGCTTCCAGGCAATCATTAAGATTAAATAGAACAATCAGGCTAAATTCTGATAGTTTATCAGTCAGATGACTCAGAAGATTTTTATGAGGCTTAGAGAATACACTTTTCATTTTGTAGCAGGAACTAGATCTTCATTTATGGTAAGTCAGCATACTTGCATCTGCTGAGGCTCTTGTTCTACGTCCCTAGTGAATTCAAGAGTTCATAATTTGCTGGATACAGACGCACACAAAAGTGAATGGTCTTCTGTGTTTATCTGCAACAGGGAAGATGTGCTCTGGTGTTTGGATGATCAGAAAACATTGCATTTGATGTTATTGTTTTGGTGAGGGTAGGGCTTTGGAAAATAAGCTGCTTTGGCATTGTGAGAAATGGTTTCCCAGGTCATGCTGTAGGCCGATGTACAGGTAGCATAAAGATTCTTTCAGCTTATTGATCTTAATCAGATACCCTCCTTATTAAAAAAAAAAAAATATATATATATATATCTCAATATATATATACACACACATATATATGCCATAGTGATACAAATAGTGTTCTCCTGTGGTTCCTTATCTTTGGCTCCTTATCTTCAGTCTCTTATCTGAACATGCATTTGGTTTTCCCCTCTGAAATGCCCAGTAATTTTAAAGATGAAATCAAATCATTCCAACTAAAAAGTTTTAGCCCCAGTAAATGCAGAACTATAGAGTGAAATACTAAGGAATGCCAGTAAAAAATACATGAAGCTTTGGAGTATTGGTTCTAAAGGCAAAATATACAAGAGTGTCAAAGATGCAAGGTGGAGGGACAGCGTTCAAAAAAACCTTTGCACCTGCTGTGGCTCTTGGAGAATTTTGGAATGGTTTTATGTACTTTTATTGCCAAAGGGACAAGGGACCATGTCTTGTTGCAGTTCTTTGGATATACTGTTTTGTTTCAGAGTTTATTAATGTGATTTCAAATAATCTGGGAGGAACAAAAGGGCAGCCTGGTCACAGGCAAAGGGCTTGTGCAAGCAATGGTCATAGGGTGGCACCAGCACACAGGGTGGACATTTTGCGGACAAGTGTAGCCTCTAGACATTTTAAAGAAAATATCAGGCCACATGAATTAAATTTGAAAGAGAAATAACACCAAACCTGCAAATAACATACTCAAACAGTGTGGGAAATAGCTTATTAAGACCTTTCTGGGAAAACCTGCTTATGCTAGAATGGGACAAAGGCAGAAGAGCCAGGATGGAGGCTCCTGAGTGATATTCTGAACCACGTGCTATAAAAGATGGGATTGCTCTGTGTGATTCTCACTGTTCATAATGTACTGAGCAGGCATTAAATTAAGAAATCTGTGGGCTTGTATCCTGCAATAACCAGGTAAGAATACAGTTACTAATAGATGTATTATAAATACATGCTAATTGCTATCAGCGGTTGTGTTCTGAAGATCATGCATTCTTTATGCACGGCAAGCTGCTGAAATATCCTTACTACTCATTTCTGCATCATCACATCCTCATTGAAAAATTGCTAGCAGAAAGGTCTTCCATTTTAGTATTTTCACCGAGATGTTGAAAGCTCCCAGTGAAGGTGCAAGAGGGATGTGACAGACATTGCATTAACATAAAGCTCAGAATATTTATCTGCTGCTGCTTCCCAGGGAAGCAGTCACTCAGCTTCCTGTAAAGGCAAAAAGCATAAAGAGGCTGGGATCTGTTATCAGCCCTTTTGGGCAGGACTGCAATACAGAGTGCTCTGCTTAATATTGCTTATCGCTAATTTTGTGCATGATAACTGAAGCATGAACAACATCCGAGTGGGAAGCAAACTAGATCTATAGCTGCATAGTCAAGCCTATCAAGATATATTGCTGAGCTCCCATAGCCAAGCAGTTCTGCGGAATATCAGCGGAAACAGGACGTTCCAGCTCGCTGGGCCTCCACTCACCATATGCTTGTGCAGCCTCCCCTGTAATAGCAAATAGTTATGCTGAAGGGCAGGGTGCATTAAAAATTAGGAAGGGTTGCTGGAGTGAATCTGCATGATATTGAAAATTGATGAGTTTTGTTACTTGCTATGTCTTACTGAGTTGTCAGGCAACGACAATGAAGTGAGCCTTGCTGAAATCACATGAGTGAGGAGCATATATTGCTCTTAAAAATATGTATATGCAAAGCGGAGATTACCCCAAAGAAAATACACTCTTGTCTGACTGTATTTTCTGTAAGAGAAATAAAAGAAAGAATGGTGGTGTTACTATACGGCTTGCCTGTTTAAACAAGAAACGTTCTGCCTTCTAAGCTCATCCTATGCAGGAGGAATCATCTGTGTATTTTGAGAGTGACCCAACTATAGGCAAATATTGTTTCTGAGGATATAGGATGCAGAGTGGGATTTCATGCCAGTCCCTGCATCATTCATGCATCTGTGTTAGCTGTAGGTTATGAACCTTACACTGGTGAAGAGTTTGAGGATGCTCTCTGGTTTTAATGCAGACCATCAGGATCATCCTGAATTTTGTTTGTTTCTAATGGAAAGAAACACCAAGCAAAATGAGCAAAATGTCAAAAGGAAAATGTTAACGTCTTGTTTTATAATAATGTGTCCACATTTAACTGCAAATTCTTTTTCTGGTAATTAAAGCAAAACCACTACAATTGAACTATTGTGAGGAGAAATATATGGAGTTTACACGTTCCTGTTCTTTTAACAGCAAAAAAAACCCACTTGCACTACTACCACACTTAGAATAAGTAACTTAAAAGATTTAGCTAGATCGAATTTCAATTAATGTAATATTTTTCCTATTTATACGGCCAAGAAATCTTCAAAAGGTTTGAAGGCATCAGTAGTGCAGCACAGACAAGCCCAGCACCACTTGAGGGTTTTAACATTTCTAGTAGGACTTTTTCTTGGGAAAGGGAGGATGTTCCATTTTAATTCAAACAGAAAAGCTTAAAGCAAAGAGAATATTGCTGAGTGTTTGCCTCACTTTCCTTTTTGCTTGCTCCTGTTACTGCAATTGTATCTGAGCAGATGGCCGCAGGCGCTTCATCAAAGCCTTGGTGAGTTAGCGGAGCCTCTTCCAAGCAAGGTCAGAACTGGGCTACCATTTAAGCGTTAAGAATTAAAAGCACAGAATTCCAAGGTGAAGGGATGAGAGTTGTCATTCTTTGGTGTCTGCTCCAGTCAGTGCACTGTAGCGTCCGAATGCCTTGCTCTGAGTCAAACATCATCTTGCTGCTGATAGATAATCGCTACAAAAGACACTTCCCTGCTGGCCGGTGCCTTGGGAACCCAGCTGTGGAGAGAGCCGGGGCAGGATTATCGTGAGCTCCCCATGGAATCTGGTGTTGATTTGGATAAACATAAGCTCAGGCTGTTCAAACATAGTGTTAGATAATGCGTTTTCCGCCAAAAATGTTTTTCTCTGTTTATTCTAAAAATCAATGTTCTTATGATTAATTTTGATCCTAATGACATCTTTTTGCTTTTTAAATGTGACCTCCTGGTAACAATGAGGGCAATAATAAGCTGGAGCCAAGTGCAAATCAAATAAATGGGCAATTTCTAAGGGAAAATATTAGGAACTGCGATAAAATCATATGCCATTAAGTGTTTTATTTTAACCATAAATGGCAGTAATTATTCTTTCATGAATATTTCAGAAGACCAGGACAGGTTATTGGGATAGGATGAGATAGGAAATTGTTCCATTTAACTGTACTTTATTCACATTAGAAACTCCGGCAATGCTGTTTTCCATTTTAAAGCTCAACTTGTCATTTCTGTCCAAATAATTAATTTGAGAACTATGTGTATGCTCTTGTGATACCAGTTACAAGTTTATCTTTCTAAAAAGTGTCTGTATAAACCAGTCCAAATGCAGGAAGATAAACATGTAGGGTAAGTTGTGGTGCAAAAAAGCATCCAAAGTAAGTTTCTAACAGAGCTCTGTAGGCCATGGCACCAATTTCATGCTTGATGAAAAAGCTGTGTTCCTTAAACCATCTTGATAACCAGAATGAAATGATGAATTTGTTCATATTAATTAAACTTATTACCTAAATGATGCATTATGAATGCTATTATATCTTTATTGTTTTTAATTTCTGTGTTATAAAAAGGCTTGGAGAACAAGAGATGTGTTGTGAAGGGGAAAGCATTTGAAAATACTTTGAAGATTTAAAATAAAACATTCTGTATAGTTCATTTTTCCTTAGAGCACAGTTACAATGCACTTAAGAGAAAGTGAAATGTCAATCAAAATAACAAAAACAATATTATTAGTGACCTCTAAAGAACTCACAAAGAGGCAGGTTAATCAAGTCTTTTCTTTTTTCAATACACCTAACTGAACTTCAGCGCAAAGTAATTAATTTCAGGTTCCAGTACAGAAATGCATCAAATATTATCTTTGGATGTGTGCTTTTCATAACATACTAATTAGTCCTTTTTACACTGTGACTTTGTTAAAATGTGGGGGGTGGTAGCACAATGCTGACATTTAAAAGATCTAGCCTTACATTCTCTGATAATCCACTATAGTAATAAAAACTGCTTTTCTTAATTAGCAGACAAAAGCAACATGATTTCCAAGCTTCTTTGCTGTGTAGATGTCTGAGTAAGCCCTGGGTTATTTAACTGGTGTGTGTTTCGTCTCTGAGCAGCTTGGGGATTGTCCCCTGTTCCGTCCCCAAGGGCTGCGCAGGTCCCAGGTGAAGCCACCCCTGAATTCGGCCTCTATCCGATACCCCCTTGCTCTCCTGCTCTGCTGCACCGTGGGTGGGTGCAGCCCAGTCCCTCCAGGATTACAACCTGAATTAGCACAGTCTGGACACTGCCAGCTCCCAGTCCCCGCCTTCTCTGGCTCCACCTGTGCGGGTGCACGTGAAGATTTTCACTGAAAAAAATGAGCAATTTAACATTTGATGTGGAGAAGTTACTATTAAAAGGAATGAAAGAGAATGTGTAATTTCCTTCTTTTGAGTGCCTCCACTCCTGAATGCTAAAGAACATATGTTAACTGTGGAAACCTGTCTGAGAGCACTTTATCAAAAAGTAGGATTCAGACAACAGATAAGTCTGTTTCCCTATACAGTGTTTCCATAGGCAGTTTTTATTTTTCGTATAATTTTCTGAAGATGCTGGGACCTGTGTTTCACAACTTCAATGAGTTCCTATCTACCTGGAGTTACAGGTGTCTTCTAGGAAGGACGGGACTTCTATGAGAGTTTAGTTGATGATAAGGTTTTATCTACACAGGATGTGAAAACTCACCTGTGTCAGATCTGATGGTGCAGCTAGAGCTATGTACATTGGGTAAATACAGGACATAGCTAAGCGTGTTTTCACTACTAAAATAAAAATTTAAAAAAATGAAACAGCAATCCAAAAGTGATATGAAATCTATGATGCCATTATGTGTGTACAACTGTATATTAGGTTTATTGTTAAAGTATAAAGGTTACTTTGATTTTATGAGAGGTCTGTACCTGCTAGATATATAGACAGCTTTGAGAAATCCCTTATAAAATAGCTTTTGTTATGGCCTGAAGGTGCAGCTTATCACAGGTAAGTAGAATATTGCATTGATCTCTTCTGTAGATAATGAGCTTGCCTGGGAGCAGCAGTCTTGTCACATGAAACAAATTGCTGGTCACGAGTCAAACATGCTGGGGAGTTGTGTGTTTATTTTGAACTGAACTGTAATGAAAAGGGCAGAACCGTGTGTTAGCAAGTACACAGGCAAGAGGAACCTGCTGAGGGGAGAGGAGGGAGTCTGGAAACAGTGTTTGGGGGCTGAGCAGACATCACAATCGGGTATTAAATGAGGAGGGGAAGCGCCTGCCGCATTGATAACCCACCAAAGGTTCTGGCCTTTCGCTCCTCAGTGTGTACCACAATAGCAGAGGAGCTTTTTGGCTTCTGCCGCCCACCCCACAGTGGTGCTGGTGCAGTGAGGGGGGTGCTGTGCACAGCACTGAGCAGGTAGCGCTGCACTGCCTGCCGAGGATGCTTGTTGCTAGGAATGCTATTTAAACAGTATCTAGGGACTGAGTGAGTGCACTTGTCTTATTGTGTTAGATGAAGGGCTATTACCAAAAATAAAGTACGTTGGCACATTAAAAAAATGGTAGCACTTAAAAGACGAGCAGGTTTTTTGTTCTAGAGAGCACCTCATCAGGTACAAGTGCGTGCACGTGGCGTGCCCGAGTGGCTGCTTGGTTATTCAGGAGGAAGGTGGATGAGATGGAGTTATCAATAGCGAACAAAGCCAACACCCAGCCTGTGTTTTTTCTGGGAGAGGCTGCAGCCCTTGTAGAGACCCCAGTCCTGCCTGGCAGGATGGTTGGCATCACACATTCCCAGCACCCATGGAGTAACTGGGTTGGGGGACAGTGTACACCCTATGCCTGGGAGCAGACAGAGCAAATTACTAAAGATGAATCAGTGTGTTCTGTGATTTCATTTGTGTTTGAACACTGCGGTACCCATAGTATAATATATCCTGAAAACTTGCTGCTTCTTTCTCTGTTCATTTTTTCCTCTCAGTAAGCTGTTCCTCCCCTAGCACTCTCTGCCATTTAATTAAGGTGTAAGGTATCCTGTGCATGCTTCTTGGTACTCTTTCTCTTAATGGTTTGTCTGTAAAATACATCCGTACGAATACATAAATGGTATATAAGACCTTGGTCAACAGCAAAATGTGACATTTGATTTTTCATTTAAAACTTCCAACTCCTGTGTGTTCCCGGCCCTGCTGTTGTGGTACTTTCATCATCACTGTGTGTGAGCCAAAATAAGGAAACTGTTATGCAAATTTTCGCTGTTGAAGTGAATGGATGACTTGTTGTGCTTATTTACATAAACTTGTTTCAGTAAATCTTGTCTGTGTATTGTAAGCTTCAGGGCGAACAGCCGGGCTCTGATCCCGCTGTGTGTGAGGAGTTCACGTCTGCAATAGCGACGTGAGCCCAAATCACAGGTGAGCTCTGTGCCGGGCTCCGCTGGAGCAAAGCGTCCTGTAAAGCTGCCTCTGGTCAGCAAACCATGCTGCTGGAAGAATGTATTTAAAAAGCTTTGGTTTTTTAAATTCCTCTGCTTTTTGTTTGGCATCTGAAGATGCTGGGCAAGAGAGAAATTTAGTCTGAGCAAATGTGGCCAGTTTTGAGGGAGAGCGCAGCCTTAAGAATGTGTGTGTGTGGTTTTACATGACTGATCTGTGCTTTGGAATTAAAACTAGACGTGTGGAAATGCAGCATTGTCAACATGTCAGCGCAGCCAACACCTTTCAGCTGGCAATGAATACTGATTACCTTCTCCACAGCAGATAATTCTTCTGTCTAATAAAATTTCATTAAAACACAGCTGAAATGAAAGTCTGTTTGGTTCTAATTTAAAAGGAATTTCTTGGGTAGATCAGGACAGAAATATGCATGTTCCTTTAAAAAAAAAAAAAAGTGAGAAAATCATAGAAGAAAGTATTTCATTTGAATATTAATGTTTTTCACAAACTAAAGCAAGTCTTGGAAATGAATTATTTCCTGGCCGAAGATGGTGTTTGCCATGCCAGCTTTTTCGGGCAACACCTGTCGGGTGTTACCTCTCCTGTATGTTTTCTACTTTTATGTTGTGTTGCTCTAATCTGCTATCTTTTTGATGCTAGTACTTTTATAGTAATAGGGATTTCCTGATAGTTTAAATGTAAGAGACCTGAGTTGTTACGCCGGCACAGCTCTGTTCACGTGAAAATTTCCATTTCATTGGAAGGTCGAGCACTTTGAAATGTTCGATCTGGAATCATAACTGTTATCCTTTTTCAATGTTTTCACAATCGAAGCAGAGTAGCCAGCTCCCTGGCCCACAGGGCCTCCTCGCAGGACCTGAGTTATTGCCTGCACAGCCAGCTGTGTGGCAGCTGGAACTGAGGTTTTTATTCCAGGAGGGTCTGTGTGCATGGGCTGTCCCCATCAGTTGGCCTCCAAAGGCCACTTTTGCCAAAGGGCATCAAGTAAGCTGCCAGGAAATTGGTGGGGTTCTGGTGGAAAACTTTGGCAGAAGTTTGCTAAAGCTGAACTGTTTCTATAAAACACCTGTTCTCGGGGAACTAGTGGAGTATTTTTTCTTGCCTCCCTGAAATTTTCTAGCACTGTCTCCCTGAAGTTCTGTGTGTTTCTAGTACGCAAGATGTAAGAAAGTCTGGTGTTTCTGAGAGCTGCCTTTAGACACCTACTTATGTCATCTCGTGAATTAAGACATTTAAAACCATGTTTTGTCTTTGGAGAGAGGAGTCTTTTTACCATTCTGTGAAATGCATCTCTTAATTGTCCTTTTCTGTAGGAACTTTGTCTAAAGCAAGAGTCAGAGCTTGAGCCTTTGGTCCTTAGCATAACTTAATAAAAGCCAGCCAGTTGTTCATTGACTCCCTTGTCAGAGAGGTGATGGACACCTCATTTATTTCTACCTGCCAGTTTGATGTAACCTCATGCTTGTATCTGAAAAACAGGCTGTATCCAATGTGATCTAGAGGACCACCTGTAGAGGACCACCGTCATGATAATGGTATGGGAATCAGCTTACTTAACCATATTGCTCTTTCGAGGAGGATTATTAGTGTATACACCATATGGAGGAGCAGGTTCTTATTCTGCAACCCTGTTTCCAAGTCAAAAAGCATGAGTAGGCAGCAGCAACGTTCTCTGAGTTATGTTATCTCTGAAATACTTGGAAGAAGAAGCAGCATTAAAACTTCCTTTCTCAACATCCTGGATATCAGATAAGATTCCAAACTCACATGAGGAATGTATAATTGATCAAGCATTTGTTGGGATTTCTTAAAATCATTTTGTTAGTCTCAATAACATGTGGGGAGACACACTTCATATGTTTATTGTTATAATCCAGTAACCCTTCAAGACACGACCTGCCCCAAGGAGCCCCTTTGTACTAGGTGCTGTACAAGTGTGGGTGAAGCACTATTTCCATGTAACAGATCTTATAATCCTCATAACATAAGGTAACCATAGGGTAAAAGAAAGTAGATGTGGCTCTTTTCACTCAGGAAGAGAAGTGGAGGTCAAAATTGGAACTGAGTTAAGGTCATATGGGTGACAGCAGAAGAATAAGAAATTATCTTTAATTTTCTTTATTGTAGCATGGACATAGCAGTCTTCCTGCTAGAAACTATTAGAGAACCCTCAGCAGTGTCAGAGCTAATGCAGTATTTGTTACTCTGACCCTTCAGTGAAGGCATCACCCAGGAAGGCTTCTAGACTGACAGATCTAGAACAAGCCACATCCTGACGAACAGGCAGCTTCAATACACATGCCCTATGCTGCTCATCTAGGAAGCTTTTCTAAGCTCATGCTGTCTTTTCAGGGCTCCAGGGTGGATGGTAATCACGCTGTGCTTTACTGGCAGTTCCTTTCATTGCAAAGGAAGTGGTGGCTCATGGGAGTCACAACGCCCCGCTTCTTTCATATCTCACATAATACAGGGCTCACAGACATGTATTTGAAAGAGGCAAGGAGACCATGATCACTATCTTCTAGAAGGGGCTGCAAAGCCATAATTCTGTATACAAGGTACTTTTCTTAGCACAGACTGAGTAGTTTCATTACCTTGGAGTTCACAGCTTTCCAGAACCTGACATTGTAGGGAACAGAGCATAGAGATGACAAATAGCTTGTAAGCTCTTAACAAGACAAGTAATCTTTTATATCAGAATTGCTGTAGTATCTACTCAAAATGTACCTTTCCAGTAAATCGCTCTTATTGCCCATTTTAAACAGAACTGGATTCAGCCCTCCTTCTCTAGGAGACTTCAGATCTAGATTCCGCAGCTTGTTTAAAGTATTGAGGTTCAATCCCGTAAGATGCTGCCCCCGCTCCAATCCCAGCGTAAAGTCATTGTCACCAGGCAGTTCTCAGTGTGTCCCACAGCCTGGCACCTGTCACACCGCAGTGGTCTCAAACGACTTTCTGCAATTTCCAACGTGAACATGATCTCTCTGATTTCCTCCTCCCCTCTCTGATGTTCCTGCTTCTCCAGGTTCCCTTTTGATGTAATCACATCAGAAAGGGTGTAACCCAGAGACACACTTAGTATGATGCTTGCAAGCCAAGACCTGCTTCTGTGAACTGCTGCCCTCCTCTGCCAAATAAATCATTGTAATACCAAATGCCAAGGCACATACTTCTCCCGGTCATCCATAGGCAGTATCAATCTTTGGTTGCTGAGATCTTCTCTGCAGAGGCAGCAGGCAGGTTAGGGGCATATTTCTCTCTTTATTCCTGAAGAACCATCCTGTTTGGGAGCTGCCAAGTAAAATTCAAATCCAAGCTTTTTAATTCATTAGTTCTTACATATTTTAGATTTTTATGTGCAGAAGACTGTATTGGAAAGGGAGAAAAGAAAGCCAGCCTGACACATTTCTCAAGATTTTTTTCCCCTATTTTCTTTTTTAATATCTGTTTTTATTGTGGAGGCGTGGGGTCCAGGGAGAAGTTCTCCAGCTCCATCTCAATGATACAAGGTCACCTAGACTGACACAAAAATACATTCTCTCTGGCCACTGTGGGAGATGTAATCTGTTCATTTTAATGGGCGGTGAGCAAGGGCCGCCAGGGCTGCCTCAGTGCTTCTGTGGCTGCTGTTCTGCTCCAGCACGTGCCCCGGGGCATGGGTCACACTTCCAAGCATTGAAAAAATGTTAGTGTTTTAAGCAAGACTAAATGGTGAAAGCCTTCATAACTGTAAAACTCAGTAAATGTTTCAAGGAAAATAGTCACCAATTTTTCTCTTTGCATGAGCAGATGTGAATGACATTGTAAACTAAATAACTGGGCTACCGAAATCTTGATGTAATTCCTGACACGGTTGGAAGCTTTTCATGTGATTTTGGGGCCTCTGGCTTCATATGCCCTGTGCCTCTGCTCCTACTTTGAAATGGGATAATGATATTCCCTTTCTCTACCCTTTGACCACTACAATTATGGGGTTGCAGGCCAGTGGCACATAAAGTGTTTCTACAGCACTTAACAGATCCTTGGTGTTGCATAAAATATCAAGCTACTTTAAATCAGTAGTTTACATGGAAGATGAGGGAGCAAGCCATCATATGTTTTCAGAATATCTGGTAGAAAAGATGTGAAATTAATTTGAAATGCTTTTAAAAGTGTAGTTTCAAAATTTCACTTCTAATGACAAATGAGATTTTTATAGAATGTCATTTCTGTGAAGTGTTTGTATGGGATTTAAAAAAAAAATCTGTTTATGGTAATGGAAGTACTTTAATCCATGTCACAACCTCATAAAACGCATCATCTGAAGTTGCTCTATTAACTGAGTTTTTGCATTGCAATCTTTTTCTTTAAGAAAACACTTTACATCGTGTTGTCATGACAACAGAATATGCTCTTAGGTTGCAATGCTGACATTTCTCCCAGGGTTCATAATGCACCCTCTGCTCACTCCTCCCTTTTGGGCCAGTTCTGAGGGTCTCAGCACATTAGTGTAAATCTACAGCAGAGAGATGAATTTGAGGGCTAGAAAAGGCTGACTTCCATATTTTTCTTTGTCTGTGTAGGTGGGTAATCATTTTAAAGCTTGGGGATACTTTTGTACCAACATCTGTAACATAATTCAAAGGTGCGCATATACAAGGGCATTTTCTGTATCACCAAAACACATCTAAATTGCCTCTCAACCAAATGTGTGTACCAGAACTCACGTTCAAGCAGTCGTGGGTCTGTTCCAAGTGATGTAAAAAAAAATAATAATAAAATAATCCTGTACAGGCTGTAGAAATAAGTAAATTCTATTTTACCTTATTATCCTCTGGAGATCTTCATAAAATTGAACATAAGAATATGTGAGTCCTACAGTCCTAAGGGTATTCAGATATAATCCACATATTTCCTCCCTCCCCAAAGAGAGTCAGTGATGTTGCATTATAATTGTAACAATTCCTAGAGAATTATTTTACATCCACAGTGAGTGGAGGCCATAGAAAGTGAAACATGGAATGACCATAAACAGTAACATTTATGAAAATATGTGTTTGATGCAGCTTCCCCGATGCACCCAGAGGAGTAAGACCTGAGGATGGCCCGTTAGTCCAAGATCACAGGCATTGCTTCTCTGGAATAATGAAAGCAATCACACCAGTTTGTCTTTACCTTGCTTTACTCAATAACACAGCAACTTCAATTTTGGGTAATCTCTTACTGTTGCTAAAGGTTTGTGTAGAGTTAAACAGAACATTTTGAAGCTTCTTAAACCTGTTTTGGTACTTGCATATTCTTCTGAGTACCTGAAAAGATGTTTGTGGGCAAAGTAAGTTCCTGAGGTAGGCATTAGAAATGGCTGGAGGAAAGGGAAAAAACAGAAAGACATACAGGATATGACTGGTGAGGCTGCATATGAATAAGCGCTGATGCTGGAAATATGCCTCTTTCTTTCAAGCTCTGGGAATATAGATGAACTTTGTGGACTGGATCTAATTCTGCATATGAGTTAGGCAGAGCAGATTGTCTCACGTCTGCTTCCTGTAGGGTCTTTTATAATCTTCTGCAACATCTGGTAACAGCAACTGTTAGGATATTGGATGATAACATACTGTGAATAGGGTCCACCTTGGCAACTTCTGGTTACTCTGCAGAATATTGTAAATAGACGAGCCCGACAGGGACGGCACAAGCACAACATAATTGCCGTGGCGTGAGGCAGAAGCTGAAGTGTGAAGTAGAAGAGAAAACAAGGGACTGGTGCAATCCATGGATGCAGCAGCTTGTGAAGTGGTTAATTGGTATCGATCGTGTTGTTAGTTAAACTAGAATACTTGTTTTCATATGCAGGACATAGAAGAGGTTAGAACTTCCTTGCTAAACTTTATGGCCTACTCAAACATTGAGGCATCACTTAAAATCTGTGAGCAGGAGATGTCAGAAAAGAATAATAGTAAGAATTTTATCTACTCTCTCATGTAGTCCTCCATAAAAATATAACTGTGAGAGAAAATGGAGAGAGAGCTCAGAAAAAGATTCTAGCTCCATGGAAAAAATCAGAGATTTGAAGTTTGTGGACTAGCACTGAATGAAATCTGGACTATCTAATGACAAGATCACTTGAGCAGCTTCATGGTGAGGCACTTGTGGTGCTGGTGTTTCTGGCTTCAGAGCAGTTCTTATAATGACATGCAGCGTGTTCAGTACCTCCTCTCTTCTAGATGAAGTTTGACCTCTAAGTTTGATTTGTATTAGCTAGTGATTATTCTCTACTTTTGACCAGAGAAAAATTCAGATTAAAATTTTATTAAACAGGATGTAAGTCTCTGAAAACGTTCAGTCCCAACTAATTGACTTTTTTTGATAGGAAAAACTTAATTAAAAAAGTCCCCAATGAGCTGCAGTTATAAGCCCTTTTATTTCATTACATATGTGAGTCTTTGCTTCTCTGCATGAAAGTTCCCACGCCAACACTACATTGGAATGAAGACTGGTGTGTGTGTGCTTAGAAGTGAAGATAGATTAGCTAAACTAATGAGTAGATGGGCTTAATTAAAATTAATAGTGAATTTAGAAATGAGAAAATAATTATAGCATTGAGTAAAACAGCGAGATGAAGAAAGCAACTGTAACAGATTATAAAGCTGCTGTGGGAAGGTGCCAGAAGACCAGTTGCCTTTGGCTTCCTAAATGGAATAATCCAAGCAACCACCTAGCCCATCTCTGACGTCAACCATGAAAGAGTTTGGCCACTTAAGATCTGATGTTAGTGAGAGTGAATGAAATCCCAGAGCATTACTGTCTCTTCTACCCTCTTGTTTAGCCAGAAGCAATGTGGTACTAACGTCAGGGCTCCTACTTTGCAGTCATTTCAGCTGGTGTTTTTATGTTAGGTCTGAATCTAATCATAGCAGTCCGGTCATAGTAACCCCAACACAAAGTGTGAAACAGTAAGTTTTCTCATGGAAATGCTTTCCACAATAAAACTAAAGGAACTCTCAGGAAGCCAGCTTGGGAGATATCCCAATGGAAAGCTTTGGACTGCTGCCTTGGTGTGCTCAGGTTCCCACTTCAGCTAGGACAACATTCAGAGCTCCCGCATATTTCAGTCTTTGGCTAATAATATACCAACAGCATGCCAATAAAGAGCACTTCTCTAAAAGCAAGTTTTATCTTCCTTTCTCTCCAATTCTGGTCATTATTCTCGTTATGACAGGTCACTCCTTTGAAGCATCGTGAGCGACAAGCATTTAGCGTGAGGTGCTTGTGTCAAGCTTCAAGCTGTTAAAAGTCACTGTCAATCACCAAAAGGTGAGTCTTGCTCCTTGTGCTTATCTCTCTTTACAATTGATTTCTTCAGGATCATCATTCTGTCCCCATAGTTTGTTCCACCACATTTTTCCTGAATGAGGACGTTTGTGCGTGTGACTGTGTGAAGCATTTTCAAAGCTTCCGCTAAGGCATTTTAAGACAGCAGAGCTGTTTCAAATTCTCTCTGTTCTGGTTTTTGGTTCAGAGAATCCTCCTTGATAATTTGTAAATGAAATCAAAATTCTTCAGCAAGCTGAGGCATGCCAGGCTGATGGGGCTGGAAGAAGCCCTTGTATCCTGCAGCGTGTGCGCAGCCTGGGAATCTGCGAATTCGCTGTGATCTTTTCAATAACCTTTCTTCTCTAAACTCTGAGAAGGTTGGGATTTTTCTTGTCCCATGAAGTTATCTAACAGAAGGGCTGTACCATTTCCTGAAAGAAAGCGGAATGAAAAGCTTTTAATTCCCTGCCATGCATTCCTGGTTTGTTCACCCCGAGGGGATTTATGTGGGCTGTTTCAGTGTGTCTCCATTCCTGATAGTTAAGAGTAACCTTAATGGTATTTCTAGTGAGCCAGCTTGCTCTCATGCTCACCTTCTCTGTCAGTCAGCTCATTTATTTTAATTCCCATCTTTTGAACAAAACCAAGGTCTGAATTAAGTGAGCCCATATATCTAACTAATGCCTTATTGGAATACAATGCGCAGTGGCTGCAGATCTTTCTTTGCAGAAAATTATGTAGTAGCAGAGTGTAGAGTGCGTCTGCCCCTTCCAGAAATTGTATCTGGGGAGTTGGTACTGGTGATCTGATATTGCAATAAAGCTGAAAATTAAGCTATGAAAAAAAAAGGGAATTCCTTTTGCTTAGGACAAACTGTAAGTGATGGACCAGCCCCCGGCCTATTTAAAATGACCACCTCAGGTAACGTCAGACACACCACAGTTCTTCACCAGAGGCATCACAGAAGTAATTAATTTTATGCTATAGCCTTCTTCTCATTTTAATTTGATATTTAATTTCATTATCCAGTAGTTTAGATGGGCACTTTATTATGTTTTCATTGGTGGCTAGCTGTAGGTATCTGGCTCAATTTCAGCTTGTTTAAAGGGGCATTTGGAAACTTGATAAGATCTTCATACACACACCACTACAAAGCTGGAGCTTATTTCATTCCTTTCAAGATTTCACAGTGGTACAGATTTCCTGATTACAATATTTATTCCTCATTGAAAGATGGCGATGTTGATGATCTCCTGCTGGGCTATGGCATTCTTAATCAGGTAGCGTAGGAGTCGCTCTGTAGATCAAAAAACCCTACATTTTCGCCTGTTTCCATACTACAGCCAAGTGAACGGAATGAGGAGAGTGAAAAGAAAACCCTCAGTCACTACAGCCTCACTTAGAGAAGTGTGTGTCAAAAT
Organism: Nesoenas mayeri; assembly: GCF_963082525.1. Taxonomy (NCBI): domain Eukaryota; kingdom Metazoa; phylum Chordata; class Aves; order Columbiformes; family Columbidae; genus Nesoenas; species Nesoenas mayeri. Next base: position 11,259,991 of record NC_137550.1, on the reverse strand, counting down.
CAGAAATGGGAAGCCGAGTTTTCGGTAGCGTCCTGCAGTGACCACATCGTACCCTCTGTGTGCCGGATCGTATCCTCTGTGGCGAAACTCCACGGGCTTCTGCAGCCCTTGCGCTGGCACCACGGGGCAGGGATGCGGCCACGGGGGTTGTGCTCCTGCAGTTAGCAGAGCCTTGGGAAAATCTGCTCTAATGCAATGGAGAACATCACTTCTGCAGCAGTGCTCAGCAGCAAATAGATCAGCATCCAGACCAAGCTCAAACTCCAAAGCCTTTGAAGTTTGCCCGTTGTAATTTTTAGTTGAGCTCCCCACTACTTGGGAATAAAAGGTAGTACTGACTAACAGAAAATTGCTGAAATGTAAATTGCTTGTACACCCACAGAAATGCAGTGGGCTTGGAGTTTGACTGATGCAGAGAAGGAAAGAATTCGCAGCACTTTCAAATAAACATTTTAAATGCCTAAGTTAACTCATAGTTTGTGATAAGGAATGAATTTAATATTTTGTGACCCAGGCAGGAGATGATAGGAAATTTTGCTATTTGCTAAGAGGCATATTTATCTAAAGGGAAGCATAAATAAGGACTCTGAGAGCAGATTTAAAGAACCTCAAGAAAGAAACCTGGCATCTGAATCGAGTCAGGGTTTTACAAAAAGTGGTACATTTTGTTGATCAGAACACATTTGTAAAACTTGCTCTGAGCTTAAAAGAAAATGGAGGCCAATGCAGAAAGCACAAAAATATGTGTTACTAGTCTGGGGTAATGAACAATTTGAAGATGCTAATTTTCATTTCCATTCACTTTGCTGCTGATTGATCTTTTTTGTTAATTACAAGCAAAATTTTAACATACCAGAATTATTCTGATTTCAGTTCATTGCATACATTTTAAAGAGCTGAAATACTGTTTAGGTTTTGTGTTTGTGCACGTGCTTTTAAACAAAATTTATTTAACTGAAAAGAGAATTTTGTCTTTCCAGAAATTAAAATACGATGAGATTAGAAATCTTGCACCCAGACCCCCCCTTCTTCAAGTCCTATTTGAGCCTTTGTGTAAACAGACATTTTCTTTGAAATAACAGATGTGTATGATGCATGGTGAGCAAAACAGCAAAATAACATGATTGCTATTTAATCAAAGCATGAGGGTGTGAAGCTGCCGTCCCATTGTTAGCCGGTGCTGCTGCGTCTCTTGTGAAATTGAGGACAGTTGCAACAACTGGTAAAATGTTTGTGCATCAGATCCAACAGTATCATTACAAGAAATGTGATTCTGTATTCCATCTATTGAAAACAAATATTTATGACCAGGACTAGACAAGAACCCAAATTATCTGTACTAGATCATAATCATAAGTAAATTTGGTCCTGGAACTCTCTTTTGCCTTTGAAGCAAGTGCTGCACAGTGGTTAATGTGCTTCTCCCTATGGTTCACTGAGGAACAGGCTTCCGACAAGTGTGTGGTTTTCCTGCCAAGTTTCTTCTTATAATCCAAATCTTAACTTCTATTAATGCAGCATCTTTCACAGACCCATAAGCGAGTGACAATTTGAACATTTCTTCCTATTGTATTGTGGCTTTCTAGTTCTGAAGGGCCTGGGAGGTACAGCCCGTTTTTTGGGTTTTGCTTTGGTGGACACATCATCATTAAGAACATCTGATAAGTTAGATGAGTGAAGCTGAATTGTTTTTCTGCTTATTTTTAGCAATGGCTTTTTTTTAATAGCACTTAGAGTCCCTTTCCATGAATGTCACTTGTGTAGAACAGGAATCTGGTGATATTATCGCTGGTTTTCTCACCTTTACTTCCCTGTGCTACATCTACTAATAAGCTTTAATGCTGTCCTGTGCAACTTTTTCCTAAAAAGTATGTCTAGATCATGGATGTTTTCAACTGATTGACTAGCTGGCAAAACAAGTTGTTGGTAATGTGCTCCATCTGCTTTATGTTCTCCAGGATCCAGCAGCAGTTGGTAGCGAGACTACCAAGGCGGCAGTCCAGATTTGCATTGTGTCTCGTGTGTAGGCTTTAAAGGAAAGAAACGGAGGGAGGAGTGTTAGATTTCCTCTCAGTCTCTCTACAAGCAAGTAGGGCACCCTAAAAGAACAGTAAAAAGCATTTCACTTTTGTGCGACTGAAAATAGATGAGGGATATTTTTCTAGAAAATTGTTCAAGTGGTCCTCTATTGCGTATCTCCAGTATTAAAAAACTAAATAAGTCTCATGCAGTTTATCTCTCTAGCAAAATTATCTGAACAGCAAATGAAAATGCATTTCAGTCATTCCCGCAGCAATATCTCTGTCTTTTAAAGACACTGGTATGTTCCAGCTACCTGAGCTGTGCTGCCTGTGAGCCTGGCTTTAGGCCAGACGGCATAGTGGGGAATTGTAACCTGAACAAACTAATCTAGGAAAATTCCCAAATTTAGGAATAAATTAGATTAAGTTTCAGACCTTATTTCTCTTCTGTAAGTAGTTAACTTCAGTCTTTCTCCATTTAGCAAACACAGTGTATGCTTTTCTTTAGTTTTTAATTTGGTGGTCATGAAGCATAACTGGAAGGTCTGGAGACTGAAATCTTGATACTTACGGGCATTAACAGCAAAACAAACTTCCTCAAGTCCCAACCTTGTTGTTGTAAAAGGAGAGAGAAAATGCCGCCTCCCCAGTCAGGTTTTCAGGCCTTCTGCTGAGCCTTCTATCTCAGGTATTTGCATGGTGGGGATGCCTCCTAGCTAGGTACTGACTCTTGAAAATGAACTGAAACTGTGAAATCATTTTACATAAACTGTTATTAGGATAATCTTTGAATTACCCCTAGCTTGGGCAAAATTTGAACTGATATCTCCTCCAAATGTAAAAGGCTCCATGTGTTACTGCCACTCCTCTGACTTATCCAGGTGTTAAAATACTACAAATCCAACTGTTTCCATAGTGACTGTTCTTATTTAATAGTTTTCTTCTCCTGTCCTCTATCTGCCTTTAGAGTTGCTATCATTCTATTGTTTATTTTCTTCCAACAATTGCACTATATGACTGACGGTTAGAATAGCAGACTCTGGAGACCAATTCTCCCCTCAGTATATGCCCATGGCTGCTTTAATGTTAATAGAAATTACAGTTGTGGAGAAGCTTCATCAGTTTGTGATTTACCCCCTTCATGCTAGAAATCAGAATCTAGTTTATTAGCATTATAAACATAGCCTTTGGCTAACCGTAGTCCTGCCCAGCCCTCAGAATTGCTTGCCTCAAAGCCTCACACTTTTCCTAGGGCTTGACTTAACTATTACAAAAACAGGTCCTAAGACAACATAAATTTAACCCCATGCTGTGGCTGTTTGTACAGATACTACCCCAAGAGCGCTCACCTTGTGTACTGTCAGCTTTGCTTACCTGGGGTCTGGGGAGAAACTCTGGGCTTTTGCAAAAAGTTTTTAGGATTTGCTGATTTACCCCTGCTTAGTAGGGTGCATGCAGGAAAGCACCACCAATTCGATACAATTAATTATGTGATTAATTTCCATCCCATATCTTGGATAATGTGTTCAGTACACAATTCAGAGTACTGCCATTAGAATAGATAAAAATCTTGACATTACACTACTTTAAATTGTTAAAAAGGGCAGCTCCCTTTGCTTGCTTGCAATAGAACTCTCTTAAAAGGAGACTTACAAGAAGACCCAAAGAAAGTGTGAGGCTTAAAAGAACAGGGAACTTTTCTTCACTGTATGATATCGACGGAGCCTGAGCCGTCAGTTGTCCTTGGGAAGTGGCACCTTTCAGACTGGAGCCAAATGCTTGCTCAGAACTTTTCTCCCGTGTGGTACTGAAAAGAATTGATTTGCTTAAATTAGGGCATCTGAAGCAGAAGTTAATCATCAAACATAAAAACAAACAAATGAGAAAAACCCAAACTCTCTTAAATTAAGGTACAGTCCTTGGGGTTTTGGTAAAAATAGTTTACTATTTTTAGGCTGTTCAGGACTTGAATTCGTCTTGAATTCCGTAGGACGAATGTGCCACCTTCAAGGTACAGCTCAGCTACACTGAAAGAAGAGGCCAAAATCTGCTCATTTAAGCCCAGCAGAGACACAGGTGATCACAGAAAACAGGTCTGTCACATTGATCCCTTAGTCAGATATAACCTTAGAAGATCGGTTGAAACCAAAGATTCTCCTACCAGCACTATTTATGCCGTACCCTTAGTAGTATGCCCATAATATTCTTTGGCAGTAAGTCCTGTGGCTTTAATAGAGAGAAGGAAGGACAGATGAGGATCCCAGTCCAGGTACAAATTTCTAAGCATAAATAATGCCAGCAAATAAAGGTTTTGACTAAGGCATCCTACCCATAGCACAGCAGTACCAAAAACTCCCTCTCCTTCCTCATGGCCTTTTGCTTGACAGATACATGTGTACTGCCCTGTGTGAATATACACTTCTCTCTCTCAATCTGTTCCATCAGCCCTCTCTTTCATACATACCCACTTGTATGAGGCGTGAATTGATATATTTTTAACTTTGCATCTGTGTGGGTGCATGTGACTGGCAGGTTGCCAGCGTCTGTTGTTTCTGAAGTCTTGTTTTCAATCATTTTGGAAGTAAGCCTTGTATGGAGATGCTAAGCAGGGATGAAAAAGGATTTCAGCCTACCTGCTATGTGTGGTAGTAACTAATCACTTAAAAGGAAAAATGTAGAGATAAAGTTCAGCACAAAATGAAATAGAGCAGAAAAATTCTATTCGTTCTTTTAAATCTCAGTTGTAAAGCCCTTGAAATAAATGTTTCTGTAGTCAAAAGCTAAAAACTATAGCCAGATGTTCTACATGGTCAGATGATATCCTGGCACTTCTCTGGCTCCCTTTCTGTCCCCTAGAAGGAGTGTGGAAACAAAGCAGCTAATCTCTCTGTGTCAAATGACAGCTCTACTTGGTGTGTGAGTTATGTTTAAGTCATGTTGTGCTTTTTTGGTGTGGTTATTTAGCCCAGGTGGGGCAAATTATTACCTAATCCCCTAAACTTGCTTCCTACCTAGTAAGGTGTTCTGTGCCCCTTTGTGAAGCAGGACTCTGGCGTCCAGCATGGGCATCAGTGTTATTTACAGAATATATGGAATATAGAGTGAGAACAGTCGATTCACAAGTCACTGAAGGATGTATTCTATTCCCAGGCGAGTTTGTTATCTAATGGAAATACAATATGGAACAAACAGACAATCCAATGAAAGGCATTATGGTATGATATCTACTATGTAGGTGGAAAGGAAAGTGTTCTTTTGTTGCTGAAGATTTAAGTAAATTGAAATGTACTCTGACATGAAGGGGATACTCAACAGAAATCTCTACCTAGCAAACCTTTCTTCCCATATGGACACTTCATCATAGCAGTTGCAAACACCACATCCAGTAGACTTGCTGTAGGATCTGTGGCCTAGCTTAGAGAACATGCGAGCTTCCTCTGTTTATGTACGTTTAAATGAACTTTCAATGGTCACTGTTGATGCAGTGATCTTTTTGTCCCTCTTCCTGCATCTGGAATAACAGTAATATCTTGCTGTTTCATACAACATGAATCTAAAAGCTCTTAAAAGACAATAGTGAGGTATTTCACCTGTTCAACCATGCAGAAAGTCCAGTAGACACAGAATGGTCACTTTTGTCTCAGTTGAAATAATAGCACAGGGCTGTTGGAAGGCTTAATAGTGTGTGTACAACATTTTGAAGCTATAATCTGCTAATTTTTCAAGGCTGTGTAGAGTTTCTTTGTATTATTTCACTTCAAATGCTTAATTATGTCCTATTTTTGTCTTGAACGTGTTTTAAGTTATTCTATACGGAGAGGAATTTAACAGTTCTTTTGTATTTTTTCTGTGCTAAGCTTTCTATGCTGAGCATATTTCTATGCTGCGCTCTAATGCTCTCCTTTATCTTCAGGGTATTAGGCATATTTGTAGTAAAACCAAATAGCATCTTGTAGAATAAAGTTTCTCTTCCTTTTAAACCATGGAAAAATGTATTGAATGTAATATTTGGTTTTGCAAATCTCTTATCTTCAGTATGTGTTGCCTTTTGCAATCAAGTCACAGATGCATTATGCTGTATTTAAAAATCAAGACCACTGTGTATCACAATATAGCTTTGCTTACTTTTAATACCGGAGACATTTTGTTTCACATCACTTCGTTAAAAGTTTTTGCTGTTTAGCTTAGTTCCGCTTCCCTGTGTGATACAAGTAACTGAATGTTTTCAACCTGTGGAGGCTATTGGGTACTTCTCTAAAATAGTAAAACCCATCTTCATAATTAGAATGGGAAAACAACAGAGAATTTATTTTGCTAATTTACTATAATAGAATGCCAATATAGATGCCGAAAGCTCTTCCTCATGCTAAACACCATGTGTGGCCAGTAGGCTGGCCTCATAAGTCAGCTGAAATCATTTCACTGAATTTGGATTAGGCTCGACGTTATTTGTCTATCTCAAGACTGCAAGATTTAGTGTAATAGTGGGTTTTGTGCTGAATCAGCAGGTAGTGTCCAATTTATTACACTGGGAATGTGAAGTCTTTGAGCACAGATTATTTGTCCACTCCCACCACTGCCTGTCTTAGCATTGATAAGGAGTCCATATGTTGTTACAGTTCTTCTAAACACACTCTAAAGATGGGAAAGTTTGAGGAAAGTTTGAGGAAAGTCCCGTCAGGAGATGAGCTTTTTAATAGCCTGTTGAAATTGAAGCAAGATGAATGCAGAATTTTACACTATATAAAGCTAATCCAAGTATATTATTTTATGCATGTGGCCTTTTAATTTAGTATGTAGAAGAGCCGTGCACCAGATGGAAGTGTCTATGGGAAGCCTGAGGGGAGGGCAGTGACCTGTGTGGCCACCACGTGCTCGTGCTGGGAGCAGCTCTTGTTCCGGCCACCCTGCTGCACTAGAGGCTTTTCCCCACCATGTGCTCTGCCCTGTCCTATATCCTGGGGTTCTCACACAAAGCACTGTTGGCTGTGAAAACTGCAATGTAACGTAGCACAACTGACTTCATGGGGAAAAATTTGTAAAAAGGGTCACCCAAGACAAGTTCCATTAAACGCATAGACCTTGAAAGACAAATAAAATAGATTAGTATGGTGCAAAACAACATGCCAGAAACCGAACATGGTTTCAGTTCATTGAGGTTTTATATATTAGTTGTTGAATTGGTCACTGGCATGACAGAAAGTAGATTGAAAAATGCAGAGAAAATAAAGGGTCAAAGGAAGAAGCACTGAGCTTTGTCCTTGTAAAGTAGCAAGCAGCTAGTCCTACTGCCAGCTGTCACTTCTTGATTCAGGAGTCTATGCCAATATAGATGTTTAAGGCAAGTCTTTCTTACCTTTCAAGAACCATGTTTCCCTTGAAAGGATGCTAAGTTCCTTCTGGAAACAAATGTTAAGTTTACCAGTGAGTTGTTCCCTTCATTGACAGAGTCTAGTGTCAGGAAATATTTAAGAAAGAACAGTTAAATCCAAGATCATAAAAAGTAATTCTCTAGTATTTTTTCTACTTAGCCTAATTTAGAGTAGTTCAGAAGACCTTCTCTAATCATCTGATATCATAACACAGAAATGTGTTTAGCCTTTGAAAAAAAAAATCTCAGAGATGAATCATTGAAATAATTGATCTATTTAAGTTCTACTTGAGACACATTTCAAGGGCATATGTTATTTCTACATGTCATTAAAAAGACTTGGTGCATTGCTACAATTAATTATTTCAGTAATATGAAAGTGGGATGAGATTTTTAGCCTCTCAACTCAATCGTATGTGGGTTTTCTTAATGTATCATTCAATTCTGTAAGGAGTTTTTAGCTGTATCTGTTATCTGATAGTTTGAAACAGAATCCTGAACCCCTGGCTATGGATGTATTGGAATTTGGGGAGATTATTTGGAAATGAAGTTTTTGAGTGGATAAAAAGGGAATTAAAAGAGCATACAAAAGTACAAACCACATGGCTTGCAAGTTAAAACACTTGTTTTCCTTAGGTACGCAGGGATTGCCATACTCAGGAACATGAGTAATTTTCAACCATAGAACATTTCTGAAAGTGGTCAGCACCATATCCTGTCTTGGAAGATACAACACCACCTCCCACATTTCACAAGGAAATCTCAGGGCACCTTTTTGCAGAGATCAGTATTTTTACCTCTAGTTGTAGATGGGAAAAACACAGGACAGGGAGTTGAAGTGACATTTGGGACATCAGCCAGCAGCCAAGAGCACTGGACAGAGAATCCAGGCCTTTGGAGACATGTCAGTGCTGGTAGGACACCTCACAAGGCTTTCTAGCACGTGCTCACTGAAGGATTCGCTGTAGGGGAAGTTTCTTCCTGGCCTGAAGCAGTTTGTGGCAGCAATGAGAGAGACACTTCACTGTTAATTAAACTTATACCTGTCCAGGCACATTTCTAACTTGCTTTGGAGCCTGGCATCTCCAAATCAGGGAGCCGTATGTTACCTCTGTGTCTCCCTCAGTTGCCGAGTTCACCTTAGATGGAGAAGAGAACTGGGCCACGTTTACCTAATCTTTTTGTGCATAGTAAGTGCCAGGTCTCAGTGACTTATTGTGGTTGTGACTTGAGAGGTTAATTATAAAGGATGTGGGGGGAAAAAAAACGTTAGCTTTAAACTTCATTGCATTAAACCTTACTTGCTTTTTCCCTTTTTCTTGTTTTAGTAAAAGGCAGATAGGAGCACCACATTTATCTTACTGTTTTCTACTGCCATGTCCACTCTTCATGAATAGAGTTCTGCACATTTTATATTTCTCCTCTCTTACATAACGAAACATTTTGAGTTCTTGTGAGGGGAAGAAAAGGCTTTGCTCTTATTAGACAGATGGCATTTGAAAGGGCCAAGACTATGTTTCAACATTGTCAATCTGCAACTGCAGAAATGCTCAAATTCTCTGTCTTTCCATGATTATACCGCTGAGGCAAAGGCTGAGTAGGAAGCAGTCATGTCTGTAGAGAAAACAAATGACACTTTGTCCTATCATTCGCAGCCTGTGAAATCTCTTTAGTCCAAACTGAGAACAAAATGCTATCCTGAGAGCAAGAAACCCAGTGAGACAACCATTTAAAATCGCTTATAAACCAGCCGCGCATCTGCCCTCTCGGTTACAGTATTCAAATTATGTTTCCCCTTGCCATGGCAGCAGAGTTTCCATCCCTTCTAATTGCTTTGCCGCAGAGATCGCTGAGCTGTGGCTGCGCAGAGCCGTGCCTGGGAACCAGGCTCAGCCTTCTATCCATAAGCTGGATCCAGCCCAGGCTGCACTGGGGAGTGGGGGACAAGGTGGCCTTTTGTCACCAACTGTGAGCGATTTGCCTGAAGAGCAGGCGCAAAGCTCTGCAGCGCTCAGGGAGGCGAGGTATCTAATGCAGGGCTGGGGCTCTCAGCTGCCTTTTGGATAGGCCTGACCTGTTCTTTCTGGAGGGTTTAATGGTCTTCATCTCCTTTGGCACTGGCATTTCGAACCTTTTCATCAGTGCTTTAATGTCCTATTTCACCCACGCTATTGCAGCACAAATTTCTGCCTCTGTTTCTCTGCTGTGAGTGGCATTTCTTCCACCAACGGTGCCTCCAGCTTTGTTGGTCCAGCCCTTGCCACTTAGTCCCCCTCAGGTATGGTTAGTACTTACATTTGCTCAAATGCCTTCTGAATTCCACCAGCAATGAGCATTTACGCTTATGGTATATTACATCCCCTTATTTCTCTATTCAGCAAGGAACACTAAGTCAGCTGGTGAAAGGCAATGCTGCGTGTTTCATGCTGCTGTGAGAGAAGCTGTATTTGTTACGATTCATGAAGTACCAAAAAGCTGTCTCAGATTCTCCTGAGGCAGATAACCTGCTAGAGAATCAGTTGTAGCATTTGCAGGTGCAGCAGATCCTTTATTGTGATTAACAGTGTCTCCTTAAAAAGTAATATATTCATCAGTACTAATAGAACACATCCAGTGGAATGTGATATTTTCCCTGTCATCCTTCATGAAAATGCTCATGTGTGGAATATTTAAGCTTAATAAAACTGCATCCTCTGGCATTAATAAATACATTTGCTAGATCATATCATAGCTCAGATCAGTTTGGTATTTTTTCTGCCACAGAATTTCATAAACCCAGCACGTACAAAGTAACATCTAGATGCATTTGAATAAACTAGCTGCAGTCTCTCACAGGCGGACATTGCTGTTCTTTGACCTCTGTCATGAAGCCAAACCTAGGAGAAATTCTGCAAAAAGGAGAAAGAGAGAGAGAAGGATGGAAAAAGGCGGCATTATTCAGAGTGCAGGGGAAAAGTGGGACAGGTACCTGTCAGCTGAGTCTGCCAGGTTCTAGAGTTCATGCGATTGCTGGTAGCTGTGATGTAGCATTGCACATTGCTTTGTATTTCTGGGTACCACAGAACTCCAGACTAATCTTCTGGACACTTTGAAATTTCCTTTCATTTGAAATAGCCCTTAATCACGAGCAATGAGCTTTTGAAAAATAAAATGTATTTTCCATTTACTCTGCCTCGTTTCCCAATCCTTAATCGTTGTCTCTGTTATATCAGAAAACATCTTTACTTTCTTCTAAAAAATATCAATTTTGACTTACTGTTACAGTTTTATAACTTGCCATTATTTCATTGGTTATTTGTGCTGTATTGAAAATTTTCTTGAAAAATGGGATGCTGCTTGTAGGACATGATGGTTTTGCCTCTAACAGCTGTTGTTTCAATAGTGATTTACTCCTCAAAGTCTTAATTCACAACTCTTCGCATTTTGTGAAATAGCAAATCCCTGAATCTACTTGTACTTCCTATATTTCTCTGATGTCTCGTGTTCTCCTACTGCAGGTGTAGAGAGCCTTCCCACACAGAAAACAAACTAACAGTAATAAATACAGTGCAAATCACATAGGTTCTTTTCTGCTAGGATGAACAAGAAAATATGGGTACAAACCCAGTTTTTCCTTGTAGGTCACCTTTGGGGAGCAAAATTATATATATTGGGTGCATGAAATGACAGGCTTGTCTGACATAAGACTCAGCAGCTGTCAAGATTGTTCTAAAGGCCTGGAGGGTATGGACTGACATATGGGGTTTCCAAAGCTCTGGCTGTACCTATTTCACTGTAGCAGCAACAATAAATAAAATGCTGATGGGAAGAGTCAGTACTAATAACTTGAGTTCTGAACTTCACTCCGTTATAGCCAAAAGTTTACTTTCCATTTCCAGTAAATACTCATCATTCAATGAACTTTCCTAAAGTTTTTCAGATAAAACAAGCCTTTATTGTGTTTAAATGTGACATGGGGGGAAACCTGGAACATAAAAGGTCCCACCCACATGCGTGTGGAAAATGTCCAAGCAAGGAGGTTGATGGCATTAACAGCAGTTGGTCCATGGGGTTTGATTTCAGTACGGATGGTGTGTGTCCCCCTCCCAAATCAATGAGTTTTTTGGGGGATCTCTCTTGCCTCTCTGGAACGTGTCAGTGCTGAGGTTAAAATCCTGACTTATAGACTTAGTTGGAGGAAAAAATGACCTATTTCAGCAGGGCAACATTTCATTGAAATGTCTTATTAATATAGTAACTGGTGTTTCTTACAAAGGACCCTTGCTAAGTGACAGGTCCATATCTGGTATTCATGGCACTGGTCATGCGTTTTGACCGGAGCATGCACTGGTAACTTGTAGTCAGGATCAGAACATGACAGGAGGGGAACTTTTTAGCCTTCATCTGTTCTGGACTCGGTGGTACCAAGAGCAATGGTGTGTGGAGAGGGACAGGAAAAATGTTTTCTCTGGAGCTGCTTGTCTGAGAGACCCAGCACTGGACTCGATCCAAAGGAAAGAGAGTTGGAAAGGCAGTTTTACGTTTACCAAATTCCTCTCCCTCCTTCCATTCTTCCAGTTTCTCTGAGTAGTTTGATGTTCTGGGACTGGATATTTATTTCTTATTTATTAGAGAATTAATAAACACTGTGGAAGGGCTACAGAAAATAAAAGCAAAGTGATGTATCTTCTTTTGTGTTGAATGAAATGGCTCTGGTGGTCCAGGAAAAAGCAAAACAGAACAAATCTTGTTTGCATATTCCAGATTAACTTGAAGCCCTTTCTTTCTTGACAAGGCAGAGATTAAACTCCACTGCACTGATCATGGCCTCCCAAAGGTTCAGTTTAGCTCCTACCCCATTTTTTTTTCTGCTCTTCTCTACATGTCCCCTCTGGTCTGCTCCCGTGTTGGCTCTTGTGCTGCCTCCATCCCATTTTGCTTTTGAAGTAAATTTAGAGGGACAGTGGAGACATCAGTAATGACAAACGTGGAGAGAGGACACTGACCTAACTCATTTTAACACGCAGGCTCAGATCTCTATCATATTGAGTGATTTCTGAAGGACGGCAAAATCTGACACTGCATGTGCCCAGATTGCGCTATTTTAATGTGATATAAAAGAAAAATCCGTTCAGTGTTCAAGTAGAAAGTCACGCTTGTCTTAAAAAAAAAAATCCTAATCAGAAATCCATCTTGATAGCTCAATTTCATTTCATCCAGCTTGAGAGAAGCAATTGTGTCCTTTCCTTGTTTACAATGCAGTGGAAGGAAACCAATCACCCGCAATGATGGGAGCTGCAATTAACAGATCAATAGCAACTTCCCCTTAAGAGAAGCCACAAGTCTGTGCCGGGCTGATGTTCTGTTCCTTTACTGCAGTCAGCACAAGGGCCCTGTCTGTGATTGCTGCGTGTGTGTCGCTGTCGCTGGGTCCGCGCTGGTGCGTCAGGGGGGGTGTGAGTCAGCCCAGCCCTTCTGCACCGCTGGGCCAGTGCTCACCGCGTTCCGCTTCACCGCCATCTGTATATTCCTAATGATTTACCGTATGAATAAATAAGTGGAACAAATCTCCAGTGACACAAGATGCAAAATGTGTGTTTTAATCAGTACAATATTTAGATATCTACTTCGTGTATGTTTATGAGAAAGTTCCTTATTTCTAATGACTGAGAGGTGCTCTAGTGGAACTAATTGTGATAGATTATTTTCTTGGCTCTGAAAATTTATCTGATGAACTTAGCCTGCATTTTTTTCTCTGTAAATTGTCCAAAGCACTTGGACTTTTCTAAATACACGTATTATTTGTAATTGTTTGGCAAATTGCATTACCAATGGTTCTTGGGTTTTAGACCATTTGCAAGCTGTTTGCAGCTAGTGCTTGCTCATGAATATGAGAGCTGTGTAATTTTATTTGGATTAGTCACATAGGTCTTTAACTGGATGAGCAGGGCTCCTGATGTCATCCTCAGCCCTTATGAATTCAAGTTTTACTTCCTATGGCACCTTATTGATTCACTTGTGTTTCATGGCTGCTTCCTTTTCCTGCCAATATCACTGATATATTTATTTATGGAAAGTGGACATGAACACACAAAGCTTATTCTGGGCTTGAGGGTTTTTTTAGTGAAATAAAAAACAGTTTGGAGATAATGAAAACTAAATGCTAGACAAATACTTGTGCTCCAAGAATACTTCACTCCCACTGAAATACACACACTGTAGATACAGGTCCCTCTCTACATAAGAGGGCACTGTCCCTGGTGGTCTTACATTCAGGCTTCTCATTGACTTCAACTGTCTGGAAAATAGCTGAAGGTTAAGTGTATAGATAAAAGGTCACCAGTAGCTGTAAAGTAAGTCATAACTATTATGATTTTTTTATTTAACAACTTGAGAAGCATTAAAGTAATGAATTCTTTATTATCCTTTCCTAGTAAATGTATTCTTGCATGATAAGAGCATCAAGCAATAGTCAAATGTATGAATATAACCCAGATAAGAAAAATAGCTGACACCTGTGCACTGGAAAATGAAAAGCTAACTTTTTCTGTAGTGCAATTAATTCTTGAAACAGTTAAGGTTTAATTGAATGGGAAAGCATCATAAGATAACTTTATTCTTGTCATTGGGTCATTTTTACCTTTGTATGAGAGGTGCCATGCTTGATAGAAACCAATTAGAACTGAATTTAATTTTGCAAATTATTCATTTAATCTTTAGTTCTCATTTATCAGTCTAGAAAATAAGGTAATTGAAATACATAGTGAAAGTGAATCAAGTAAAATAAGTTGTAAGAACATTTTAAATTAGTTTAACAACTTTACATCTTCTGTGACATCAGGCAGTAACTCCAAAGACACTGACAACTGTCATATTCTCAGATATATAAATTTCAAAACCCTGTTTATTCGGACATTAACTGAACCACAAACCGAGGTCTTTGCACTGATTTTCAAACCTGTACACACGACACTTTCCTTGCCGTTACAGAACGTGTTAATGGTGGCATGGCCATGATGGTTTGGAGTGTAAGAGAAGTCTAGCTGAATGTCAGTGGGTACCTTTTAGGAGTTTAGAACATTGTCAAGGCACAATGATGCAGTGTTACGTGCTACTGATGCAGCAAAGATGAAGTTAACATTACTGGGAGTTTGGAAGACTGTTTTTCAGGAGTTTTCAAGGATCTCTCGAGGCAAATACTCTTCAAAGGGGACTGGCAGTACTGCCCAGCTCTTCAGTGGGCCCTTGCATTAGTTCAGAAGATACAAGTAGTCAGTGAACTGTGCAAAAATATGACAGTAGTAGCTGTTTTACAGAGCTGATGAACTTCCTTCATCTTTTGTAGTGTTGTTCTTAATGTATTCTTTCTTTAATTTGTCTGCTTTGTAGGTTCTGTATCTGTCATTGTGTTGCTCCTGAGGGTGAATAAAGGTTCAGTCCCCTTGTGCTAGAGGTTGAAAGCACGTGAACGCTGTCTCCTCCTGAGCTTACACTAGACACAGACCCTGCAGAACTGCGTGGGTGGTGGGCTGAGGAAAAGCATATTCAGGCCTTTCAAGAATCTAAAAAACTCAGATGAGCTGCAGTGCTGGGGCATCCTTTGTCTTTCCCAGCACAGTGTGTGTTAGAGTTGGTCTCATCCATGAAGTGGGGTCCGAGGAGGTGATGCCACTTACAGCAGGCTCGTGCCTCCCTGCACGCATCGGTGTTTGGAACATCCACTTCCCAGGGGTACAACACACAGGCCAGTGTGTGCGAGCTCCCTGCTCCCCTCTGCTTGGACAAAACTCAGTCTGGGCAGAAGACCTGCACAAAGGCCATGGTGGGCAGCCTGTGTTCCAGACAACAACTCCAGATTGGTAGTGACTAAAGAGCCTTCAAATGTTGAGCCTGTGTCTAATGTGTGGCAATCCAGCCAATTCCTTCTTTCTTAACAACTAAACTATATGACAATGTTAAAACTGAGTGTTAATGCTCAGGAACCCTCAGCTGAGTTATTCCGGGCTCCAGCTCCCTCTGCTCTTTGCTCTGCAAGGTCCATTCAGTTTCATCAGTGAGAAACTTGAGCCCTTCTCCCCGCCTTTCCAATGGTTACCAAAAGTACCTCTCTAGTTCACAGCTAAGTGTTTGCATGTTCTTCCCAATGGACAAGTGAGGCTGAAGCCAGACCAGACAGGCAGGATTTTAATGGTCCATAAGTTTCAGGCATGTCATATTCCTTCAGATTTCCCTACTGTATTGGTGTGATATGGTGATATATCACAGTCAGTTTTCCTCTTAGTATTCACTGGAGCCCTTCATTCCGGCTGTTATCATCTCTAAATAGGAGCTGAGCTCCCACATGAATGGGGCATTCTGTCCTGCACCACGTGGGTGAACACAGGGCTGGAGTTGGTGTATTTATTTGTGACATGGTGGTTTTCCACTCAGGAATACCCTCTAAGAAATACCTTGCTATTACTAGGAAGCCCCAACCAGTGTTAAATTATAGCTCTATTTAGATGGCAATGGCACCTGGTGGTTACTGGAAGCAAAGTTTATGCTCTTCTTAACATATAATGACACCACCAATATATTATCCGGGTGGGGTGCTAATATATCAATAGCCAAACTTCCCTTCGAGCCAGGCAACAATAGGAGCTATGAGCTTGGTTGATTTTGTATGTCAAGCTCTGTACACCTTTTAAAATGCAAAGCTGGAACAGTTTTGGCATCCTGTAAAGCTGTATTGGTTACAGCAGAGTAGCCCAAGTCCTTGAGCTTCTCGGAATTTTGAAATGAAACGTGTTGGTTTTGCATTTTATTATATGTGTATTTATTTCTCATAGTGCTTTTTAAAATTTTGGGTTTACGTGGTGGAATATCAGTATACATTTTCTGATCACTCAGATGTTTTCTGTAATACAAGTCATGGAGTCACATGGACAAACAAAACCCATCTTTCCTCTCATTTGTATCCAGCTCATGTAAGTTTATAGTAGAAAGGTAAAAATAGGTTTGAGAGATTCACGTATAGTGTTCATAAGATCTTAATGAATGTGTGAAGTGATTCCATCATAAATGTGTACTTAAAAGCTCTGCACAAGGTCAGTCTTTGTCAGTATTGATTTGGAACAGAATTAAAATGCCAGAAGTTGTCCAGTTTATCATCAAGCTGCTGAAGCCATCTTCTCTTTGATATTTCAACAAAGGAGCCCCGGGCAATCACACTAATTATTCCGAAAAGCAAATCTCAACTACTTTTAAATGCAAAATTCTCTGTCCTAGTCAAATGATTGTTAGCAAGGGATTACAGCATTATAGAGGATACTTTGCCCTTCCTTGTGGGTGAATCAATCTTGTTTACATCTGGCTAAGCAGCAAAGACAAAAATTCAGTCAACAGATTCTAGAGATCAGGCTTTGATGCACAGCAAATGATGTCAATAAATATGAAATACGACAAGAGCGTTCAATAATACCTAGTTTTTAGCTGAGATCTGAATATGAAGCATCTTCTGAGATAAATCAATACACTTCAATAAGACCAAAGTGTATTCTATGATGACCTTCATGTTATTGGTCTTTTCATTTAAAACAAAAAATTACCTCAGCTGGAATAATCTATAACCTGGTAAGAGAGATTTTTTTTCTTTCAAACTCATAGGTTTGAAAGCACATAAGCAAACAAGTTAAATATGGGCCTCTCACTTCTTTCACAGTTAACTGAGGCAAGTCTTCTTACTTGTTATCAGAGTAGCAGAGATAAAAATAAATAATAAATAAATATAGAATGTCAGAGCAAGGAAAAAACACCTTGCCCCTAGCCTGCTCTTGCTGGGAAACACAGCAAAGAGGAGCTAACTACCCAGCAACGAGGCAGTTCTGGAGGGCCAGGCTCAATGGCAAGCAACAGTGAGCAACTCTTAATCCTGCCCAGTTTTTAAAAGGACATCTTACCTGCCTGTCTTTAGAGAAGGACTTTAGGACAGTGATCTTACTGGCAGTGAAATACTAAAGCTGTACTGAGGAACAGGTTTTACAGATCTGAGACACATGGCTTGTCCGCAGCCCAGGCTGTGTTCCCTGTTTGTCGACATGCGGTGACTCTTGCAGGCTCTTGTTGGTCGTGTTCAGGCTACATCGAGGGGAGTTGTGCACTGCAGCACCCGAGTCCTCTACGCCAAGGACAGCCTGCTCTGGAGTTTTCTCTTTCTAATGAGGCCAGATCTTCTACCTGATAGCACTCTACATCACTCAAGTGACTAGTTCATTTAGGTTTAAATGACCCTTCTGCCTGGAGAGAAGTCTTGGCTGCAGGCTTCATCTGTCATGGGCATCTGCTCTCTTCTTTTTTTCCTTCTCAGCATGACTAAAGTAACTTACAGATGAGAGCAGATTGTGAGATGCACATTAACCTCTTTAGAGACCATAAATGATCCCCAAGGAGCATAGAGTTTACTCTTTAACTCTGATTCCTCTTTTCTTCCAAGTACACATGCTATCTTATGCCACTATTCCCACAGCCGAGTGTTTCAGGCATCTCAAAATAACTGTCTCTCTCATTTCCTCTTCAGGGCACGTTCCGCCTTTAGGTTTTACAGACTTCCCATTGAAGTCAGTGAAAGCTGTGTGCAAATATTAAGGGCAACATATGTCCCAAAGTCAACACTTCATTTTTTCTCATGTCTTTTCTCCCATAGTGGAAAATCACCTCTAATCAAATGTATATTGTAAAAAAATAATAACATGCTATGACTTTTTGAGTTATCCCATTGCATTCAATGAATAAACGAAGACATACCCAAGATAGTAATCTCATGTACCTAACAACACGCACCCTTCCTTTAAACAGGAGAAGTGAAGAGTGCTGAATAAGACCCACAGTTAACATTTTACCATCGTTTTCACTTTGCTATTTAAGGTTCTACTTTTACATCACAGCGGAAGTCCAATATTCTTCGGAATGTGACCAATATTTTGTCACGTGCCCACAAATCAACATCATAGAGAAGCAACCAGAGCCTTCTCTGTTTGCCTATGAAGCAGCTTCCAGACTGAGGGCAGGTTAATAGCCCTGTTCGAAGCTGAACAGATTGTATCAATGTGTATCTGTTTTAATTGAGGATTTATGTATTCTGCAGATTTTGTGCTCTTTGTTCAGAAACTTAATGCCTCTGCCACTGATAAAACCTTGGAATAATTATTCTTCCTTTAAAAGGTGTCCTGTAAGAATTTAATAAAATAAGAATGACAGAAAGATGCTAGTGTGGGCTTGGGGAGCAAAGAGTTCTGTTTGCAGAATCACAACCAGCATGAATTTGTCGCTTCCTGAGCTTGCTGGTTTATTCTGACTAAAGCACTCAACTTCTTTGCGTTGTGGCATCCCCAGCTGAACGATGAGAATAATACTTGTCACTTGGTGTAACTCAGCATAACCTTTGCTGCTCTACCCACATCTCCAGAGTGCAGGAGCACGAGTCCCTGAGCTGGTTTGGTGAGCGTTCAGGGTGTGCTCAGGACAGCTAGTGTTAAGCGTGGTTTGTAAAGACTTTAGAAACCTTGTGATTAAATTCCTGACTGCTTTCCTCCTCCCAAAGGCTCAGAGGCCTTGCAGTCAATACAGGCAGCAGCAACACCTGCGATTTCACAGATTAAGCCTCTACCTGGAGAGATTTGTCTTCTGTTCTTGCCCTTTCTTGTGAGGTTCTCCACAGCCCACATGACTTGTTGGTGCTCTTTTCATTACTCCACCACCGGCTGTAGAACTAATACTACTACTAATACTAGATTACTTTAAATATTGTTTAAATATTAATGGAGAAACAGAAGGTTCTGCATTACATAGTTGAAAAAGCACAGGGGAGCAAAACCATGGATCAGTAAAGAGATCCGACTATACCTGTCTCTGTCCTGGCTTCAGTACTGCAGCCCAAGGTACAAAGATACCGATTCCTGGTAGCCATGAGGAAGAAAGAAATGATATGGGGCTTCAGGTAATAACAGCAAGAAGAAGCTCTGCCTCCCAGACAGCATCTCAAACCCACTGCCCTCTATTGCCCAGCAAACAGGAGTTACTGGGATTTTTGTGTGTGTGGCCCACGCACCAGAGAAAAGAAGAAATCTAAAGTGACTGAGGTTCAGGTGAAGGCACCAGCCAGGTTGGTAGCCTAGCATTGAAGTGAAAACAGCTTCAATCAGAAACGTGTTAAAACCTTTCTCATAGGCACAGGATAATATATCTCTGTGAAATCTCATCTTGGTCTCTAGTATTTGCATATCAGTTTAATCCCTAAAGCATGAGATTTTTACATTCCTTTCAAGGTTTGCTTGTATTAACTATCCTAGTGCCAGAAATTCTTGGCACCCTCCACGTTGTGATTCGGCCCTGGATTCTGGTAAATTTGTGAAAACAAATGTACCTTCATCCCTTACTCCATCTGCCAGTCCCTGCTCTTCTCTTCGTGTCCAAGGCTGTGGAGTTTGTGCTGAGAGCTGTGCTGCCCTATTGGCATCTCTCACAGCACAGATTCTACCTGTAACTGCAGTTCCCACATTCACAGTTATTCATGGTTTTTAAAATGCTGTATTACAGCCTTGTAAATAATGTAGGGGGTTTGGATGAAAATACTTTTTCCATCAGCTGTACATGATTAAATTAAAATGTTTGTTTATATGCTTTTAAGTACTTCTTCCGTCCCAGTAATTTATGAATCAATACCTCTGGCATGCAATTTTGTTTAACAATGTAGACCAACACTTAATTAGTGCCTCATAATAACATGAAAATCCTGTTAACGCAGTAACATAATATGTGTCCTGGATGTTTTGTGCCTCTAATCCTGGCCTGATGAAAAGGAAGCCATAATAAATGTATTTTTTAATTAATACCCAAATGTAAAGAGATCGAGCTTGGAACCTATCTTCTAGATATAGCTTTTGTGGAAACAGTAAATGATAGTTATGTAAGTTTTCTAGGCCATCAAAATACAGTCATCCCTAAGGATGTACTAGAGTATGTATGTACAAGGTCAGGATTAAAACATCCTTACTGAGCCTCTCTTCAGCTCTATTACGTGCAGCTGTGTCTTGAAAACACTTTGGGCCAGACGCTGTATTTTTCCATTTGTTTTTGAGAGCCTGTAGGAGCACTGCAAGCTGAATGGTAACTACGCCAGATGATTGTCCTGCTTTTGGATCTTGTTGGATTTTCCTACCACGCCGTGACAATAATGCTGCCCTATTTATTTCCTGATCTGGGGAGATCTTCCTTTTGGAAATGGCTGGTAGACCACCTAAGCCAAACTTCAAATAACACCATTGTGTAAGCTGCATTATAGGAACTCCTGAGCTCACATGTTCTCCGTACGCACATAGCACAGCAGAGCTGACAAAATCCAGTCTGGTTTCACAGAATCACAGAATGTTAGTGATTGTTGTTGGCCTCAGTGTCATGCACCTTAGAGATCGTGTCATGCACAGGCACCAAGTCATTTTTTATGCGGGATCAACTCTATTTTTATGGTAGTTACTGAAGAAATCCTGGAAAAAGCGGAACAGGTCTAAAAGGAAATGTATACTCATATTGCTTTAGAAAATCTTTGTTTTTCAATTTGGTATTCAGTTTCATTGCCATAGATGATGCAACACCATCAAATTACTCCTGGTTTTAATACAGTAGCCCATACTCCTCCCTTATAGGTGTGCAGCTTTTCTGGAAACTCATTGACCCTCTGGCTCTTATTTCAGCTGCATTGTCGTGGTTCTGGAGAATCCCGATGCTGCTCTGACAGACCCTATACAGTTAACCCCTCCAGAGTTATCTCTTAGAAAAACTAGTTAACAAGTAATTCAGCAGGGACTACCAAACATCTCAAAGTTTGTAAGGCAGAATTTAAATCTGCTGATTTAGGTGACACCGCAGCCTACTGAGAACCACCCATAAGCCTTCTTGCTTTAGATAAATTCGGGGGAAAGATTAAGTAGTGGTTCCATTAAGCCATATACATATTCATGCAAGATTTGTTATTTGTATACTCATTATTTTTTTCTGTCATAAGTATTTAAAAAGCAACACCTTTTGTATGCAAATTTCTGCTTAATAATACTTGCCAGCCTTCAAATTAATGAATTGCAAGCATAATTTCGTTCATGACTTTGAATCACAGAACAAATTAAGATTCAGTCACAAAGATGCCATTTATCTTCAGTTTTGCAGTCGATGATTCTTAGTGCCCTGTGCATCAGCATGTAAATATTCAGGCTGGAGATGCACAGGCTCGTACAAACAAAGTAGTGAAAACTTAACATACAGATAGGGCTTATTTTCTTGTGTTCTTATATGCTTTCAGTAACTGCCAAGTGCACTGAGTACTTTCAACAGATGAGTGTGTATATATATATACCGAATTGACAGAGTATCGTGTTAACGCTATGAACAATATGTAAAATTCCTCCTTCTCACAGATATATAAGGGCTGTATAAAGATTTGTGTGATTAGCTGTACCCACAAATATCGTCCAAATCAAAACAAAAGGTAAAACTTACACATTCTAATACTATAGGCAAAACATGAAAGTTCATGACAAAATTCCCAGTAACTGTGGAAGGCTTTTTCTCAAATGTTGCAATTTTCCATAGTCCCCTTTAGCCGAGCTTGGGGCTTGGTGGGTCATTTCCTTAGAATTACATAGAAACTGGTTCTTATTGTCTAATTGCCAGTTAATGCATCCATCAAATAACCTTGGGGCTTGCGGCTAATATAATTGAAGTCAGAGGAGTAAGGGAGAAAGAGGGCAAGGAATCCTTGATGCTGTAAGAGCAACACGTGCCAGTCAGGTGTAGCAGCTCAGTGTTTGGGTTGAACGAGTGATCCCTCAACCAGGAGAAATGATGTTTAAAACATGTAATGAATTAGACGCATATTACTGAAAGTTACACATTCCTAAGTGAAACAATGTTGGTATCGAGGGCAGCTCATTTCATACTTGAGGACAGGTTCCAGGCAGGTCATTATTTCAGTTCCATCAGCTTTAGTTACTGCTTGGTTGGTAAAGAGGAAAAAAAATTAATCAAGCCACACTACAATTAATCTGTGATATGATATGGCATGAGCAGTTATTACTCATAGTGAAAAGCAATTTACCAATTAATCCAAAAATAGCATCGGAACAATCTTATCTATAAAAATCATCATCTTGCGCATTATTTCCATTTATGCGTTAGCTCACTACAGCTACTTCTTATTAACTCTGGGAAGTGTTAAGTGTTTCCTTAACGTGCATATCTTTGTAGGATTTTTCACCTTTTGTGTTTCCAGTTGGTATAATGGCATTTCTGAGGAAATGGTTCTTGCTTGTGTCCCCTTGCATTTTCCTGCTTTTTCAAACATATTTCAAATAATTGAGATCCTCTTAAGTTTTTGGTGTGGATCTTTTTTTAAAATACTTGTATTTTCAGGAAAGGTCCTCAAATCAGAACCATGGAGACAAAGATTTCAGAATGTTTGTTCCTTAACCTGCAGGATATTTAAGAATTCGGTCTTATCCTCATTTCCCAGAGCTACTTGCTAGGTGTAGGCAGTACCTTGTGATATTTTCCTACAAACAAGGGGTTTTATTGCACTAATGTAGCATTCCTGTCGCAGTAATGAGTTCCAGTAATCTTTCTGTCGTTATTTAAATAGTGAATAGCAGCACCACTGAGTGAGCCCTGTGGCAGACTGGTGCTGACTGAGGTTGGTACCAAACCTGTACTTAAGGGCATGGCTGTGAGCAACTTCTTTCCTAATAGAGCTGTGAGGTTGAAGAAACATCCTAGTGGAGAGTTTAGCAGAAAAACACTTTGGTTTTGCCTATTTGCTGTTGTGCTTGGCACATAACTGCGGTGGGCATGGTCTGGTTTCTGTCCAGTTAGGCTGTGTTTGGTGTCAGATAAAGTCTCGTGGTGCTCGGTCTGTCCCAGAGCAGCCGGTAGAACACACAAGGTGCTGGTCGAGTCCCGTGTGTTTCCTGGCACAGGCAGGAGCTTCGCATCCCTTCTTGCTCTAGTTGTTTGCCTTTTTTTCATTTGTGCGAAGGTCAGAAAGATCTGCTTAAGGTTAATGAGCCAATTGTTGTTGTAAAAGACACCAGTCACGATGACTGTTTTCCTGCTTATTATGTACATAAATTGATACTGGAGATGGAGAAGGATTGTGGTGCTGCAGTATTGTTCTGTATACAAGCAGACAAAAATTGCTTGCTGGAGATAATTACCCACTCATGTACAATTCAGAAAAACAAATGGCTCTTTCATTAAGTTTGTGATTCAATACACACATTTTCTTGCACTTGGCTCTTAACCATAGCACACAGAAGATGTATTTTTAAGTTTTGTATCAAATTTAGAGTAAATTGTAGTAATGTGAATTCTGTTACATTCCTCAGAACTCGCTGATCTGTCCACTTAGTCATATAGACGTGAGAACTTGAGTCCCTGGATGTAGCCTACATGCCAAGGCACAGAAAGTTGTGGTAGGAAATTACCCTTTTAGATGATGTAGTTGTACAGTGAATACTGGTTTTCTTCAGACTGTTTTCTTGCCTATAAACAGTAAATCTACAATGAATTTTTTACTTAAGTTTCTAAATAACAACTTTATTGTTGCCTGGCCTACAGAGGTGAAAGCTCTTCTGAAAACATTTTCTATTTTGGTTGGTAAGTCTCCCATCCATAGCTGAAGAGAGCAGAGACTCCATCCTAACACCTCTATTTCCATGTTTAGCCCCTACTGAGTTACTTTCAGTTGCCTATAGACAGAGTCTGCCACAGACTAAGTTTGAGGAGGTTTTGGTGTTCGTTGTGTGTTTGGTTTTGTGTGGGGTTTTTTGTTGTTGTTTTGTTTTCCCCTGAAATGTTTCCTTTAGTAGACAACAAACTATCGTGGGGTCATCTTTAGACTGTCTTTTTTGTGATTCTGAACATCACTTTTATTAAGTGACTCTTTTCACCAATTCAACAGCATCGCTACTTTTCTTTGTTTACATTTTTATTTATTTTGGCTTGGCCTCATGAGTTACTTCACCTGTGGTACCAGTTCTCCATCTCTTAGCTATAACATGCATCAGCAAATGGACTTAAGCTGGCCCATGGAAGAAGCTGATTGATGATGAGCTGCTACTAATAAAAGTGACCTTACAGGGTGATTTGACTTAGTGCAAGCACCTACATACCAGCTGCAAAGAAGTAGGGAAAGGAGCAATATATATTACAGAAACAAGTTGAAATGGAGAAGGTGATAGTGCCATTGCACCTGCAACCTGCAGCTCACCTTCTTTGGAACTTCAAATACTCATTGCAGGGAGAAACAAATCCCATTGAAACAGAAAGAATGAAAAGGATCATCTGCTCAGATAAGTTAACTTGTGTTTAGCATTTCCCTGTTCTCATACTTGGGCTTTGACTCAAAATTCTATTTCAGTTCACTTCTCCCTGGTTTCCTGTTAATCCAAACCCATATTGCACTCACTTGCCAGTTTGTTGAAGATGTGGGAAAATGTCGTGTATCGTAAAATTTTATCCTATAAGGATGATTCTGGGAGCTGTCCATACATATCCAAAGTTGTCACTTTTCAGCATACCTTCTGAGCTCCTTCATTCCCCCAAAATTTTTACCTTTTTATGATCAGCTGATCAAATTTTAACTAGCATTGATACAGCTGTTCCATTTTGTAACATCCTCGAAGCTTTAGTCATCTGCTTTGCCGTCTGTAATAATAATTTGCTAAGTTCATAGCAGTTTTCTCTTGCTTATAATAAAATGATTTAAATGTGATAAAAATAAGGAAGCTGACACTAATGAGGGGGATTTTTATAGCATTGAGAAAGCTGGGATTGCCACTTGTGATTGATGTACACAGAGTTTCACACCACATAGTTCTGCTTTCTTCAATCACCATGCCAGTCATTATATTATACTAAAATGTTAATGATACAGTCAGCGAGTCATATCGAGTTGCTGATTTATCAAGTTAGCAGTAAAAATGCAGGTAATTCAAAAAGAAGGCAGTTTTGGAAAGTTAATTTATCATTGCTTGTTGAGAAAAACCAGTGAAATCACTCGGAGATGTGGAAATTGGTTAATTTTGTATAGCTACAGATGTTCATTACAATGTATATCATGATAATTTTGCTTGAACTCTGTTAGTATCACAGCTAAAAAATCATTATGAGAATGTTATAAAAATTATTCTATTTTCTATTCTCTTTTAATCTTTGTAGCAGTTATGAGTCATCATAGAATTTCAGGCTTCAGTATCTTGCCAGTTTCACGATCATGTCAAAATGCATAACATAAAGAGAAACTCTGCAAGTTGAATCCGGTTTTGAGAGAATTTTAAAGGGAATAGATGATCTGCTGATGATAAATTGTGTTTCTAAGGCTCCTCCTGATGCAATATTTTCTAATCATAGCTATAAAATAGATTGTCACAGAATACCAGACAGAAGATGTGTGAAATAGCATTAAGAGTTTATAATGTGTATAATAAGTCATATCATCCATTACATGCATGCTTGTTGTAGTATCATGATGGATAAATTACCACGTTATTCGTGGTACCTGAAATCACACATATAGCTTTAATAATAATATTGTTCCTGGCCTATAAGGTGTAAAATTACACAAATAATCAACATCACACACTTCTGTTGGGCACAGAGGAGCTGGTGATGTGGGAGGGGCTGTGTAAATCCCAGGTCAACTATCCTGGAGGCATCAAACTACCCATTGGAAGAAAAGAGGCTAATCTTATTCCAGATTGCCAGTTGAATTCCTGATCTCTCTTGACCAAAGTGTGTGTGGTTACATGTGAGATAAAGTTGGCCTCGACAGGACAAATCACATCTGGTCACTAGTACAGTCATGCAGTTGGCGAGTCAAGGTGTCCATTTCCCTACCAGAGCAATGATGATTTATTTTTACTCTGGCTAAATCACGTTGACCTCGAAGTGGTGACACTCAATATTCGTAATTGTATTTGTCTTTTAGAGGATGGGCTAATGGAAAGCGTTCCTATGATAAATATGTTCAGTCCAATTTGCCATTATCAGATGATGCGGTGACTGTCAGCTTTGCAAAGGAAGCGTAAAATGATGCCCACTGAGAGCAGCATGTGAACTCATTTTCCACCAGCTTAGGTGGTAACTCAAGACGCAAGGCAATGTGAGTCGGGATTGGGATGCTCCCAGGGCCGTGCATCTTACTTGTTTCTATTGTTTCTCATGTTTTATATTTTGCATAGCACAGAATCTGTTATTTAACTTAATAAATCATAAGAACACTACAAGTTTAAAAGATCGTGCAGATTTTTCAGTTCTATAAAGAACCAATTTTGTCCTTGATTTTAATACTTAATTTAAAAGGAAAACAGGCTCTTAGAGGTGTTTTAGCATTAACCTTTATTTTAAATGTTCTCTAAATGAGGCTTAGTCATTCTCATTTGAGAATCCCCTCTAAATTTTGGTACCATGAAAAATCACTTTTCTTGGGTGGCTTTTGCAAGCCACAGAAGCAAGAGTGAGAAATGCTGTGCAGTTTGGCTTAGGAAGCACAGGAGCATCTGGATCTAAACTTCTCTCACATTAACTTTTCTTGAGGCTTGCGATCAGTGGCAAATCTGAATCTTTCTTTTGATACCATCTTCAGTATGGATTCAATCGGGAAACTACTGAGCTCCTTGCCTAGACATGTAAGAGCACTCAGAATTTCCCACAGCAGTGTTCTTCATTCTTGAGATTAGGAAATATAGGCCAAGGAATTTTAGGAAATTTAGCCCCTACATGAAAACCTTGCCAGCTCATTCTGTACCATCCAGAAATATTGCTTGCTATATTCTGTAGTTGAAGACTCCTTGTTTTACCAGTGAAAGTTGCATTAATGACCATATGTTTAAGGGGCTCATTCAGTCCATATCAAATGCTATCTTCTCAGTCATTATAGTGTGTGCTGTTTTGTCACTAAGAGCTTTCCTATAACCATTTCTATATGGGCTGTTGGTGACACTTGCCTGCTTTTTATAATGACATACTGAGGCCTTCAGGTGCAGTAGTAAATCTTCTCTACTATTTTATTAAATTCCTTTGTGTTATAGATGCTAACTACTATCTGTGAAATATTTTTTATCTTCATGTTAGAAGGTGAAAGCATATTGGGAATTGCAGCACAGGAACCCACGGGATTTTTTTCAGCATTGCATTTACCCTGTTCGTCAGTTCCATCACATAAATACTTTCACGCTTCCCTGAGTCATTACAGCCTAAATTAAAGGCAAAAATCCACATTCCATCACCACTAATAAGAACAGCCATAATTTTCTGGTGGTACCCAAAGACTCAGCCGAAGATTGGGGCCTGATATAGCCAGATATACAAGAAGACACAGACCTTACTTCATCATGCAGATTCTGCTACTGTTACTCAAACTGAAAAATCAGAAAATTACCTGCAGAGAAGAGTATTTCACAGTACAAATGAAACTGTAAGAGGATCCTCTCTTCTGTCCTTTAAAATTTCAAAAAAGGACACCCCAAGTGATACTGTATCATACTATCAGGGCAGATTATCTCAGGGTAGTATAAGCTAATGCATGAAAAGAACTGTAGCTTTCATATTGTTAGTTTAAGTGTTAATGGATACCTTTATTTAATTTCCTTGATGATAGAAGGAAATCCAGTCTCATAAAAAATGTAAGGGAAAATTTACTACCCATATTAACATGAATTTAAGGCCATTGCTAACAGCTCCTGTGGAGTATAGAAAGAAAAGAGATGTTTTATTCAGTGCTGGCACAGCTTATCAACAGCGTGTGTCTGCGCTAGCAAGGGGAGCCTGCTGCACTCCATCAAAGCCTGGGACAGTCTATGAAAACATTGAAGGGACGGGGAGAAGCAGCAGACTCCGTTCCAGCTAAGAGAGACAGCAGCTGTGTGCCAGGATATTGTACTTCCTGCTATAGGAAGTAACAATAATGAGCATAAATTAGGGAGGTGGAATGGGAAGTGATGGAGAAAGAGTAACTGAACAACTTGGAGAGAGTAATTTACCAATTGTTGAACTGTTTGGCATACCTTGGTGCCAGCAGGGCTGGATCCAGCCTTGAATACCCCTTCCTTGGTGTTGCTCTACTGCAGCTTTGGATGGGAACAAGGTGACTGACAAATAGTACTGGGAAGCTGAGCCTGTGTAAAAATGAACACAGAAAAGACACCTCATGCAGGACACTGCTTGTTTGAAGAACTGTTAGCTGTTTCTGGACAGTCCTCTCTTCCCTTGAGCTGTGGACATGGACCAAATATTCATTTCACACAGGTCAGCTGGGAGCCAGCAGATAGAGGTGACCTTCAGGTACTCTCAGTTTGGTTTGTCCCTGTGGGCTGGAACTGAACAGCCTTGTGTCGTGCTGCCAGTTCCCTGACTCACACAGCTCTCTGTTGGCCTTTTTTTGTTGTAAAGACCTTGTGCTTTGGTTCTGGAAAATCTCTGCAATGGTGTCTGGAAAAAAAAAAAATCAGCTTCAAGCCCAATTTTTCTTTAGATATATGTATTCAGCAAAGTTTGGAAGGGGAGCGATCCTTCCTTAAAGTATCTGTACCTCCCAGCCAGCAATGAGGCCTCCAAGGTACAACTGCATCTCAAACAGTGGGCAGTGATGCGGAGAAGGAACCGTAGTCGCAGGATGTCACCACACAGATTTGCAGGTCCCTCATAAGGTTCACTCTCCCAGGGTACTCCAGAGCTTCTATTGAAAGTTACTCTGCCTAACGTGATTATGCCCACCTAGAAGAAAACAGGACAAACAGCACCTGCCCTCTGCGGAGAGAAATCCCCTTTCCAGATGTTTGGGGAATTCTTCCTTTCTAAACTTGCCAAGTTCCAGTAAACATTTCTCTCATTGTGTTGAGGAAGCAAGAAGGCTTATCACTCAAGACCCAGCTACGGGCTCCTGTTAACTTCCAATGCCACAGAGCTCAGAGTCTCACTCCCACAGGATCTGTGTTCCCAGGTGTCAGCTTTTGTTTCCAGAATCACTTCTGTTTTGCCAGGAGACGTTTCAGCTCTTTTAATTCCCTCCTCTTGTCTTCACAGCATTTTTTATGGCTACCTACAGATACATTCATCCAGGCATTACCTTTTCAGAACAGCAATCTATCAGCATCATAGAGAATATTTTGATGTATTTGGCCTCCTACAGTTGTACAAAATTCCCTAGCAAATCTCCTACTCTTTTTAGAAGAAGGTATAATTGCACTCTGTGTCTTTTTTTTTTCTTTTTCCAAAGCTGAGTGGGATTTACAATAATACGAGCAGATTATCAAAGTGAAATAAAATCTATTTGTCAGTTTTTAGCTTGCAAAAGAGACGCACCAGCCCACCTTATCCATGTGGGTGTTCTTGGCCTGTTCCAATAAGGTGCATGCTTTAAAGTAAGACTGGGACAATAAAGCTCGGGAATCATTCAGCTGAAATCACCAGCCTGCATACACTTGGCAGATTAAAACTCCGGAAAATTTCAGGCTGACATTTAGAATGGAGCAAAATTGTTTAAAGTACATTTAACAGTAACTTTTCCATAGCCCTCGTCTCTTCATCTTCCTAGCACGAAGCCAATGGGCAATTCACTTGGCAGTCTGCAATACGTCTGGCTCAGACGGTGCCAGTCTGTAGCGACAATATACGCTGCATACATACCATGGTGATTCAGTGGGCTGCATTAAGACGCCTGAGAGAAACTTTGTGGAGGTGAGGATGTTTAACCTTTTAAAACCACATCTGGGAAGTATTTTGCAGTATCCAGTGCTCACTGCTGGAAAATCACTGAAGATGCCTACGTGACCGACCACTGTGTTAACCCTTAGCTGTGTTAGACTCTAGTTGTGTTGACACCTATATCTGTGTTAGATCCTAGTTGTGTTAACCCCTAGCTGTGTTAATCCCTACCCTAACATAACGATGCTGTGCTGAAAACTGGGCAGCTATGCTGTGCTCAGTGTAAAGTCTGACAAAGACTAGGACACAAGTGTTCAGTCGTTACTAGAACTACAGATCGTCTCTTCAGGTTTGCAGAGTAGATTTATCAAACAAGTTGTTGGGTTTGGCATGGGACTGTAAAGCAGCCACAAATGCTAAGAACTTGTTTTCCATTATTCTACAGTACTTTGTGTTGTAGCAGCTATTTGCCAAGCTCTAACTAAATTTTGTTTCTTTCCCTATTTTACGCTCATGTCCAGACTCTATTGTTTCAATGACATATGCTGTTTGGAAAGTGGTGATATAAGGTTCCTTTAGTCATCATAGAAATAGGTTTCAATCCCTGTCTTGAACTGTTGCTTCTATTTTTGAAAGGTACTTGCTTAATTTCCTAACACAAGGATGCTTACTCTTTGGGGTTATGTTGATATCTTGTGGGTTTGCTTAAGAAAGTTATTTTTCAAAATTATATAGTAGTAGAATGTCTTCATAGACCATAGAAATGATGAAAACAAAGCTGAAAGAGACCTCTGGAGATGATTAATTCCAAACTCCTACTCAAAGCAGGGTTAATTTCAAAATTAGGTCAGGTTACTTAGTGCTTTGTCTATTCAAGTTTTGAAAATCTTCAAGGATGGAGATACATATAATATGATATTATGTCCTCTTTCCCTATTTCTTTAAAGATAGAGAGTTAGGGAGTACACTCCTTTAGGCAAAGCAAGCTACAAGAACTGCTGATTCTTGCGAACTGTTGGGGAAGGACATGGAAACTCATTTCATCAGTGAAACAAATTTTCATTCAGTTGCTACAGATTTTATTTTTTTAACAGATGGAAACTTTGTGTCTCATTTCTATCTCTTAAAGAAGCCAACCACGATTTTCATGACTCATATGGAAGCATATCACCTTATAACAAGTGGCTCTGTAATCCCTACTCCAGACCACCTAAGAATTGTCCATTTCCTATTATTTTTCCCTAACTCTGTTCACCTCATGAACTAAATAGACTTGATTCCACTAAATGGAATGAAGCGAAATCTCAGCTATTAATTGTAATGAACTGGAGTTTATTTTTGGGAGCTTAGAGTACTGAGTGTAGGGGAGCTCTGTTGTTCTAGCAACCGCATGTGTACCTGTCCTCAGCAGTAAATCATTGTATTCAAACCTCTTCAAGTATCGATAATTCACTTTATTTCCCACTACCAAAATATGCCTAAAATTGTACTTACATACTTTTGGTAATACAACTACATAATCCTTCATTCACTCGTTGTTCTTAGTAGGCAGAATTTGGTGTATATCTGTAACTACAGGCATTTTTGCAGCTCAGAGAAAATGGCAGATAAATAAGGCTGTAGCCAACACTGCACTAAAGCCTGTGGAAAGGCTCCTATTGACATCAGTAGGAATTCTACGTGGGTTTAAATGTTTCATCCTCTTTTACTCCCTTTTCCTTGTACTGTTATCTGTAATCTCATCTATTAAATACAGTTCACCTTGTACATCCCCAAATAAGTGTGAGAAGAATCTATTAATGGATAGAAACTAGTTGATG
This sequence comes from Nesoenas mayeri, assembly GCF_963082525.1. Classification (NCBI taxonomy): domain Eukaryota; kingdom Metazoa; phylum Chordata; class Aves; order Columbiformes; family Columbidae; genus Nesoenas; species Nesoenas mayeri. The sequence continues at coordinate 11,228,075 of NC_137550.1, read as the reverse complement.
ATAGGAGCCTGTTATAGTTTCATGGGATTATGGTGGCATAAAATCAGTAGATACTCCCCAGAAAGGAGAATTTTACAAGGAGATTTTCTTTGACTTCAAACCAGAATACTGTATTCCTTAAAGACAGGAGAAACATTAGGAAACCTCCTGAGCATTTCCTCTTTTGGGGACTTGATCAGGAACAAGGTAAGTGAATTTGTTTCTTGAAAAGCTTACTGGGTTGGTGGTTTGGGTTTTTTGGGGTGTGTTTGGTTTGGGTGTTTTTTTCTCTTTTATGCTTTCATTAAAATTACACCGGGAGATACTCAGAGGATCTTTAGAATCTTTGTTTACATGAGATATATGAAAGCATCACGCTAGGTATGAGCTGGAATGTGTGCATGAAAAATATATAATATTAATTTGAAAACTTAGTTCGATTTTAAGACATTTTCAGATAGGTAAGAGCTGCCTCTTTCCTAGCAGACTGTGTATAGCAAAAGTAGAAAACCTTCAACATTTCTTATCTTTAGAAACAGGAATCTGGTCCTTTCCTTCTATTATCTCCAGCTTCTCTTATTTTTCTCTCTAGCCAACTGCAGCCCCACGCAGGTCTTTACCTTCCACAGCCTGGTAATTCACATTTGATACAAAAACATGTAGACCGAGCACCAAAACTGCAGTACTGACTTTTTTATACTTTTTCTGGCACCAAAGCTACGTTAAATAATTCTTACGCTGTCTTGTCCCTTTTTCCATTCTGCTTCCTCCTTTTCCACCTGCTTTGGGTTAGTGTCCTTACCAGATGTGACGATTCATTTGTTTGTTGGGCCTTGCCTGTAGGATTTAAAAATGAGGATTAAGAAGAAAATAATGCAGGACTGATTGGTTGATTGGTTGATTGATTGATTGATTTTCATAGTCTGGGTCAGTGATCTAGTTTGTAGCTTGTTCCCTGGAAGCTAAAATAGTCCTGCTTAGAGCTTAACCCCACTAGTACTTGCATCAGCACAGCGAAGAGGAGCCATAAAGCACAGTGGTGAGCAGCAGTGGCTGAAAGGAGCCAAACACTTCCAGCACTGGCCTTTGATACCAGGGAAATCCCAATGTTGTGGTGCCACAATTAAGAGCATGGGTCCAAAGACAATTAAATTACCAGCTGAGTTAGGTGTGACCTTGCAGGCCGCGAGCTGTCCCACAGGATCCACTGAAGGTATGCCCTGTGCTACGGTCAATACAAGCGGGGTTCCCCCCTCTCCTGAGGAGGGATGTCACCCTGCAGTGCTCAGTGCTCACTCCTAGGTAGGGGCAGGTGTACCTCACCATGGGTAACTTGTATGCTGGAAACCACAAGTTATTCTGTCCTGTTTATCTACCATATCCTAAATTCTGTTTAAATCAGTGCAAAACCTGATAAGGATCCAGCCATTCCTTTTTTAACTTAAATTATTTTTGTCTTTTAAATTAAGTTTTTCAGCGTCCTATTTAAAATCCTCCACGCGCTTTCTCCAGCTCTCCACACGGTACAGACTTATCTGCTGCGCACATCCTCCAGTGACTGAAAATGCTTTGCTCTCACTCCCAGGGCAGCCAAGTCAAGCTGATAAACACGCTTCCCCTTCTCCTGCGTGTCAGTTCACACTGTGCTGAACTTACATTTTCATTAACCTGACTTTAACAAAACTTTTCCCGGTCCTCCAGGGACAACTGCTCCCTGGTGTAACTGCTCAGAGCTCCACCGATGTCAACTTCAGACAATTTCTACCAGCTGAGGTTCAGCCTGAGAACGTTGGGTGTGTGTCTGACACCTTAATTCCTCATGAAGCAAGATTTATTCTAGACTCCTGTCCTTTCAGCGAGCAGCTTTCTGCATGAGGAGGATTACATCTTTTTTTGCCAAATAGAGCTAGATAAGAGCGTTTCTCAGCAGAAGTTTCTGCAGCTCTATCTGTAGAAAGTTCTTTGAAAGTGGTTTTCATTGAGAGGGGAAAGGGAAAGACAACCTCGTTGTTTTGAAATGTAATTTTCTTGCTGCATTATTTATTGCCCCTTCTGCTTCTGTTGCCTCAGGTGTTCTTTCAGGTGAAATGCCCTTAAAGCTGATCACATCAATGCCTCTCTGTCTCTTCCCTCTCTCTTTTCCGTAGTACTATGTTTCCTTTTTTCTCGCATCTGTTGAGAGAGCTGTGGCAAATCAATCGCACCGCCTGCAGCTCCACAAAGATGCCATGCTAGACAGCTTTAAGTTTCATTAATGTGTCAAAGGTCTTTTCCTTCGTTTTTGTCCTTTTGCAGCACAGAATACTAGCAAAGATGCTGTGGTTGTTTTTCCTTTTAGTTACATTACACAATTCCGATTATCAGATAAATTTATAATCTCATTACGCCCCCTGCCCCTATCTCTTTCAACGTGGTGAATGTCATGTTGTTTGACCTATGACTTATCAGCCTGCTTGCACATTATAATTAAAAGTTGAGATCAGAAAGCACCACTATACTTTATACTAAATATTTAACTCATGTCCTTGACAGGAAGACAAAACTCTAACCATAGATTTTAAAAGGCCTTCAAAATCAGAAATCATTATCTACAAAAAAAGGTTTATTCTCAGTTCAGCCATCTATAATTACTGTACAATATCTAGCATCTGTCTATCCTATTTATATTGCCAAGATGAAATTATAACCATGGTTTTATTCCCTTTATTTTTATACTGAAAACTAGCATAATCCACATTCTTTACAAAAATAGTCACCCTCAGCCATTTCATTTTCACTGAGGCTTCAAAATCACTCTCCATATTAGATTTATTAACGGTTCTCAAATGAAAGTATGTTTTTAGGTACAATTTTCTGTTGTTCTTGCTTTGTAAATGTAGCAGCAAGAGCAGTACTACTTGATTACCATCATAGCATTAACACTAGATTTATATATTGAAAAGGAATGGAATAAAGCTCCTGGTAACAAATATCTTTACCAGGGCCCTGTTGAACAGCAAGGGTTGTAGTGCTTAACTCAGCCAGCAACCAGAAACCTCTTCCCTGCGTGCTGGCCCAGGCTCCAGAACTAAGCATGTATTCCTCATATGAATAATTCCATTGCTATCAGTGAGATAGTTTTTATAAATAGAATTCACACATAGCTGTATGTTTTCAGCCTCTTACTGTGTAAAATCACGTAAGCTTGTCTGCAAAATGGGAGGAAATTCTAGCTACTGGCCATAGACTAACTCTGTCACTTTTCCAAAATCTCTGGGTCCATTCTTACATTTTCTTTTGATTAGTTTGACCTTTGATCCAAGTCTTCCATCCATCTCCCTGTGTATTTAATTTCTGAGGCTCAGCCTTGCCCCACTCCAACCCCTGGGTCCAAGAAGCAGCAAACTGGAAGTAGCTCTTTGACACCACCTTCATTTGTTGGTGCTGTGAAAAGACACAAAAGCTGCCTGGAATCTTCTCAACTGCCTTTCCCAGAAAACTCCTTTCTCAAGTACTGAGAACCTGGGTGAGCAGGAATCTCATAGATTTTGTCATTTGTAAGTAACCTCGCTGAGAGTGGATGGGGTCACAGCAGGCTGTTTCAGAATTAGGGTTGGTTTTTCCCTCTCAGCATGTAGAAAGACACAAGACTTCTTCCCAACATTAAAAAGAAATACCAGCAATCGCAGTATTTCTAATAAGTTGGATTTAAAATTTTTCCTTCAGTGCTCTGAGCTGCTTTTGGCGGGATATTAAAATCCAAACCATATCTGTAGCTTATATGTACAACAGCAGCAGAGGGACTGGTGGCAGAAATTTATTGAGTGTTGGTATCAGGATTCTCCACATGAAATCCAACCAAGGCACTGTAGTACATTCCTTTCTGAATACAAGCAGTCTCAGTGCATTATCTGCTTGTGCCCAGTGGCTCTTTGTGGCAGGATTTCAGACAACATAAAATATATGATATACAGAAGAAGCTAAATCACACTGAGATCTGCATAGATCTCCTTGTAGAACAAGGCTTAAAGACTTGGGGTTTCTTTTGGGGGGCTTTTTCTTTTTGGCGATTGAAAGTGAGGAATCAAGTCCATTATTCAAACTACAAACAAATAACTGAGAAGTCCATGTTTGGAACGAAAACTAATTTTTGGTTTAATGCTTGGACTTGAAAAAACATGATTTTTAAAATAACACAAATACATTGTTTCTACTCCTCTGCTGACATTTATGGGAATCTTTTCAGCATAGAGTAGCTAATTTTAGACAGGAAAAAATGACAGTGGATATATGCAAAATTCAGCTAAAAATCTTGATAAATTGTTGACAGTGAGTTGTTTAGTCTCCACAGTTACAGCTTTCTCAGTACTGGAAACTACTAAAAGTAGCAGATTCTTACTGTGTTTTTATTAAGGTACAATCCTTTTAACCACGCTAGCACAACGTCTTTGCTGATATGTACAGCCTTCTAAGATTTGGGAGGGGGAGAGAGGTTATTTAGCAGCTCATTTTCTTTGGTTAATTTTAGGTTTATGCTCTTCTCGAGCATTAGGAGAGAGCAGATGGTATTGATATTTTGCCCGCTTTTATCACTGCTAACCGTTCCGTTTGGAATATATTTATGTAGCCTCATTGTCATGGAAATGTGCAGACAGGAAACTTTAAATCAGCTCAGCCATATATGTGCTTTTGTAAAACTCTGTTTTCCTTATTTAGCTATGAAATGAGCCTGTTTGTTTGGTTTTTTAATGAACATTCACATTTTTAATATTTGATGCTTAAGAAAACCTGGGGAGCAAGTACTGGCTGTATCAAATTAACTGTGGAGTGCAAAATTAAACTTTCAGGGGCACAGAGGCTTCAATACTGTATCTATACACATTAGCAAAGGCCAAAGTTTTCCTCACATTTTCTCTTCCTTGCTGGGGGGAATAAATGAAAAACAAAACCAAAACCCAACTAATCAACCAAGAAAACCTAACCAACAAAAGCCCTGTTACTTTGAAGACAGAACGACTTCATTTGGGACAATTATTCTGAACCTGGCGGAGACACAAGGCAGTCTGCTTTAAATCTCAGCTTTTCTGTTCTTGAATGTCTGTATTAGTTCTGCCTCCTGAATGATGTTTATGAATCATCAACCTAAAAAATGCAGAGGAAAAAATCATCCCTAATAAACGGGTTAGCAGTGAGGAACTGGAAGATACTAATGCTGAGAGAGACCTGCTGGAGATGGCAAACAGCAAATTAGATTTGCATTTGTAATTGATATGGCAGCATGAAAGATAAATGCAATTTGGGGCAGGATATGGAAAGACATCATGTGACAGCAGGATGAAATTTAATATCGTGTTTAATTCTGGACACCAAACAAGCAGAAAGGTCAGTTAGGAGTTAATTAGCAATGTATTGGTTCTTAGAACCACATTCCCCTGGGGATTCTTCTAACATGAATGCATTTAGCACCCAAAGCATTTTTTGCTTCTTCAGTTTTCTAGTCATCCCACAACTTTTGCTTCATTAGAGTCTTTTTCACAACTGAAATGTCCATCCTGATTCTGTCTTTGCACTTCTTCCTGCATTTCGGTCTCTTCCAGGAAAGCAGGTGGATGGTGACTGCCTCACTGTCCTTTTAGATTAGACCTCTGTTTGTTCTTTAGGCACCAAAGATGCACATTCCCAAGTCCTCTAAAGTTTTTCAGTCTTTCTCATAAAGCATTTGCTGTGTTATTTGGATCAATGTTTGAATCACAGCAGTAAAGGAATAAGAGGATCAGAAGAGGTAGTAGCTTAAAAATGATTATGCTGATTTTGTTCAGTCTCTCTATCGCATTGCCAAATCTGCAGTCCGAATAGCCATAAACCACACTTTTAGTGGAAATCACGTTTTCAAAGTTAAAATACTTGAAAAAGCACACTGATGCTAACTGACACACCTTTATATTTTCTACCAGCTGGTAACTGTCACCTGGAAATTAGCAAGGGGACAGATTATTTGAAGGTACAGATTGAGTGATTTATGGGCTTTCCCTTTTCATTTCAGTGCTATTACAAGCTCACTTGAGATCACTGCTGTAATCCAGATGAATGTTACAAGGGTATTTCACAAAGCAGAGTATGAACTTTAATTACATTTTGCCAGCACTTCCTCAAGAAAGTGTTATTTTGATGAAACTTTAAACCAACGCTATTGGCTGTGAAATTATAAAGGGCTCATCTATAAGGAAGCTGAATAATACAAGGTTCTCTTTGTTCTTTTATTTATTGTCTCATAGCAAAATCTCTAGAATAAATATCAGTTTGCTTAATGAAATATGGTAACCTGGGGTAGTGCGTGAGGTGTTAGAACACAGATGCAATGGGTATGTGTATCCATGACCCACAGCCCAAGCTTGCTTCAGTCTATTACCAAGTGCACTGTGATATTCTAGCCTGATTAGATTTTTACAATTTCTGTGTATCCAGTTTGGCTATCTAATTTTGCTTGATTTATTTTTTAAATGTATGCTCTTCTTATTGAAGCCAGAAATACTAGTTTACTTTGTACCCATGGAATTAGTTTCAGTTTTCTCGTCTATTTCTGTGTATCTGCTTTGTAAATTGAAAAAAAAAAAAAAATATATATATATTAAAAAAAAAATATATATATATATATATATAGGTTCATTTGTAAACATACTGCACTTAAAAATTCCTTTTGGACTCTCGGGATAGGATTTAAACAGGAGCTGATAAACTTATTGGAAATCACTTAGGCATGAATTCATGCACACACTAGTTAGTCCTCTTAAGATCCTCTCAGGTCTTAGCTGAAATTTCAGGCACTTTACTGAGTCTGTAGGTTCAGAGAAATTATCTCTCCTTTTCAGAAATCTCCAATTACTGTGAATGAGCACCAGGATTGTAACATTGTGTAACCTCTGTGCTTTTTGACTGGCCTTTCTTAAAAGCTGAATACCTAAGGAAACAGAACATTTCTGCAAAATGATCAAATATCCTCCTCAACTATAAAAAGTACTGTTAAAAGGGTACTTTTGAAAAATGATTTTGAACCAATACATCATTTTAGTAGTTAGAACTTCCTGCTATTTAGTAGTCTAACAAGGAGAGAATGAAAATAGGTCAACAGCTGAACCTCGATCAGCTTCATGACAATGGAAATTTCTGCTCTTTTTTTCTTCAATTAGAAGACAGATTCTTAGATCTATGGAGTTTAATTCTTTCATTATTGCAGTTTCAGTATGATTACATGCTTTACATATCTGTGAAGTCATCGTGTTTCTAGTTTTAAAAGTTCTTTTATACCAACCCATCAATTAAGAAATGTCTCCTCTGCCCTGTGTTCTCTTCCTCTCCTTCCAAACCTACCTACTTTCAGGTTTAATTTGGAAGACCTCTCCACCTTTCTGTTCCTCTGCAAGAAACTGAGAGTGGGAACAAATCTGTCAAAACTCCCATCAGATGAAACAATAATTTTGCTCGTTTTCTTTTTGGTACCTGTGCTCAGAATATATAGAGCAGAGAATATGTTGCATAATTTCTCCTCCACTGGAGATAGGCTGTTGTAATTATATTAGCAATACTATTCCATTATAGTTGATCTCATGCATACAAATAAAAAAATAATCTAAGTAATTTTTGCATTAAAGAACTTTTTTTTTTTTTTTCAAGATGCTTTAGAATACAACCCTCTAAATGAGTTTTTCTCAAATATAAATGTAAAGCTCTCGTGTTTGTATTGAGCCTGAGTCCTCCAAGGCTGCATTATCTGATGATCAGTTGACACTTGGAAAATCCAGCAAGCATTGTTGTTTTGAAATGGTTGTACAGTCATTGTTGGATTAATATGCAGATCTTCTGCAAAAAAGGTAGAGCAAGTATGGATGTGACAAAGTGAGAGACTTTGTGTGATCCCTGGGTTTTCCTTCCTCCCTCCCTCCCTCCCTCCCTCCCTCCCTCCCTCCCTTCCTTCCTCCCTTCCTTCCTTCCTTCCTTCCTCCCTTCCTTCCTTCCTTCCTTCCTTCCTTCCTTCCTTCCTCCCTCCCTCCCTCCCTCCCTCCCTCCCTCCCTCCCTTCCTCACTCCCTCCCTCCCTTCCTCCCTTCCTCCCCTCCTTCCTTTTTCCCATGCACATCTAGTGCAGAGCCTGGAGTGGAGAGCAGCAAACAGGGCTTGTGAGAAGGATCGCAGATGTCTTTTGCTCAAGAGGAGAGAGGGTGCCAGGCATCAGCTGGTGTGTATGCTGAGACCATCTGGGATGTGATCAGGGCTCTGGTTTGATCCCTGCATCCCTGAGATGAGGATGAAGAGGGAAGGTCAGTCACTATCAGCTTAAGGAAGCCTGTGACAGGGAAGGAACCAGGGGACAAAGTGTTTCCAGCACAGACACTGCCTTGTGCCCCACAAAATTCATCAGATTTGAGGGCAAACTCACTAAACATGGAGACTTTGAAACACCTGGAGAAACAGCCTGAAGACAGGAGGAATTTTCAGCTTTCACTATAGCACAGTTATCTTGTCATATGTCTAAGTCATATGCATAAGTGCTGGTGCACCAGGGAAATAATTTCCTTTATACAGATTAACAAAAATGCAAGCACCCCCATCTGAGTGCCATATTTGTCATGGCTGGAGATCAACCAACAGCTGCCTAAAGAGCTGGAAACTTAGACAAGTGCAGAGATGATTGAGATCCGCTTTGGCTGCCTACCTGTGCAGAAGAGCTTACCTGGCTGCTGCTGAGCTGCTGCTGGTTCTGCTCGGGTCCCTTTCCCAAAGCCTGTGGGATGGGAGCGGCTCGGGCAGGGTTTGTCTGGGGACAAGGGGGTGTCACAGAGGCTCACCAGCTAGTGCAGCTCACTGTGTGTTCATGTGGCAAACAGCGAACTGAAACATGTCGTTTGCTGCTTTCTACACTTTTGCAAACACCATCAGGACGGCGCACAGTAACAGCACAGAGGAAAATGTGATGGTAACAACTAGTTTTTCTCTTTTTTCAATGAAAATAGGAATTATCCTGTTGTTGGCTATGCAAACATTGTGTATTTGTGTTAGGTAGAAAACATACATGCAAACTAGAAAAGATCTAAAACTAGAAAAGATCTGTTTCAGTCATCATGAGGGTCACCTATGTTGCCATTGTGTTTTTAAATCAGATGTTGCTTTACCTGCTATATATCAAATTGTTGGCTGATGTAGCTGGTCACTTACCAAACAAATACAACGTTAAATGATTCCTAATGTAATGATGATCTCTGTTTACACCACAAATATTTGGCATAAAGTTCACAGAAAGACTTATTGTCCTGTTTTGCCATTTTTTCCCTGATAAAGAACACTAGGAATATGAACAGCAAGGAAGTTTCAGAGTGCATTTGCATTAGAGTGAAAGAGTATCAGCAAACTTTCATCCTGGATAGCTAAGCCGATAGAAAAACACCTATATCACAAACATAAGGTTTTACACAGTTGTGGGTATCCCACATTAAGTGACATTTCTAAGGATAACTTTTTTCCTGCTGTAAACAAAGCATTAGAAATGACCATTACTGGTGTGTGATGTGTAGTAATTATCAAACTGTAAGTCATTTCTCTTAAAAAATGACGTTTTGGCTGAACTACAAAACTCGCCCTAAGTACATGCAGTGAGGAGAACCTAGTGATGAACTGGGTTTTACTCAGCTTTCTGATTTCAGGAGGAGACAGGACTCAAAATCAATGAAATCAGTAAGAGCCCTTCCTTCAACTGCACAGTTCTTCACTGTGGAACATCAGTGATGTTTGAAGTTAATCTGCATTATTGAGATGTATTTTTATTTGCTGTGCACATTTACTAGCCAAGCAATCTCCTCATTAGCCTAAATAAGCTTTTAATGCTCCTCTGAAGGACAGAAAAAGGAAGAAAAAAGAAAGAAAGATCAAAGGCCAGGAAATTTGCAGCTGTACTGTTAAATGGGATAAGCAATAAAGTACACAATGATATGTGAACTTCTACCATGATAATGGAAATACTTTATTTGCAATTAGAGAAGCGACCTACTTATTTTTGCTATAATTCCAAATAGGTTAGTAATGAACCAAAACAAATCACAGCTGTGCCAAACAGGCAATGTTCAGTGGTATCACTGAAGAAAACAAACAGTAGCTTAAGAGCATTATTGCCCTTAGTAGTATAGAGTGCATTATTACCTGTAATAGTTCTGTAGCGATTGAACTAATATTTAATAGTGCAAACAAACAAAAAAGCGCAACATGTTAGATCCAGAACAGCCAGAGAGGTCCCCCCAGTACACAAAGTGGCATGGAAAATACACCTGTTTTGGTGCTACTGCCAGTCATTTCAACAACTAAGGCACTTTTCAGTAAGATGCATCTCCTTCCACCACATCCTTATCTTACCATTCATATATATCCAGCACAATAAAACCTGGGCTGTGAACCCTTAATTATAGATACATAGAAGTACTGTTTTGATGATGGTGCATTGTATTGATTTTCCCTCCTAGTTATCTCAATGTTTAATAATAATAACAAAAAGAAACACAAAATAATTACATCTACCATGGTATTAAAGCCGCTTCACACTCTGTTCTGTTAGTCTCAGAATGTCTATTATTTTCTTTAGAATGACCCCAGTTCATTATGTGGGAGCCAGGGCAGGAAGGAGCTTTTGCTAAGCTTTCTATTTGAAACTACTCATTTTGATTTAAGAGCCTGCTTTGTAACAGAAAATTAATTGGGATTTTTCTGTGTTCTGGGGCAGGTACAGGCATCTGAAGAGTAAGTGTTGCTGCAATGGTGCTATTCTATGTGCTAACTCTGTATGTGCAAACGGCGTCAAACACAGTGAAAAAGGAAAATTAACTGAAACTATCTGTAGGTTAGTCAGACGGAATCTGGAAATTGATCTCCTCATTTGAACATGCCACAGCCCAACCTGAGACAACAAAGGTCGTGTGTATATCAGTGTGGTTGTAACTAAGCTGAAGAACATTTTCTGCAGAGACTGCAGCTGGATGGATCAGGACTTTTCAAATGTCATGGCTGGTGGAAGGTGTCCCTCACCTTCACCTCATTGTTCAGAAGCAATGCAAAGGTAGGAAGGCAAAGAGTGCTCTGAACCTGATTCAGCAGCACTTGCTTCTTTGAGTGGTAAATAGAAGATAATCCCTCTGTTTGTACAAGTGCACATAAGAGATCTAAGCATTGCAGCCCAAACAGATGTAAACTGCACCCCTCCCCAGAGACACCTGAGTACAAATGTGCCATCTGCTTGATAAGGTCACAGACTACGAGGCCGAGAGAAACTCCTGTGCTATTATTATCTAACTGTCTTAAACATCTGTAAACGTATTCTTGTTTGAACTGGAGTTCTAAGAAAAACATCTACTTTTGATTTTCAAATTGCCATTGATAGACTTCTTCACAACCTTGATTAAATTGTTTCAAGATCTAATAACTCCTGCTGTTAAAGCTGTGAATCCTATTTTTAGCCTGAATGGGATAGCATCCCTATCTAACCACCAAGCGTTTGTTAAAGCTTGGTTTGTAGACTGAGGATACCACTACCAGAGTTATGTTCTCCACATTGGTCCTTATATACAGTTGTCCTCTTTCCCCTTCATCTTCTCATTGGTAAACTAAACAGAATAAGTTCCTGGTGCCTATACATTTTCTAGTCTCCTAAGCATCCCTGCATCTCTCCACACCATTTAGCAAAAGCCTTTGGAATTGTAATTTTCCAGTACAGGTCTCACTAGTATCAAAAAGAGACATACTATTTCCTCCTAGTCAGTACTTTTCTATTTATGTATTCAAAGATCTCATGAATGGAGTTGGCCTCAGCATCACGCTGTGATGGTTACCTACCAGGATCAGCCAGCTTTTCACAGTCAGTGCTTCCATGTTGCTCTTTTATCTTGTAACTGTGTTTGTCTGTATATGTAGGACCTGACTTTGTTTGAGCTATATATTTTGTGTATCTTTGGACATCCTAGGATGTTACCCAGCACACTCAGATAACTAATCTATTTACACTGTATATCAGTAATTTATCCCCACTTCACTTTAATCACCATTACAGTGTGTTCATTTTTTATTAGGCCTGAACTGTCCAAAGATGTGCTAGCATGAAATCATAAGAAAATAGAAGACGGTATGTTTGTAAAGTTCATCGCTGGTCATTAGTGCCTGTGCAGTCCTGGGTCTCAAATATTTGGGCTAAAGGAATAACCTCACTACTTGCTGTGTCACTACCACTCTTGATTAGCTAGCATAAGAAGGGAGAAGAGAAAGCCATGAGGAAACTGCCCTGATATTCACAGAAAGTTTCATTATCTATATTAAATAGATCATGTTATCCCTATCTTAAAAAGCTGGCAGTGTCAGATTCTCTCTCAGCTGTCTCTCCTGTTTCAGGAGGGAACCTCAAACCACGTGCTCTATGGGAAAGTCTTTCAGCACCTTTAATTGCCAAACTCTGCAATCACAAAACGATCAGCCAAGGCTCAGGGCTGAATGCATGTTTTCAACTGTACTTAAAAGCTTTTTAGTGTATAAAATTAATTGATCTATGCTTTGTGATTGTGTTGGTGGTGGGGACATTTTTCATTTCCTGAAACAATACACAATGTGTAGTGATCGCCCATATCAGCGTGCATCTCATTAGTCCACTGTGTAACGAAGACTGAAGAAAATACTTTGTCTTTATTTTAGTTACTAGAGTTTAGCACTTTGACTGTAATCCATAACAGCTCTCTTGACACATCTTCTATTCTTCCCTTTCATGTTAATGTGCTTCCAAGGTATTCTCCTGTAAAGGTTGCTTGCTGGCAACTCCTTTTCATGTAGACTTTTAAACTTGTGGCTGAAAGTCATTCCTAGGCAAATAGCTGATTTCAAGAGTTCAGGTCTTTGCCAATTTTTCATTAGAACTGTACAAATGTCATAACACTATTGAGGATAATCTGATGAGGAGCCCACTGGCTATAGGACAAAAAAAAAGAAGAGACAAATAAAATTTTTCTGGTGTATTTATCAATTTTAAATATTTTCTGGCCGCAAATGTTCTTGTCTGTCAACATTTCATGAAGTCAGTTGCCAGAATAGAAAGTCAGCTGTGACGAGAGCATAGCGAGAAACCAGGGACTCAAAGCAGGATAGAAGATGAGGTTTCCCCATTGCACTGGTCCTTCACAGAGTCCTGTTCAGTCTCTTCTGCTGCTTGGTTGACTTTACAAGCCCCACTCAGCACAAAACAGTTAAATAACCTTTGTGTTTAACAGAGATCTATGTATTGGGGGGGTGGGAGCAAGCTTTTTTATGGCAGCACGTGATTTAGGGATTATTAAAGCAACAGTGACAGAGAAGCGTAAATCATAGCAGAGCCTTGTGTTAAATTACATAGCACTGAGTTCTGTGCTTCTGGGTAGTTTTTCTTAATTGTGCTTGTTAAAATGTACTTTAGAGTTACATGTCTTGCACAGTGATTTATGGGTATAGATCCTGCTTCTCCTCGTAAATAAGAACCTCACACCCTCCCTACAGCTGCCTGGCCCACTAAATGCCTGCACAGGGACACTGTCCCAGTGAAGCCTTTAGCTCATTCCTGGTGTTCTCTCAGTCTCTCTATTTTAGAGGTTTTGTCTGATCTGTTGCCCTAGTATCACCCTGATTATCCACTGAATTGAACCTACATGAGGAGGTCTCTAGTACTTTTCCTTTAGTATGTTACTGCAGTTAAAGTCTCCAGTGGTTTCTTTTTACATGATGTGGAATGAATCTTGCCTGCCCTGTGATTTTTCTTAAATACTAAGAACTCCCAACTGGAGTTTGATACCAGTATTTTAACAAAAATATTATTAATAATATGTGCTCAGTAGGGCATTTGGTGGAATCACTATACATGTTTTTAATTACATATTCTACAGATGCAAGTTTTGTAAGCAACATTTGCCTTGTAAATGTTGTATTTTTACCAGTATAGGAGGAGAATTACGTGTCTAATTGTCCCTTCCTAAGCCTCTGCTTCTCAGATGTTAAATTAAGCAAAGAAGCTGCTGCCACCTGCTACTCTTGTTTGCTTTAGAAGGACATTTCTTGTCTCTGAGCTGTTTACATGCTATAGTATTTCACTGCTCCTGCCCATGCACGCACACGTTCACAGTAGAGCACTTTGAAGTGCTGTTGTTTCCAATTTAGATCTGGAGAGCTAAGCACGCAAATAAAAAAGACAACATTAAGTTGCAGACCAATGCGGAGATAGTGGAGGTGGCTCCAAGGAAGCTGCTGGATGCACAGGGGATGCGAGCAGAGGGACCAGTTTGGCACCATCCAATCTAGGTATGCTGGGTATGATTTCTCCAAGGTTACACAGAAACAAATCTATGTCTCCTGTGATAACTATCCTGTTATTCCTCTCTCCCGGGTTTGCAGATCTCTCTGCAGAATGGGAGGACTGAGCATTTCAGACCAAATGTTCTGAAAGCTTCACAAGCTCATAGCTGGCGGGAAAATAGAGATAGACAGTGCTATACAATATAGCAGAGACAAGTGGAAGAAGAGATACCACTTACCCAACACTGCTGTAATCACCAGACCACACTGTTTCAAAAATACATTATTATTATTGGTTTTGTGTCTATTTATAGTTTTTAAATTAGCTTTTCTTAGCTGCAGAAAATGTAAATTCTTGCCTCTTATTTTCAAAGATCCATATTCTTCAGTTCTCCTAAATGTCTTGAAGTATGTAACTTCAATGAAAACTTGCATATAAATATTCAATGAGTTCTGCTGACCAGAATAGATGTGCTCATTTATCCTTCAGGCAGGCATTTTGGAGAGTTGGGAACAGTGATGCTTACTTGGGCTTTGGTCCAGAAAGTACCTACTTCTGCCATTATCGAGCTTTGCTGTTGCTTTGAGGCCCAGTATCCACTCAGCCCACCTAATGTTGATGCAAAATCTTATATATGAATTCTGTTCTATAAACTCATTATTTTTTCATCTCATTCACTGCTCTGAAGAGATTATTTCAATTCCCTCTCATGTTTCCGAACTTGGTTTCATGTCTCCCTCCCACAGGCTCTGGTATTTTCTTTGCTCACAGGCTGTTTTCTAGGCTTGTTTTAGCATCTCTTCTCTGAGACTGGCCAAGGACTGTAGGGAAGCTGCAGAATTCCTCATTCCCCACTCACTGTGTATCAGACTATTGCTGGGACACTGAGCAAACCATTTATACCATGGTGGGTGTAATAATAATGCAGGTATTTAATTATATATATTATCAATGAACATTGACATTTGCTAGGATCATGAGCATGGAAGTGCAAAATATTATTTGATAAAGGATTCAGCACAGCTGTAGCAAACAAGGACTGGAGATTTGGGAAGCTGGTTTGCCTTGTTTTTAAAGAACGAGACTTGGGAATCTGAAAAATAACTGTTAATAGCATATGTAATGCCAGAAAAGAAATAATTAAAAGGGGCCAAGTTAGTTGTGTCTTTGACCAAATGTGAAAACTAGTAGCGGATGGTAGATCTTTACAGAATACAACATAAAATGAAATACGCCAAGTTGCAGTCATTTCTGTATTCAGGTCCTATCGCTGCAATCATGGTTTAGCTCCAATGTTTTTCCTGGATATCTACATAAATAGTGTTATCCTGGATAAAATTTGTTTTAATCAGGATTAGTTTCATTACTAACATGATTTCTGCTCCCTGTATTTTGTCTCACTTCATACAGCATGGTATGTCAAGCATATCAATACCTAGGCCAGGAAAATTGCCCCCAAGATGATCAGGGTTTGCAAGTATTTCTTCTGAGTATATCCAGTACTTCTCCAGAGGAAATATCTTCCATGTTGTTGGAAAGACCTTACATATTTGTGATCAATTCAGCTTTTACAAGAGCTCACTAAATTCAGTATTTGCACAGTTAGCCTGAAATTGCTAACTGTAATGAGCAATGAATACCAATTAAGTAATTACTAATGAAAACCTAATCTAGCCTAAGCACAATTAATTTCTGTTGAAATCCACCCCCTCAAAATATAAGTAAATTGACTGGGTTCTGTTTTCATGGGAAGACTTTTTAATATGTATTTAAATATTTTAACAAGCCATGTCAATTTTATAAAACAGGGTGACCAGTTGCAAAAGCTTCCTCTTTCATTTGCACATGCATATGTCTTGGAAAGTTAACACACAACATGTAATGAGAAATCTCTGCGAAGTGATTTAAAAGCATAGAGAACTATTTGTACCCAAAGGCCCCATCTTAAAAGATGTGAACACACTGATCATAATGTCCGACGTATATTCTTTAAGTCAAAAGGCCTGATCCTTCAAGTTTGTGAAGAATTATGTCATCTGATTTCCTCACCAAGATCCCTTTATGGGAAGGGAACACTTTCTCTAGGGGATTACAAAGACCACTGCCAAGAGAGAAGACCAGGAACAGAGAACCACCTGATGTGCTGCCTGTGGAGCTGATATATTAGTGCTATAAATCCCTCTCAAGCTGTCAACGAGGATTGGAACTGCTCTTCCTCCTCCTTAGCCTGAGCTGTCTGCATGGTCCTCTAGAGTTCAAAATATGTGAACTATGTGGCATGGAATAGGCTTGTCCATTTACCTCAACTGCATCTCACTCAACTCCAGTGAATTGTATTTCGTTAGGGCTGTTGTACCAAAATATCTGGGGAGACTTGAGGCTAGGTCAGAAGTTAATTTCAAAATGTACATGCCACACCGAGCTCAGTGAAAAAGTTTGCCCAAGAAAGTTTCATTTCCTATCAAATCATTATGAGACAGGCAAAGGAAATGAGACATTATTGATGTTACCAATCACTTATTGTTTCTTATATTTGATACTTCATCAGTTCCAGCATTTCAGCTGACTATGGATGACCTGATTCAAATCCCTTGGAAGGGGCTTGGCCCCACAGTCTGAATGAATATCCTAATCTCCCAGGTCTGCAGAGTCTCCTCTTTAACTGTTCAGGTCAGTGAGCAGTGGGCAGAGCTGCTCCTCCAGAGGGGAGGCTGAGGGTGCTGCTTAGGCCCAGCGAGCAGCCCAGTTTAGGACAGACCAGGACAGACTAAGACAGCAGCCAGGTAACAACACCCTCTGGACTCCCATATCCCCAGTGCCTTGTGCTAACCACTGTACTATTGACTGGAAACTACCAAGTTGTGAATCCACCATTTTCATCCTCTTCCAACTTCAGACAATTTGTTGCGCACAAATTACATTTGCAAATTTTGATCAGCAGCAGTGGCCAGAATTTCAGGAATGAACAGCAATTCAGTGGTACCTGTTTCAGCGTGTTCATTCATTTTATGCTTGGATTTAACCGATCACTTCACTTTGAAAGGAGCTCTGAAAATCAATGCAATAAATAAATACCAGTATTAAGCTCTATACTTGTTTTCTGTGAAATCCATTGTTTTAAATGAAAATTTCAATACACATACTACAAAGTAGGATCATTGTAAATTTTAACCCAACATTCACATACTGCAGGGTATACCCATAAAATTTGTAGAGGTTATTATATGTTTTTACTTGTAGGTTTCTTTATTATTGATTTAAAAGCTGTTAGCCAGAAGGCTCACCGACATCAGGCTTTTTTTCTAATACAGCGAGGAAAGCCAGTCAGGACTCTAAGTCTTCAGACACTGGTAATATGCATAATTTTATGTGCAGCCTTTTAATAATACAGCAAAAGGATATGCAAATCTGCCAATTTCATTTACAGAGTTGAAATCTGCTTCAGTAATTCTTCTGAGATAAGAAGAGATAAACTATATGTATTCACTTGCATCAAAAGCCCATGGACAGCCAGCTTTTAAGAATAGCTCTGGTGCTTTCTTTGTTCTAAAGCACAAGTTGGAATTTTTATTTTCTAATAGAAAAAGAACATGGAAGTGAAAATGGGCCATGGTATACTGGATACTTCCCATACCAGGCAGCCTGCACTGGTGTTTAGCTACATGTCTATCCTGCATCCTCTTCAAGCCTGGAGAAAATACTTTCACCACCAGCCATTATCTCTGTCATCCTTCTCCCACATCTGTCAGCCAGTTTGGAAGTAACAATCAATGCTAAATGTTGGCCATCATAACCTCTGTATTTAAAATAAGCAAATTAACTGAGTTTTCCTCATGAGATTGGTCCCAAGAAGCAACTGAGGTGCAATTAATGCCGAGGTGGGCTGCCACAATATAGCGAGGCAGTCCTTCAAACATCCTTGACTCCTTCAAGATGATCCCCTTGAAAGTACAAACTTGTGAAACAGAGGTAGTATATACATTTTAAGAAACTGCGACAACGACATCTGACACAAAATGGCCTACAAACAACTCTCTGGTACCCATATTACTATTAGCATTCAAAAGGCTTTTAGCAGTTAAAAGAATGGACTATAAATCCTGTCCTTATCAGCTTGAGGTTGTTCTGGGACACTAAGGGTTTTTTTTTTTTGCCACAGGAAAATTATTCAGCTTATACATTACAGAGGAAAATTTGGAAGTGCCTCAGCTTTGCTGTTCTAGAGATTACGTTTTCCTGAATCAATCTAGTTATTCTCTAGAGTGTAAGCATTCCGCTGTTCTCATGAGTAACGCTGCCAGCTCTGCAAGCCAGCTGAGACAGCACTTTTATCACTAGTCCCTTCGCCATGGTCCTGGGAGGCCAGCGCAGCAGTGACTCAGAGGGACAAGGGACACCTACCAAGTCCTCCAGACCATCCCCGCGGGTGACGGCTCTGAGTCCAGGGTCTCCACTCGCTGGAGGATCAAAGGCCGGGCAGCGCTTGCTTAGTTTATCAGCTCTGGTACCACCAAAGGCAATGTGCACATGTTCTCTAAGACAGACAAATCTCTCTGGGCAATAAGAAGGCTTGATTTAGTCTTGCACTTTTTTCTTATTACGAGCAAAAGAGAATGTTCTTCATTAACTCTGAGCTGTTCGTTTTGAAAGCAAAAAAATTTTCTACTGTTATAGGACCACTAGAGACTGCTTGTACATATTCATGTCAGAGAATTAACAGAAGCTAAGATGCCACGTTGTTCCTTTGTTCCACATTACTTCAGTTTCTTTAGATGTTACAATGGTACAATTTGCTTGAAATAGGTAGGCAGTCATAGAATCCCTTATGTTCTTGGTATTTATCATCCAAACATGCAGCTGGGCATTCACTGTGCACTGCAAACAGCTCTGGCTGTGCTCTTTGTCTGGGCGAGGATCCTGAAAATGGCATTTGCTAGATATTTCCCTCCTAAGTAAGAGAAATGGCGGGGGAGGAGAAGAAAAGCAGTAGATTTCAATACCTTTGTGTAGGTTGTGATTTTCATTCTTAAAAAAAGGCATACCAAGGACAAGACTGACTGGAAAATTTAAGGAGAAGCCATGAAGTTTAGCAGATTCTGGCTAGGCTTACTGCTGAAGTCACATAAAATATTTAAAGTACTGTAAGAGGCCTAGAGTAAAGTACTTCTAATACTGCTGTTTAAATCTGAATTTATGGAGAATTAACACTTGGCAAAATTGTTTTAAAAAAATCAAATATTAATAACTTCTGGGTCTTGGCAAATAGAAACATCGGATTTTTCCTTGACCTACTTCTGATTGAAACCTTTAATTCCCATTCCATCAAAGCAAGACAATAGAACAACATGAGCATTGAGAAGAAATATCTAAGTAAAAACTGACGGTGAGTTACCTGGGCTAGATCCTGTAGTTCATATAAAATGAGGAAGACGTTCAAATTAGTGCCTCAACTTTCGATATTCAGCTTGAGACAAATGCGAGTGAATAAGATAGTATTTGCTCAAACTCCTGACTGACATTCATAGCACGTTATTTGATTAACTAACTTCCTTTCTCATAGCAAGGATCTTGACTTTGAAGACTTGGAAACTCAGGTGCGCTCTGAATAACGAGAGAACTCTGACACGCGTTGCTGTAGCAGTTAAAATCGCTGTTGCGTTTTGTTGTGCCATCACTACAAGTTACCACTTCCTTTAGAAAAACACGGAGGGAAAACCTGCCAGGGCCTTGGCCTTGCCAGTGCACAACCAAGCGTCTCAGATTAATGCTAACACAAATGGAAATGGACCAAGATGGCCAGACCTGAACTGGGGCCATTGAAACATGTCCTTGGCCAACTACTATGAGGGTATTGTCTGTCAGCAAAATACCATGAGTGAACTGCTGAGAAAAATACTTTCTTAATACTTTCTTAAACAGATTCAAAAAAATCACCAGAGCTCATGTCATTGTCTGGCTTTAATATTTGTCCCAGGCTTACCTAACTCTAAATGTTTGATTATCACGTTAGCATCTCAGTCTGTAGAAAGCAGCAACCATCTCCAGACTCTATCAAACAAAAAGGCTTCTGGGAAAACTCCTCGATGGATCAGCATGTGGTTTTTCTTTTCACTATTCTGCCACCCTATATTGGCAATACATACAAGATCCTTCAACTGATCTCACAGGGATAGTATTCACATAAATATATCTGCTATTCTATATATAAAACTATTATATGCACATTTTAAAGGAATATTGCCTGCAGGTGTTATCCAAGAATTGAAAATGCACTGATTTTGGCTATATTTAAGCAATAATGACTGATGATGGAGAGGTTGTTTCTTTTCAGCTGTGTGCCAAGACTTAGCTTATCTGGTAATTAACTGTTGGAAAAGTCCTCGCTGTCAGTTATCACTGCTTAAATAAGTATTAGACGAAGGGGAGGGGAGAAGGCTTGTCATTCATCACCAGGAAATGTCAGGCAGCTGCTGTTTTGCTGTTACAGTCCATGCAAGTATTAAGAAAAAATGCCAATGGTTACCTTTCAAGGTATTATGTGTTGGCCTGCAAGTTGTCTTAGATATGGATCATTTACATATAGCATTTAGAGATCGGCATAATAACTGATAGGACTATACAAAATCTGCAATTTTCAGTACAGTCCCTGTTGCACTTGGTTTCTTTCAAATGCAACAACCAACAGTGTTTGCTAGGGCCAGGCATGCGTCAGCGTTCGGAGACTGGGCAGAACCGAAGTCATCAGCCACAGACGCAGGCAGCAAGGATGCTGCTCTGAGCATGATGCAAGATGTTCATTGGGTATTTCTATCTGGTATTGTGCTTTGTTGTGATCTGTAAGAAGGATAATAAATAAATAAGAAATATAGCAGTAATTATAAATGACTAACAAAAGAAATAGAATTTAATATTTAAATATCTTTCTTAAATGTATTTAAATAAAAAAAAAATAAATTAAAATTATATAGATGAATGTCACTTATATAAACAAAACATGACAAAATGTCTTGTATTTCCACATAGGCAAAGGAAGGTCAATTCTTGGCTGTCTGGTGATCCTTTAGCTTCAGTTTGCACAGAACCAGTTGCATGGACTCCCTTTCTTGTCTACAGCAAATGCTCTCATACTGTGCTATTAACATGAAACTTGCCTTCTCCAGCCTTAAGCTGCTCTGTAGAGGCACCCCTAAGCGCACAGTGTGCCAAGATCCAGATGTAGTCCTGACTCAATTATTTTGGTCCTCCTCACATTGAAAACAATGTGAGCCATTGGCAGCTGCCCTCAAGTTACAGCAGCCCCAAAACTCTTGTACGCCCAGTCAAGCGTTTGCTCACCTGAGATTAAAGCGGACACTGGCTCCTTCTGTCGCTCTGTGTACATTTATCTGTCTCAGGAAGGGATAAAACCGAACCCTGTATTTCCACAAGACAGCACACAGAGCTCACTGCTGTGCCCGGGGAGGGGAGGTTGGGTCTTAGTTTCTTCTGGGCACATATCAGAGAATTGCAGGCAGATTCTAATGCTTCCACATTAGGAACCAAGTCACACAAAGGCTTTTTACCACCTGGCCAAGAGGGTGATTCATGCCACTTTCCCCTTTCTAGCAGCGATATTCAGTACTAAGAACCTTCAAAGCAATATATTCCAGGATGAATAATTAGCTGGTATAGTTTACCATGGGTGTTATAAATACTACCAGCTTTACATCCTGGTGCACATATGGACTGAAATCCAAACCTCATTGAAAGGGGTGGGAGCTTTGCCAGACCCTACCCTGTGATCAGGACTTCACGCACTGTACCTTAAAATGTATTTTAAAATTGTAAATATCACATATGTGATGGTACAGAACCCCGCCTGTCTGCTGTACCTCGGGCAGTTATTCTATATAAAAATGTTAAGATCATTTCTACCTGAATTACTTTCTTGAAGCCAAGTAATTACAATGGAGTTATATGTATTGGTGATACCTAGATGAGAGTAGCTCCTTCTAGATATATTACCAAATATTTCTAGTTTAAATCCTAAGATTTCAGAACACGAGATCTAATAAGGCTTATCAGAGAATATAATAGTATGGCAGGCTGCCCTGGGGCAAGTAAGAACTAGGAAAGCCACAGTATTAATATTTTAGCCCAGACACAGAGCCGACTTCATAATTTGATGCAGACATATTCCCCTCTGCAGCAGGGTTGATGAACTTAGGTATTATGCAGCATTTGCACATAGCATGTTACACAGCTCTGTCCTGCGCAGACCAGCCAGGTTGTGTGCGCACAGTGTGACACGCAGGTGAGATGGTCCCCAGCTGGGAGACCCCCCAGCAAGGAGGCAGAACGGGAGAATATTTAGTAGAAAGCCCATATCAGGTAATAGAGAAGATGGGATCAGTGATTCAGAACTTTGTTTTCCAACACTAAAGACTGGTCCTAAATCAAGTAGAACAAAAGAGTACATTTGGTCAGGGTACACATCCGTTGGAAGGCGTCATTCTCTTTTTGGTAACCACAAATTGTAGGGTTAAAAGAAAGAGAACAAAAGGGGCATTTTCATTGAGAATGTTCATATATTAGTCAATATTTAGTTGCAAGTGTATGGTTTTTTGATGAAGTTTAAATCTTTTCAGATTTAGGTATATCAATGTTATAATTTATTACAGAAATGCTTTACTCTAATTTTAGGACTAATAGATTAGGATTCAGGCAGGTGAGCTTCCAGCTCTGTCCTGACACCTCTCTCTGTGATTTTGGGCAAGTCCATTTTTCAGTCTCAGCTTTTCACCCATAAAATAGGAGTAGCAGTGATCGTACCTTTGCTTTTCTCAGCTGTTCATATCTCTCACTTATGCACAGCTTTGTGACTGTTTTTAAAGCTCGGTATATGTTATAAACAGTAAGATATGAGCCTGGGTACCTTCTCTGGTGAAGTATTTGTTTTCTTTCTGGATGTACTACAGATCCATTTTCTTTGATCTCATACTACTATACTGCTATTTTATAGATGTTAAATAATGCTGTTGATAATTCATAGAATCACTGAATACCAGGTTAGAAGGAACCACAAGGGTTACCTGGCCCAGCCTTTCTTGGCAAAACACAGGGTATAGAGTCAGTGTGCAAATGAGACTTCAATAAAAATGTCCAAAAAGGGAAAGTTTTTTACTGAGGGAAAGTTAAAGATGAAACAAATAAAGTAAGTCAGGCTTATGTTTCAGCAATGCAGAAAAATATGACGTCTAAAATAAGTGTATGTATATGTCTAGAAGTTATGCATTTCTCTGGTGTCTGGTTTACCTGTTTATTACCTTGCCTTGAAAACTTCTAGTTGTTTTCAATCTTGTTAAGTTCTAATTTGAACTAGGACTTAATTTGAAGTTATATCAGGTGTTTCTCCATGCCACAGTTGTTTAGTCTTAGCTTTTCCTCATTAAAAAGCTCTTATTTTTTCCTGCTGTGTTAGTAGTACATTACGGATGGTTGCTCCTGATTTTCCAAAAGAAGTAAAGAAAAGGATATGCTGCAGTTATTTGTATACTTCTCATGTTGGAGCTCTTTATTAAAAGGAAATTGGAACTGAAATGGCTGGTTCAAAGCAGAATGGTTACATGAAAAGATCTGTGTTTGCTTTCAGATATCCTCAAGATATAATCATGTCATTTATCATTTTATCAATACCATAAGCATTGTGAAAGAGGTACAGAGAAAGTACCACCGTAAATTTTTGTTACTTGTTTACTGGCTTTTATAACGAAAAGCATTTCAAGTACTAAAATTCTTTCTGGTTGTTGTTGGGTCTTTTTTATGTTTTGTTGTTGTGGGGTTTTTTTTGTTGTTGGTTGGGTTTTTGGGGGTTTGGTTTGTTTTTTTGCCATTTACAAAAGCCCTTCAGAGACTACAAGTACTTGTGGTTGGTTTTTTTGTCAGGCAAATGCTTAGAACTCAGTTTAGGAAGCAGCAGGTTTGTTCTGCAACTGAGCAAGACCCGAGTCCTGCGGGTGGTCCTGGGAAGCTCTCTCCACAATGCAGCACCGCCAGCAGCAGCCAGCTCTGTGTATGTATTTTGCCTGTTATTCCTAAAGCAGCTTCAAATTGCCTGAGAATGTCACAATAAGCCAATGAAAGACAAATGAACTCAATTAAAGATAAAGGGGAAAGGAGGAGCTGGATTTTCAAAACTGCTTATGTGCTTTAGAGCCATAACTCCTGTCAGAACTCCCAATTCACTGGCAATTGACTAAATCTTTCAAGCTCCTTTGAAACTACCACCCAATAATTTTTCCCTGGGCAGATATCACTAGCTTTTGCTTTTCCCCAGTGAGATAAGTGTATCATAAATAACATTCAGCAAAATAACTCCATAATATGCACTTTTTCTACACATTCACAAGGGTAAAATAGTGTCTGTATAAAAAGTTAAGGTGGTTTAGTTCTGCTAGGGATTAATACATATTTAAACTGTAAAATATTGATTCCTTGCCAAATTTCATCTGGGGTAGTACTTTCCAAGTCTGTCTTCTATTTCACTTTGGTTTAAAGGATCAAAGAAGTTCCATTACCCAATAAGCCCGATAAATCAGGGAGACTGAAATCTCAGATTCAAAATGAAGTGTATATAAAGCCTAAAAAAAAAAATTGTATTACGGTAGAGGTGAGTAAATACTGTAAAAATGCATCCACATCACTGACATGAAATCCACACTCCACGTCTGTGGCTTACAAAGTTTATTTTTCTGTGCTGCATTTTTCTATAAAATTTACAATATTGTGTTGGCTTATGATCATTTTATCAGGTGACTCACTGTAACAGCAGCCTCTCCTTACTGCCAGCTTTAGGGTTAACAAAAATACTGGAGTTTGTTGGAACCCAAACCAGTCTTTAAGTGCCACCAATAGAAGCAAGAAAGCTGAGATACCCTCAGTAACAACCATATTCTGTGATTTATCAGTGGAACAGGAACCTGTCTAAGCTGTCCTGGTTTATGTTGCTGATATAAGCATTTTAAAATCAAAGTTTGTAGCACTAAGTCAAATGCCTTGAAGAATTCAGTACCCTTCCTCAAGAGAGTTGCTGTTATTAACCAGGTACACACTCCTGCCAAAATAACAAGACCTGCCTTTTAGGGATGCTGACAGGTTTTCATTTTGTTTTTAGGTTCGGATGCTTTGCTGACACGGTCCTGAATTAACTGTTTATTTCAGCCAGTATTGATATCAGACTAACCAATCTGCTACTCTCTACATCATTCTTCTAATACATTGGGATCATGTTGGCAATCACCAGCTGCTTGATATTTTCTCAGATTCCCAAAGTGTGTTCAAGTTATTACTGGTAGAAAGAGCTCGTGGACTTTAAGACTCGTTGGGTGGAGCTGCCTATGTATGTTGGTCTGAAAACATTTCTGGTTTGAAGATTTAGCAGATGTGGTTTCACGTTTTGGTTTGTTTCATTTGACAAACTTTTCTGAATGTTTCTGCTTTTTAAGCATATTGCGTGAGGTATTGCTGTCTTACTTGATACTAGTGGATTATTTTGCGTCCTTCCTTAAGAAATCCTCTAATTTTGCACATTGTTTGTCTTTCTCGTTGGAGTAATTCCATTTAAATGAAATGGGAGCATAAATATGACAAGCCTTTGATCAAGACTACAGGTTGCATTTCCACAACAAATAGTACTCAGAAAAGCTGCATGTGGTTTATTTGTGAGGTATCTCTAATTTACAGATGTATATACAGGGGGCTTTGATCTGATATTGTACTGATACAGATGGGTTATACTATTCACTTTAGTACCTGATCTTCCTTGGATCTGAATATACTTGAGCAAGGCCAAGTATTTGTGCCAATAACAAAGACTGGCTTTCTGTTCTTATCTGGTGTGTAGGAAAAATAATGTATGAGTGTATATACATATATATAAATATATATACTTCAGAAACTAAAGCAACAAAGAGAGGAAGATAGAAGCATTGGCCAAAATAAATGTGGAATTCTGAGGATTATCAGAAATTTCAGAAAGAGAAATGGAAAATGAATCAAAGTTCCATCCCTTGTCAGGACGTATCTGCAGAATAAATAGCCCAGTGACTCTGGCCATAAGGCAAACCAGGTGTTTAGAGGAAGCAAGAATGTCGTGTTCTCAGAATGGATGCAGATTTCTTATGTATCATCCTTCTTGCTCCTCAGCCTTACCACAAGGTGATATTTTAAGGAAGGAAGCAGAGAGATCAGAAATAAGAGCATTCCAGCTTGAACATAACAGTTGCCAAGTGATATTGTAAGATTTACCTATGTACATTAACAAACCAAATAGGTCCACTCAATCATGAGAAAAGAATATTAGAAGGGTTGATATATTGTTGTTATTACAAAACACAGAGTGAAAATACATCTGAAAGTAATTTTTTCCCATTTCATTATAGTTTACAATATGCACACTCAATACTGGCCATTACCTCTGTAAACTATGATATAATGGCTTCCTACCTAATCCTAAGCAGTGCCATTATAAGCAAATTTAGCATATTTTATTGGGTTAGTGAAAATTTTATTATCTGAAACATTGCAAAAGAATGAATTGCTTTCTCAAAGGTACGGCACAGTACCATGTGCAGTTTGGAGGGCTAATCCACAGCCAGGGACATTCTCTGGCTTTAATAAACCAGCCGAGCTCCAAAGCCAAGCGCGTCTCTGTGTGCGGTAGCCAGGGAATGCCATCTCTGGTAGCGCTGTCAGGCCTGTTGCCCAAGTTTGTGGTCTCTGGGAGCCTTAAGACACATAAGTTCTTCTGAAATTGAGTATTTTTCAAGCAGGTTGACTTGGTAGCTGCTGCTAGGTAAACTGCTTTTTGCTGGCAGGCGTTTCCCTGTCTGGTACCTCCATGGAAGAAGGAGGAAAGCAAGTATTAAGGAGAGCTTAAGTCCTTTCCATTTGAAGACTCAAGATGTTGGAGTGGTTTTATCTTCCTAGGTGTTAATCCTAAATAACAAGGAGAAGGGAGACAGGGCGTTGATGGCAGATGGAGGGGCTGTGGTGTGAGTTTGCTGCTCTGATACCTGAGATATCGTGGTGTGGCCAGCCCGAAGGTGGAGCACATTGCTGGGTCTTCTCTACTCCACGCTGGACCACTTGGAGTGGAGACAGGCTGGGGTGAGCCTGGTGTGCGAGCCTACGAAGCTGTAGCTTCGTAGCTTCTCGGGGTGTTATAAATGACAGGCTTGATTGCGCAACCCATATACAATGGTTTTCAGGCTTTTTCAGTATAGAGGCCCTAAACACTTTCCAGAGGAAGCAGAGATTCCTGTGAGGTGAAGCTAAGCCCTTTTTTCCCCTCAGTTACCTTTCTTGGATCCCTTATAGACCACTACCCTCTGGGGCTGACAAACTGTAGGCTGAAAACCGCTGCTGTAAACACACACACAAATCACGCAGAGGCACTGATGTTGTTTGTAGGCTGTTGTTCACTCCGCATTTGTCTCTCTGGACTGCGAGCTTTCCAGGTCAGGAACTGCCATTTTCTCTGTATAATGCTCAACACAGCAAAGACTTGATTTCAGGTGACAATACTGGAACCCCAACAATGAATAACTATGATGAATGAACACAGTGATTGTCATCTAGTGTCAGAAAAGATTCCTCCACAGAAACCTAGCAAGTCAGATACCTGATTACAGTGAGGCAGAGAAGGAGGTGAATGAAGCTTTGCCTCCCACTTCTGACTGAGTCATTTACTTATTTTTGCAACTATTTTATTGGTACATTAGGACAAAGATGTTGGGTGCATTTCTTCCTATAGCTATTTTACTTGCAAAAAAAGTGCAGCATGAAGTGTTGCAACCATGCCTGCTCTCTTACATGTGGCTGTCTAAATACTGACACAAATATTGTACCCATGCTGTTCATTCCAGAAATCTGACATTTCTCCAGATGAGGCCAAATGTGTTTACAGATAGATTTCTGAGTTCATTCAAGCTGAAAGGTAGTTCTCATCTTTTGAAATGTCAGATTGCTGCTCCAAGAAAAATGAGTACAAGAGATAGGGCCACTGTTGCTCAGCTCCATTTTTAAATGAGCAATATCTGACTGAAGATCCCAGCATTCATACAGCTCAGTGTTTTGCTATGATATATTGGCTGCACTGGCAGAGTGTAGTGACTTGAGCCCACTGATTATTTGCTTCAATTGAATGCCCACAGCAGACCCAAAATTCTAGTCTCCTTTACAACCCTTATATCTGTTTCAACATCTGCAATATCACCTGAGGGGCTGTACTTTTTAAATGAGTGATTTAATAAACTGGAGGGCACAGGTTTGCTATAGAGCTGCTCTGCAGACAGGTAAAGAGAGGCACAAGGAGAGCACAATTTAGTTAAGAGTCTCAGTGCGAATCTGCAGTGAGAAACCTGTGCCTTTCAAGAGCACGTTGGGAACATCAAGACTGAGAATGTCAGAAAAATTATGATATAACGTCTCCTGCTTCAACTCCCAGGACCTATAGCTTTCATACAACTTCTTTGTATCTCCTCAGTACTTCAGAGTTCTCTGTAAAATCCATGTGTAATATCTAAGCTCTCATACCATTCCATTCATGTACCTTCCATATATATGCTGGCTGGATATGTTTTTAAACAGAAAGCATCTGTTGAGAGTATGGAATGTGCCATTTTATTTTCATCCTAGATGAACTCAATAATTAGTTTTGACTATTTGCATCAAAATGGTTTGGATATGGAGAATGCACCATACCAGAAAATCAAACAGAAGAGCAGGACATTAAAAATAGATAATAAATCACTTGACTGTTACAAAAACCCATTTTGGTTCCTCTGGTAGCACTAGAATTATGAGCCTGCTGCAAGATAGTAATGTGGATTTGCTGTTGCTGTTGAAGCCTCAATTGAACCTCTGTACCAGGGCACAAATTGCCTAGTCTACACTTAGCAATGGAACCACTTTGACCCAGCTCTCTGCTAGAGCAAGATGACTTTTGTTTAGCTTAATATTATTCAGTACAAAATTAAAGGTTAGGTTATCTGTAAAAGCTGCAAAGTTTAAGTGTGGTAAAAGCACTGTGAAGGATTGGGTCACCTAGTTTCCTTTAAAATAAATAAAAAGTGAAGAAGCTTGGAGAATCTTCCTGTGTTGTTTTTTTTTTATGTTTATCTTTTAGGTTTCCTTTCCATTAGTGAAGGTGTTTGATGTCGGCACATCACTTATTACAAACCTCAGTGCTTGACATAAGCTGTTTTATTTTCACTTGTCTCTTCAGCCTATTTCATAATAGTCTCTCTTCTTTTTTTCCCATATGGCACCCTCCTGTGAGAACAAAATACCAACACTAGATATTTTCTGCTTGTATGGAGGAAAGAGGTATAATGATACCTAAATTACTTTAAAATAAAGCTAGTATTGCTGCTTCAGAAAAAGCAAGGGTACATGGCATTTGTCCTAAAGAATCTATTCTGTGGAGAAGTTTATCAGATAAGGTTTCTTTAAACAGGTTGTAAACGATACCTAGCTGTAAATAATAACAGTCTCTAAATAGCACTTATACAGAGCACTGTAAGGAAAAATTACAAGATTAGGCCAAATCAGGGAGAGTGAGGCCATAAGAAATCTCTGGATGTCCCCAGTGGGCACAGGAGAAGAAACACAACTCGCAGTCACTCTTGTGGTGGCACATCCGTGTGTAGGCTTGAGTTCTTCCAGCATCTTCTATGTATCTGACTTCAAATGTCTTCCTTCTGGAGACACACATGGAACTTGCTGGAAAGTTGAGCTTTGTGTAACACGCTGGTTTAAACAGACACCAGAGATAGCGAAGATGTATTTGAAATCCATAGCAAATACGGATTTGAATTAAGGATAGTGTAGGAGAAAAGCGTTTCAACTGTGGAGTTCTCAATGCAGTATCGATGGCTAGTGATATTTTCCTAGTGCATTTTTTGTTAATAAAAACTAAGTTAGTTTCATATAAAATGGAATAAATTTACTAAATACATTAAGTCTGATATCAGATAGGATTTGGACACACATTCCCCTACACAGAACCTCTCAGAGGACCTCAGTGTCTCACATTTATGAAGCTGTATGTGGTAGACTAAGTCTATATTTGCTGCTGCAGCAAACAAACATTTACACCTAATGATGACAAGTGTATCCTCTTTATGCCATAAACAATTGATTTTCAAGCAAAGATAAGAGAATTATATATTATGTATTCCATCTGTAAAACTAATTAATTCCTTTGATTTAGCTGAGAAAGGTGATGTTTTCTGAAGCTCAGCTTTACTGAAAATTGACCTTTCCATCTACAAACATACCATTTAATTTACAAAAGAAACAAAACCTTCGGAATTGTATTTACTCAGTAACTTTAATAAAGGTCAGCCCTTTTCAGAAACAATTGTAAATGTGGCATTTAACCTTTCATATTTTGGAAAGTGTTACTTGAATCTCTACATCCAAATAGAACATTGCCTTTGAATTAAACACAACTACATAAATAAGAACAAAGAAATTTTACAAAATTGTCTAGATGTAAGGTGTTATAATTAACCATTAGCTTTTATATTTCCCAAGGACTATTTTCTTGAGTCTCCTGTGACTAAGGTCTGCTAATGTTCAATACCTGTGGTACATATACTAAGAATGAATATAATGTGTTGTAAAAGGTCCGCCAAGTTCAGCAGGAAATAGAAGAGGCTTTTTCTTTGACCTTTAGGAAGGAGACTTGGCAAATTCATTGAAGAAAAGCTTATTCTTCTGAAACGTGGAGGCCCCAGTTCAGCAAAGCACTTTGGTATATGATTGGCTTGGTGTGAGTAGCCCCACTGCAGCCAATGGGTCTGCTCCTGCGCTCCAAGGCGAGCAGCACCCGGGTTCCGTGGGTTCTGCTCGAGCCCTGAGGTGTAATGAACTAAAAGCAACCAACAAACAAACAAGCAAACAATGGACTATGCTAAAAAGCTGACCATTTCAGTGTTGTGGGTTTGGGTTGGTTTGTTTGTTTTCATTAAGACATTTCTGAGACCAAAGAATCTAATTGCTCTGGTCTCTAGGTAAGGAAAGTGGCATCCAGACAGAACTTCCTTCTTCCGTCTCTCGTGCTCACCTGTATAGCTGGAAGGACTGAGCTCTTTAATCTGCCAATTCTCACATAGAAACTACAACAAATGAAAGCCATTTGGATGAGGACCCCTTGAAGTTTGTACAGTCTAAAGAGGAAATACCCAAATGAGAGAGCTAAGACAAGCAGGGATTTAAACCTGTTCTTTCCACTCCTGATTTCTCTCTGAAAGCACATTCTTTCTTAAGAGTGGGCAGGGCTAAAGATGGTGCTCAAGTGCCATCTCACTGGATGCTGTAATATGAAAAAGGGTTGGAAGTGTGCAGCGGATCTGAAACAGTTGTTCTAAAGTTGGGACTTTCTGAAGAAAAGCCGGTCTCTTACCAGGTATCTGCAATGCTTTCCAGTGTGTGGATCCTATAAGCAACTGAGGAACCCTTCCAACAGCTTCAGTGAACAAAGGATTTACATAAATCCAATAAAAAAGCTTACACTTGTAATCATATGATAACATTTCAAACTAGCATGTGGAAAATTCTGCCTAATAGAATTAACCAGAGAATTGGATGTCTCAGGACGTTTCAGTCAGATTAATACTAATCTTACAACGATTTACTGTGTGAGGAAACTTTCTCCACAGAATAAACACACTAGAGTCAGTTGAAACATGTTGTAAGTGTTGACTTCAGTGCTTGTACACCAGGGATGTATTAAAATTGTCCTCCCAAGAGCCTTTTTCTACGTTTTTTTAACCAATATTAAGTCCCATTGCCTTTAAGAGCCTAAAGTAATTGTGAATGAATCCCAAATTATTGTTTCTTTAATCTTCTTCAGGGTTACGTGCTAGATCTGTGTTTTGTGGACTGAGCCCTGTAGGCTAAAATTTAAGTTTAGGAGCTGCTGGAGCATACAACAAGAGGTTTTATCTTACAGATTACTGTCGTGTTAATTATGGTAGGACCAACTAGATATAAGGCCCTGTTTTGTTACCCTCTTGAAAACACAGAGACAGGCATGCAAGTAGACAAGGCAAATTGAAAAATAGTAAAGGCATAATACATAAAGTGAACAGTCAATGCAAAACCAGGCAGGTTATGAGTATTGTTTTGTTTGGCTTTGGTCTGGGGAAAAGGGACAGGATATGGAAAAAGGAAAGAAGGGAGTACATAAAACTAAGTATTAAATAATAACTAAATGACCAAAGGTCCTTCACACTGGCTGCTCTATATCTGCTTTATTTAGTTGAAGTTTCCAGAGAATGCTCTCTCATGGTTTTTGACAAAAGCTACATACAAATAAGGGGTATTTGCTACATCTTATCCAATCCTAACTCTGTACAGTTTCACATACAGAGGATTTTAGACTCTTGGTTTGAATTAAAGTGTTCCAACTCTTACTATACTAAGAGAGTAGCAATAGTATTCTCTCAATACTACTAGAAACTGTTATCACTTAAGCTGTGAAAGGTGTTCGATTCAGTATGAGTTAATGGCTACAATATCGAAAAGGATGAGTTGATGTACTTAACATACTTTTCCCATATTAGAGACCAATAATGTTTTGGCTATATGAATTATTTCTCTCATTACCAAAAGAGCCTAAATTCTGTCTCACAGTGAAATGGTTCTAAAAATATGGGTGGATGACACAAGTTCAGCTGTTCTTTCCCACACTCCCAGCAGCGCATGCTTCACCTCCTCAAACTGACTGTATTCTTTGAAGTCTTTCAGAGGCCTTTGCAGCGTTGCCACTACAAATGCAATCTCACTCAACATAGAAATAAATCTCAAAGCCAGCTAGACAACTCTTTGTAATGTATTTTAAGGGACACGTCCATCTTGTCATGTGTCATCCGGACAATAATAAAATTACAACGGTTGCCGTGAAGCTAGAGGAATCAGACTGTATGTATGGGATTGGGGAACATATACAGCTTTGTTATAGAATAAAATCATGCATTTTTAGCTGGAAAACAAACAAACAAACAAACTTATTTTGTGGAAACTCATAATAATAAGGCAGACAAATCAGTCTATGCCTGTCAAATTTTAAAAGTTCTTTAGTATACCCTTTCCCTTCTCCAGAACAAATTATGTTACAGGCTCAAATTGTGAAATCATGATGTTTGAAAGCCTCATTGCTTTGGAGATGAAGTTCAGTGTAGTTAAAACATCAGAGGCAACTATAAAAAAAATGTGTGAGGGTGTAATGTGGGTTAAAAAAAAATGTAAATATTAAGTTAATACATTCAGTTGTCTAAAAGAAACACTAATAAATACATTGTTACATTTTGAAAACAAATATTTATAGCTTTCACTGCTGAGAGTTAAGACTTGGTGGAACTTACTATGTCATATTTAGTAATAAGCACTGTCTTTGACCAAGTAGTAAAGGCAATCTGAGAGTGAATACTAAAAAGGCTCTTTTGCTAATGAAGGAATCTTCTGAACACAAAATTCCACAAGACAAATACATCCACTGTCAAGCTTCAGCTGTGCTTGGGTTTTCATGTTTATCTTACAGAGACCGCGGGTACTAAAATGTGCCCTTCACCCTTCCAGACTGGGCATGAATATTTCAGTAAAGAGAATTCTGAACATCCTTCATTCCATTTTTTGAAAGAAGAGTGCTAAAAATCCTGTGTGTGTTTGTGTGAACGCGCTCAAATATTGCAGCAGTATTTGTTATTGGCAATGGTATTTCTGAATGGGGCTTGTCTTTGAAAACTCGCTCCCGAGGGACTGCAGATATTGCAGATGTAACGCTCCGGCTGCAGCTCCAGCATCCCAGCAGCGTCCCAGGAGCGAAGGCGCCCGGCGTCGCCTCGCTCTGCTCACACCCCCTCGCCTTCTCCTCCTCCCGCTCTTCCTCACCGCTTGACACAACTTCCCACTAGCAGTTTAGAAACAGAAGAGAAAAAAATAACAAGTGCCCCTGCATTCCTTAAATATTCGGAAGTCCCACGGATCGCAGTGGGAAGTTTGCATGCGAAAGGGTGACAAGGTTGGGTTGTAGCCAAAATGGCAAAAGCTTATGGTCTAAATTTTAGAGATTATTAGAATGAGGCAATCCCATGTTTCTATTCAGTTGCTATTCTAATGCAGGCAGCTGGAGAGCACAAAGATATACAAAACAGACCAAAAATCTCCCATTAAAACCCCAGCCTTCCTTAACAGGTATTTCTTTGTTCTTTCTTTTTGTATCAGTTCAGAAGAAATAAGCAATGACGAAAGCGTCCTACCTATGAGAAGGATGCAAAGGGCAAGAAAAAACGAAGCTAATGATTGCTATCCTGGTGATGTCATTTTTCAGTACCCCAGCATTTTATACCCTGTTTGTGGCTTCTAAGCTGCTTCGAGCTCCGTGCTAACATTTGATTAAGACATCACATGGCATCTTGAAGGTGATTTGGCAGCTGCCCCCAGGCAATTTGAAACAAAAAATAGAGGTGTGAGTGCGCCCACACACATATGGGCTGTATTGACTTGCACAGAACTGGTCTTCTGAGACTGGTGACAGATAGCCAGAGTTTAGGTCTTTGGCTGTGCTCTGAAAAACACTATTCTGACTGTAGATTTTGCTGACTTGTTTGGAGCAGTGTATTAACTCTCGCATAAACTGCCTGTGCACATTTCTCTATTTTAAATGCCGTTCATTCTTTCATGGTTTTGTGAGCCTCTGTTTGATGACAAAGTAGCTCCTCGCTTGTCAAAGGCTGAATGCCACTTCTGTACGGCGCTGGAGCTTTTTGTGCCTAGCTATCAGTGCATGCCAGTGTTCAACAGCAAAGTGATGAATTCATAACATGTACTAGCTGCTCAGCATTAAAAATTCTGCACCGCTAGGATGTGATAATCGTACGGACTTTTGAGAAAATGTTTTGGGGTTTGGTGTTACAAAAGGTCTTTGTGTCTGGGAGCCGATGCTCTAACCCCTACTGGTATGAGGAGACTTGTGCAGCACTCCCCCCCTCTCTAAATAGTGTCCTTGCTGGTATGCCCAGCTTTTGTCTGGAAGCACCAGTGCTTCCTTTCTCCTCACACGTGCTGGTGACAGAACAGATTTTCTTTCCCCAAAGACTGTTTTTGGTAAGTAAGGTATCACGAGGATATGAGCCAATAAGCATTCTCACTGGAAGTAATCACAAAGCTGTTTTGAAAGAGCTGATGTGTTTGCAAGTCATCCAGATATGGATCAGAAGCAATGATGTGTGCCTGAGGTGACCAGTAACACTTACAGAACCGAGAGAGCCAATACTTCATTCATTCAATATGTAAGGAAGATGAATAGCGCTATTGCCTTTAATTCCTCTGGAGGGTTTTTCACATGAATATGTATATGCAGGCCCTGCTGTTCCATTTGTAAATTAAGTTTTGGAAAACTGAAAGACTTTCTTAATGCTGAAGCTAGAAGGGGGAAGTGTAGCCATATGTGTTTACAACATACATGTTTTATTAAATGCAGTCATTAACTTCCTTACATCTCTGAATATAGTGGTAAACCATTGCCCTTAGCAAAGTTTCTCATGTTTATGTGACCAGGTCATTTAAGAGATGGACTCCTGGAGGCAGATGAAGGAGTATGCAGTAGTCAAAATGCTCTAATCTAGACCTGCTTATATATAGGCTCCTGCACCTATATTTCACCACAAAGTAACCAGGCTTCTCAGAGTTATAGAGCTTCTGCTGCTTTCACTGATTTATACTGTTTTCAGGTATGTAAATTAGAGACTTGATTTCAGAAGGTATTATTCAGTTTAAATATACTGCAAAATGCAGCTACTCAGTGCAGTTATTCTGTCTGCTTTTAAACTGCATTCAGACGCAGAGTCAGTTGCCTAACTAAGGAATTGGAGTTTGTTTTCCACCTCTCTATTTCAGTTTCTTATTATATCAGTCAGTCATCCCTGGTTCTGCAAACACAAAACTACTAAACCCTTCTTAAAAAAAAATGTGTATCACATAATGTGTTCTTTGAGGGTTTCAGCCTGTGCCCATTGAGGTCAATGACAAAGCTTCTATTGACTTCAGCAATGCAGAATCAGGCCCTGAGGCTCACAGAATTGGTGTGTTGTTAATCCCTTGGTGCTAGCAGGCAAAAGGGGCTTGTAAATGCACATCCCACTGCTAATAAATAGATGTCAAGCAGTTAGTATTTCTTGCACCCAAGCATATGCGCTTCATATCCATATAGGTTTTTAGAAGTCGAAATGAAGTACAGTCCCTCCCCAGGCTCCCAGAGCTAACTTTTCTACCTTCGGATTAAAGCATCATTAGCAACCCAAATTTTGCTGAATTAATCAGACCAAACACAATCCCAGCATATTTATGTATGGAGCAGAGGTATAGTCTACTTGTTTTATTATCTCCTCTGTCATCGATCACGTACAGTACATTTTACAGAGTAAAGTTTTGAAATGATTAACTGCCCTGTTCCCCCCTAGTACTTCGCACATTTGATCGATTTCTAGTCATTTCATTCAGCCCTGACCTTGCTGTGTAACAGTCATTTCTATAGCTCCAAATCCAGTTAATCTGTGCTTAGTGTCTGAATTTATAGCTGAACAACCAAAATATTTAAAAATTAACTAACCTTTGCTTGTGTCTGCATTCTCTTTGGCTTCCTAAATTGTTATGGTATGATTTCAGTATTCTACATCCAAACTGTAGGGCCAGACTCCGAGGTCTGTAATCCTTTCTTGGGCAGAAAAATCTACTGAAGATGGAAGTACACTCCCCAAATTAGTGAAGTTCTTTGGCTCAATCTCCTTTATTTTAGAAAAGAGTCTATTTAGAGAATACCTATCAATGTCTTTGAAAACACTGAAAAACATTAGGCAAGAGGAGTGAGAGCTGGGGCGAATATAGAAAGTTTTCTGATAATCTGAATCCAGAGGTAGGGAACATCATGATGTTGACATGAACCAGCTTTCCTTTCCATGCTGCTCAGGAACAAGAGACTTGCTTTTGTGATCAAACTACCCTTCATCTCCAAATCATCTTTTGGGCTAGAGTACAAATCATGTGCTCTACTGAAGGAGAAGCCATAGAGCTGAAATACATGCTAACCCCTACCTGAGCAGTTTTGCCCAAAGTGGGGAATGTGTTTATTGCCCGTTCACACTCAGCAGTCCTGCTCACGTTTTGAAGAATCGGTTATGCTGCTTTCATGCCAAAAATAGGCGTTCACTGCTCTCATGCTTCTGGTTTCCAGAAAGAACCAACACAGATTGCACATGCAAGCTGGATTCTTAGGACCAGCTTCAACAGGATGGGAAGTTTTGGAAGTTTCAGTGCATTACACTTGATAAACCACACTGTGGGGCTTCAGGCTGCAAGGACATCGCTGGTGGTGCAATGAGAAGGCAGTGGGATCACACAGAATCCACTGAGGGCCTTGGTTAGTCTTTAAAGACTTGGACTTGGTTGTCAGGTTGGGGAGAGACTATACCTTGGCTCTCAGAGCCCCAAGTAGGTTTGCATAAATGAGAGCTTCAAAGTGCATTTTTAATCTTAAAAGGCAATAAAGACATATGTTTCGTACAAGTAATCAAGAGATATATAGGACTCCACAATGCTGTTTTTACCAAGCTGCTTCAAAGTATTTCATTTCTGGGTCAGTTGGAAGCATTTGACCTTCTGCATCAGAAATATATTCCCTGCTATGGGGAATGTATGCATATATGTACTGCCTATTTTTAAGATGTGACAATCATGGCCTAATCAAAATAAAATTAGAAAAGTGATTCCTCCTTCTCGCATTTGTGATCCAACAACTTGGAGCCCAGTCTGATGTCCACTGATGTCGGTGAGGCTTTCCTGTTCACTGTGCACGGGACCAGAATTTATCTCAAGGTTACATCTTTATATTTCCAGGCTTAATGGTCTGATGACCTTGAGGCAGTCTGTGAACTTTGAAAAATGCTGTTGCTACTAAGAGATGCTGTTCAGTTTCCCTTTGGCTGGAGCAGCCTAAGTGGTCTCGTATGTTCCAAAACCTCACTAATTCAGCAAAAGCCTTTTGATGAACACTGACTAAACTGAGAGCGTAGATCTTCCCTGATGAACCAATTTTGGAAATTTTAGTTATGTTTTGTCATCAAAAATGAACGTTGCTGACGGATGTAAGAAGTGCTGTCAGCTGATCTTTGCATTTTTAGCTTACAGCTACAGTTCTGAGAAAATTATTTTCATATATCTATTTTAGAAGATCACTATCAGCTTATTTGAAATGTGTCATAATCAAGGCGTATGTGAGTGCGAAGTTAACAGGACTCTGCTATTTGACCAAATACCTCTTTTAAAATATGAGAACTACAGGAATGATCTCTTATGAAAAAAAAAATGATACATATATTGCATGCTGAAAATATGCAGAAATTAGTTCACTTTCAGTTAATTATTGTGCAAAGTATGGAAAATGCATTTGCTGAGAACAAGTAAAACAGCTGGATTTTAGTCTTGTTATAAATACAAATCTCAGCAGTTACGAAGTTCCCAATGTCATCTCCAATGTGAAATAGCTGGTTTAGCTTGAGCAAAGCTCTTGCTAGGTTCGAGGAGGCTGCGGGCTGAGCTAAACCAGCAGGATGGCGCTGGAGTACATGACCAGACTCACGTAGCTCTGTGCCTATGTGGACTTATGTCCATCACGGTCTGACATTTACTTGGGCCTGACAGGAGCTCTGCAGGGTTATTTCTCAGGCCGCTAACTGTCACTGACTTGAGTTTCTTCATATATTGACTCCTGAAGTGTTCTAGAACAATTTCTGCCTTTTCTGACTTAGTTTCATCCTCTGAATTACAGTGTCATCCCCAAGCCTCTTTTTCCTAGTCAGGCAAGGTCCTCTCCCCAAAAATCATATATGAACTGACTTGTTAGAGCAACATCACTGGGCTGGTAATGATCATTTGTCTGTACACAGATTTGCTGTTGGAGCTGAGAGGGCTCCTGGCGCTCTAAGCCGTATTTTACAGCTAGCTGCTGCTGCATTTATAGCCCAGCAGCCCGCTGAGGTGACATCTTCCAGCGTTCTTCTGCAAGAAGGGACAGAGCATGTGGGATGAAGGGCCAAATGCTGAGCAGAGGTGTATAAACTGGTGTAAGAGTCGGTCTACTGGCAGGTAGCTTCTACAAGAGCCATGTGGGAGACAAATCATTCCGAAACTAAAGGGTCCAGAAGATGCAAATCTTGAAAAACTATAATCATTATGGTCCATTTCATACAGAATTAAAATAATGCCCTATCTCCTTGCTTACTACAGATACTTTATTTGCTTTTCATGCTCTCACTACATTAGTAAGTCCTAAAAGAGATATTTATCCTCTGAGGACACCTTCCTGTGTAACCTCATCTGGGTGTTCTTCTCCGGTGGGGGGATTGCACTGGATGAGCTTTTGAGGTCCCTTCCAACCCCTGACATTCTGCGATTCCATGAAACTGAATCCATAATCCAACGAGACCTATATAACAAACACATGACTTCATGTGTGCCTTAAAGCACTCACTGAAAACTTCATGAGTGCTGATCTACTTAAAAATTGAATTCAGCTTTAATGGCAAAGCCAGGTTCAAAGTTTGTGTACATCTAGGCATGAGGGATTGTGTGGTGCTGGGTGGAATGGGGTGGCCTTTGTGCTATGAATAGGCTTGCAGTAAAAACATCCCCTTTGGTGCCGCTGTCATTGGATTTCACCTTTGACAGCAGAATGTTTCCCTAAAGAATAATAGAAATAAGTGCTTTCCAAAAGATTTCCAGCATGTCGCTTTTCATATGTACTTAAAACTTCAAAGCCTTACAGCAGCACTCCAGAAATTTACAGCACCAAGAAGCCCTATTTAGCAACGCCTTTCCATTAATCTACTTTTTTTTAAAAAAAAAAAAAAGTTTCAACACCATAATTATGTTAGAAATACAGAAAGCAACTGGGTATCCATTGTCCAATTTAATAGGCCTCAATACTTTGCTAAAGCACGGCAGTGGATCAGCCAGAGTTAATTATTATACAAGATTACATTGCAAATAACAACAGT
Organism: Nesoenas mayeri; assembly: GCF_963082525.1. NCBI lineage: Eukaryota > Metazoa > Chordata > Aves > Columbiformes > Columbidae > Nesoenas > Nesoenas mayeri. Next base: position 11,187,684 of record NC_137550.1, on the reverse strand, counting down.
ACATCAAAGTAATGTGTAAGGTCTGCCTTGCAAGAGAAAAGCAAGATATTTCCAAGTTAAGTCTAAAATTATGTGTTCACATTTCCGCCTTAACTCACTACATCACACTTAAAGTATTACAGCCCCAAAGAAGCCTTGTGTAATACTGGTGTAATACTTGTGTAATCCTTCAATAACTGCGTGCAGTTGATTAACAAGAAGGTGTTAAGGACAATTCCAAATTGTCTTACTTTTAGAGATTTAATTAACTGGTTAATCACCATGAAAGTAATTGTGGAGTTGGATGCTGCTTGGTCAGTGTCATAACCTAAGTACAGGATGCAGAGCTTGTGTTTCTGAAAAAGACTGATTTTTATGTAAACAGGTTTCAAGGTAGGGCCAACAAGGTGACCTCACTGCCACCTTCTTTTGCTTAAAAAAAACCAAAAAAATCCATGCTTTTTATTTTATACTTTCTGGGGTATGAAGAACAGATAGGTTATGAGATATTTTAAATAAAATAATTCTAGTCCTGCCTTTCCTGTTATTCCCTAGCCTCCCTTGCACCTCAACACCATGGAGATGTAGGAACAAAATAGGCTTTATTCAAAGACCATTGAAGTCAATAGAATGACCCTTGATGAATGTAATGGTTTTTAGATTAAACTCTGGGCTACGGCAACACAAGTGCCAAGGAAATATCGTGTGATTCATGGAAAGGAAGGATTTGACTTGATCTGCATTTATTGTTTTGCATTTGTTAAGATACACAAACTATTCTCTGAGACTGAGCATTCAGTTGTGGTTTGATGTTTTAACCAGTTCTCTGTAGTGCCAGAGGGGCCTCTGGTAGAAAGGGGAACAATCATATTTGGTGTCCCTAATATTCAGAAAGCAATATAAAAGATAATAATTTAAAAATAAAATACCTTTCAAGATTTCTTTACATAATTTGAAGCAAGAAAAATCACAGTGCTTCTTTTTTCAGTTAATTTTGCATTCTTGCAACGTGATTCCTCAGGAGGTACATATGCAGCTAAGCTAAAGAGTAGAAACAAATTTTAAATTCAAGATCATAGAATCACTTCTAAATTAAAGAAAATTTCTGCCTCAACTTTGATTTTAAGGGACATCGAGAAAGATTGTGGGGTCTGCTACCTAGTTCCTAAACAACACGCATGGAAGAGTAGAAAGTGAAATCAAATATATAGATCATTCATTGGTGTGCAGGCCTTGATCTTTGTGCCATGCAAAATATAATAACTGCATTTACATTGCAGAAAAGTCAAATAGAGTCAATTTGTCCTACTCCATGGTAGAATTTATGCCATTGATTTAAGGTGCTTTACACTGCATGGGGATTTGGTCCAATATGTTTTGAAAAGCAACACTAAGAACTGCAGGACTATGAACACCAGAGACACGGGTGCCTCTTGACTTTGGCTGAGTCTGTCACACTGTGAAGTTTGCTTTCAAACTCACTGAAAGTAACAGTTGTATATACATCACAGAGCTTGCTCATCCAAAGTAGGATGCTCTAGCAACGTCATGGATTAGAGGAAGTTCCCAAAAATAGACAGTCTGTGATAGCAGTGATCTTGCCTTCATGTTCGTGCTTGAGTACTTCATTATTATCGAGTGCTTATGTGGATGCAACCGAACTCAAAATAGGATTCTAGCAGTTTCGAGACAAGCCGATACTAAACCAACACGCAACAGATGATAATAAATATATCTTTTCCTGCAAATCAGGTCTGTGGATTCTTTGGGACTCATGGGCTACTTCTGAAGACTCTGCAAAAGGTAATTAAGAAGAGCAAATCGACTTCAATTAGCTGTATAAGGACCACTGCAGATCTATTGGAAAATGCTTGACTCTTCAAATTGATATAAAGTGAGAATTGCTATTAGAAAGCCCTTCTGCAATTGTGTTTTTTTTTCACTTCTGATGCCTTCTGTTGTGCTGACAGTGCAATCAAATAGTCGGTTTTACACTGTAATTATCAAGATCCAGCACAATTGCCACAAGGCATGACTTACAAAGCCAAACAACTTTTAATTAGGAATGGAAGTTTCATAAAGCATGAGAACACTTCTGTTAACATCAGCGGTATTGTTAATATCAGATCTTTTCAAATAAGCCACTGGTTTCTCAAGGATTTGCCTGTCTCCCAAACACTGCAGATTACCAGAACAACACTGTGTTATTCACATTGGTGTAAGTATACGACTGTAGTCATCTGTGTACTCGCAGTTAATCCCACTGCAATCAATAAAACAAATCACATTAGGTGAAATTCATCTCTGTGCAGATGGACAATGCAAGTCCTTCACAATACGACAAAATATGATTTAAAGACAGTGTATTGGATCTTCTAGTATACAGGGATCGAAATCTCGAGCCTGTGGTTAGACTACAATGTTGCAATAGGAAATCTCTCTCTTCCTATGATTTTTCTCTGTTGCGTTCTCAGATTCTGAACTGTTTTGGAAATTCCCTATACTGACAGTCCGCTGGCATCCTTGGTGTTTTTCTTCCATTTATTGTCTTGTTAGACCTTGAGATGCTGTTGGAATTGGATGGTAGGTTAGGTAGGTCTCTAAGTGAGAGAAGTAAAAAAGGTCTTAAAGTACCAGAGATGCTTATTCTTACCATGTGTGATATATGTACCTCCTTCTTCTAAGGAAAGGCTTTATTTTCATGGACATTGCATAGGAAAATCTTTTTGCATTCAAGGTGACACTTCTTGGGCAGTGACAAAGCAAGGGTGAGACCAACGCCCCACAGACAAGCTATTCCCCAGGACAAAGGGAGACACAGCTTAAAGTTACTTTTCTGTCTAATTTCCTTCCCACATTAAGTAATACCTTATTTTTACAAATTGAATGAACTCTAAAAAAAAAGAGATTGAGTTGGTTCCATATTGTAGTGCTGCAAAGACTCACAACAGAAGTAAAATGAGTTCTCTCAAGTTAGCAGAGAACTGAATGTCAGTTTTCTGCGTAACTCTTAAAACTTCTTAACTACTGGGCCGCTCGCTTAGGGGAGGGTGGGAATCTCTGTCTGATCACATGGAACAGAACAAATCTGAAATTCTTAAAACTTCAGTGAAAAATGTAAATTATTTTTGTCAAAACATCCATTTGTAAGAATCCATATGCTGTTTTTCAAATACATTTTCATTAGAAGACACTACTGCAGATTTGAGCTGAGACAAGTTATGATAATATACAAACAAACACTGGGAGAAAAGTAGACTTCTGATTCACAAACAAACATCTGAAGTGATTATTCATACTTTGGGCTACAAGTGATTGTTGTTAAGAAGAATATATTTCAGTAATTATATACAGAAATTGAATATTCAGTGGTCAGATCTTGCACATTGAAGTGCATATTAACTGGATATAACTCCCAAGATTGCTTGAAAACTGTGTTTATAGGTATAAAACAAAAAGAGGGAAAGGATTCACTTTATTAACAGTATATAGGGGATACCATTACTTTTTTAATTTGATTTAGTGTTTCCTTATGTAATAAATATAGGTAAGAACAGCAAAAGTACAAGTTTAAATAAGAATTGCGGGGCTGTGTTATGCCAGCAGTGCCTAGTGTACAGTTAATCAGAAAGCAGAAGGTAATATAAATTGTTTCTGACGTTATGGGACTATAATAACACTACATTTCCACCAGCCCCGTGACTCTTAGAAGTATGTATCCCGAAGATACCACAAACTCAAGAAAAATGAAGACGTTTGTACATGCTGACTGTTTCCACATTTGTGTCTTAGTTGTACAATTGTAATATATAGAGGTTATTACTGCAACAGTCCATGTTCAGTTCTGATAAAAGTTGCTGCATGAATTTGAATTACACTCCAGGAATGAAGTAATGGCTTTTATTTATCAACAAATTTCCTTTTCGACCCTGTTCCTATACAAATCTTGATCATCATTCCCCGTACTAGAACATATTCCGATCTGCCAGATCATATTATTCTGCCAGGATGCATTGGGTTAAATCCTAGTTCCGATGATAGGGGTAATAAACCTACCACACGTGTCCGTGGTTCCAGGATGTCACCTGTTGACTGTTCTCAGAAAAATGAAAGCAGATCAATGACTCAGGTAGCCTCCTATCCTGTCTCTAATGCTGACCAGGACAAAAATGTTCAGAGAATGTTACACCGACGGTGAACTCTCACCATGCATGAGCAAAACTGGTCTGTCTTGACACGTCCAGGAGCTACTTTTTGCCTTGAATTCTGAATATTAATCCCAACAGCTTTTTACTAGTTAGCCTAATGCATTTACTCTGCTAATCACATAAAATTGAAACTTTTAAAAACAATTATTTTTGCCGAAAATACTGTGTAGAAGACAGCTCTATGAATTAGCTATAAACTGCGTAGCAGAATATTTCTGTTAAACTGTCTCTCGTCTGCTGCCTTTTAATTTCGTTTTATGTCTCTGTTATTGCATGGTAATGAAAGGTAAACAGGAGAACTTCAATAGTTTGTTCTGTGCCCACTCATAATCAAATCTTAACTAGATGTCCTTTTGACCCATTTTCCAAAATGTGTGAAGCTCCAATGTCTATATTAGTTTTCCATCTTTTTATACTGTACTTTCCCCTTGACTCCTTCTATCTGTAGTTTCATCTCCCTGAATCCCTTTTCATGCTTTGCTTCTGTCTCTCCCCACTATCACTCTGTTAACTGTCTATTGTAGAATTAAAATTAGCTAATCAAAATGCTGACATTAACATCAAGTTCAGTTAATTGTGTCTCCTTTGTCTTTATGAAGAAACAACCGGTTTAAAACAAACAAACAAAAAGGCTGTAAGACACAATAGGTAATACCATTAATGGAAATTATAACCTGATTTGGTTGGTATTGGGAGAAGCACAATGATTTCTAGAAACTTGCTGCCTGGGCTTCTCTCTTGCAATTAGAAATAGGAATGACAAAAGTGATAAAGTCAGCTTAGTGTGGTTAGGGTGAAGCTTGAGCCACAGAATCCTGCTGTAGATTTTGCCATGACTTGATGCTAACGCTATGGGTTTAGCCTAGTAACATCAAAAAGCTCAGTGAGAACATTGTGTCCCAAATCCCATACCATTTTTCTAATACACTATTAGACATTACAGTGAGAAAACATTAGCTAATTATAAATCATTACCTCCTCCTGCTCAGGTGGATAGTACTCAGAATCCCCCAGCGTCCCAAAACACTATAAATCATCTAAACACAAAGCTCTGATTATTCTGGAAAATCTTGGTTGTATTTAGTTAGGGAAGGTTTGGGAAACCATCTGGTATGACCTTGGTTACCATGGAACTCATTAACTCGAGTCACTGAGCATCCCTAGCAAAGTATATAAACTTAGCATCCCTAGGAAAGTATATAAACTATCTACATGACATTAGTATCCACATAAAGCCAACTAATCTCCTACCATTTTGTCTGAGGACACACTGGGTTCAGTGCAAGAAAGATAAACTGAGATGGGGTCTCTGGGTTTCTCCAAAATCCATGTGGGATGGCTGCTGTACCATTTGTATCTGCAAATGGTACCATGAGACTAATTGCCTAAGCAAAAAACAAAGTACCTCTTGAAAATGCCAATAATAATAAAAATAACACGTATATTAGAGGCTTGAGGAGGAAAAATGTGGGTGATAATGAAAGTTTATTTGTCTCAACACAAATGTATTTTGGATTATAACCACACTCTCCCTTTTGAGATGAGACTGTGAAGCACCATTTTATTTGAGATGAGATACCTGCCCTACCAGCTGTGTATAAAAATGAGATTCTGACACATGCCACCTTCATTCATGGCTATTTTATCTCTTCTCTTGTCCTAATATCTATAATGTTAAGCGTAATTTCTTTCACAATTTTTTCAGTACATCATCAGCTGTCAGTGTAGGAGGTGGCAGTCAGCCTGGAGTACACAGCAGGGACAGCGAGAGGAACTTTGTGAGAGCAAGCGAACAGGAACAAAGTAGGGTCACTAGGAAGAGACACAGAAAAGATGACAGCAGGACTTTGTGGAGAATGCCTTAGAAACAGGTTGCAGGCAGATAAAATGGGGATAAGTAGTTTGCAACCAGAAATTATTTGCCTATAGGAACATGCTTTTCACAACTATCTTGAATGTCTAAACTTCATGAACCTGTCTGTCGCTTTCAGATCTGCTGTGCACACCAAAAGGACATTTGAGAGAAAAGTGCTCTGCAGTGAAGCCAGGCTGCTGCTCATTATCCTAATCCTGGCTCTGAAACTTTCTGCCTAGGTGAGCTGGGCCAGTTGCTTTCCTTAAGTTTTTACATCCGTAAGAGAATGCAATCAAGCTTCATGGAGGTGTTTACAGGAATTCATAGGTAATATTTGTGGAGTGCTTTGAGCTTGAAGAGTGCTATAAAGATGGACTTTATACCCCACCTATCACTACAGACAACCAGACAACTGCCATCTCAATCTAAACTGGGCACATTACCAGGCATCCTGTAGCCTGATTCCTACCCCTGCCTGAACTGAAATAGACTCCATCTTCTGGGCATGAATCTCATAAAGGAACACACAACATGTAGCAACCAATCCATGCACCTAGAAGTAAGCAGGAGTCGTACATATGCTGCTAAAGGCATATGTTATGCTTCTGTGTCATGAAAGAGATATCTTGTTCTTCACCTGTGCCTTTGGCTTACTTCAAGAGTAGTGCTTTGAATATCTGCTGTTATTCATTAGCACATGTGCAGTAATCTGCCACCATCTTACAGCTCAAGTGCTTACACGAAGCTAGGGCCTGTGGAACTGGTTGATTATTTTGCAAATGCAAAACCAACTGCTTTTGATATTATCTCTAACTCAACTGAACAAAGACCCAAAGAACACCAGGGTCTTGGATTAAGAGAAAAAAAAGGCAAACAGAGGAGGACTAAGTGACCTGCTGAAATCAGAGCAAAAGGAAACATTAAGTGAAGAACAGTCTTCCCTGGGCTTATGAGATGGACTAGGTGACCTAGTATCTCTTTTCTGTCTCCATTTTGTGCAGTTTCATGTGCCTCAAAGCAGCAAAAAAAGAGAAAAGAGCTGCAGGACCCATCCAGCGAGGCATCAAGGAGACAAGAGCAAGATCAGCCCCTCAGAGAACCAAGCTTCAACAGGAGCACAGTAGCTCCCTACGGATGTGCAGCGTATCGAGCTGGTTGCTCAGCCCAGAGGTGGGTACCAGAGCAGTGCACGGGATGTCCCACATCCACCCGCTCCCCATCGCCATCGCGTAGGCCATGCCTGGGGCTTAGTGCTGGGCACACACACATCTGAGATGTTCCCGCACAAGGAATGCAACAGGGAGACTTTGTTGGATTTCCTCCCTTTAGAAGAGGCTGGACAGGACCTAGTGTGTTCCCTTGTGTGGGATAAACTCGTCCTTGTCTTTTTTCACTTCATGCACCATGGGCGGATGGATGCGGGAGGCTCCCCCTTCCGCCGGTTGCACCGGAGGGGAGAGATGGGGAGAACTCGGGAGCAGGGCAGGCAGCCCCCCGGGGAAGTGCATCGTGCCGGCTGCCCTGGGGCCGTTCCCAGCCCCCCCGCACCTCGGGCGCCGTCCTCTGCCCGCCGAGGGCCAGGCCCCAGCCCTCATGGAGCCTCTCGCCCGCGGCCCCGAGGCGCCCCTGCCGCCTTTCGGCCCCCGCGCCGCCCGCCTTCCCCGCCGCCGGGCGCGGGCAGGACCCCGGCCGCATCCCCCGCACCCCGCCCGCTCTCTCTCCCTCCCTCCCTCCCTCCTCTCCCGGCTCGGCTCCCCGCCCCTCCCCCGGCCGCAGCCCGGCGCACGCACCGCACTCGCACCGCACTCGCACACACGCCGAGGCGATGCGGCTTTAAAGGGGCCAGCTGCAGCCCCGGGCCGGCCCACGCCAGGCCGCCGAGCTGCCTCCCACCGCAGCCCCGAGCGCTGCCGCCGCGGCCGGGAGACGCCAGCGCCGGGGCTGGGCGGGCGGGCCGAGCCGAGCGGTTGCCAGCCCGCCTCACGCCAAGTTTGATCGATAACCCCCTCCCGGCCCGGGCGGAGCAGCCTCGCCGACTCCGCTACCCACCATCTTTGGGGGAAGTCCCTGCGCTGGGGGGGGGCTGCTGGAGACGGGGGGAGAGAGGCAAGCTCGCAGCCAGTGAGCCCTCCCAGGCTGGGGTGAAGACAAGAGGAGAGGGATTTGGGGAAGAAAAAAGAAAAAAAAAAAAGGAAGAAAGGAGGGGAACCATCCCTGCCACTACCTCCGCCAGCATCGCCACCACCATTGACACTACTCCGAGTCTCCAGTTGCGCCCATGCCTGTGCCGCCAGTTTCGTTTTAGGGGCTGAACCGCAGGGGCTGAAGAAAATGGGGCAGAACGCACCCCGGACCCTCCTGCTGCTGCTGGCGGGGCTGCTGGGGGAGGCTCTGGCGGGGTTCCCCAACACCATCAGTATAGGTAAGTCCCCGCCGCGACACCGCGACCCGCTCCTGCCTCCCGCCAGCCCGGGGGAAGTTGTGTAGACGGGGAGCGGCGGGGCCCGGCGGCTTTCGGGAGGAGCCCCGCTCCGGCTCCTTCCCGTGGTTGCGAGCGACAGGCAGAAGCGGTGCCCGGGCTGCTGGGGCGGCTGCGAGCCGTGCCGGGCTGCCGCGCTGTCCGTGCGCCGGGGGAGCGGCGGGGGATTCGCTCCCTGCCCCTGCGCAATCGCGCCCCGAAGCAGCGCATCCCATGTACCGAATAACGTGAGAGAGTAACGGCGTGAATCTGTAGCGACGTGCCCGAAACCTGGGGCCGAACGAGCCGCAAGGCTGAGGGCAGGCGAGTGGAACTTGGGTTTTTTTCGCCTGCCTTCCCCTTGGAGCAGCGCTCAGCCGTGCGTGTGCTCCAGCAGACCGTCTAAAACCGCACGTTTGCCACGCCGCACACATCCGTGTCCTTAGCACATAACTCCACGCAGACCTTATCTGGGTAGTCTGGAGATGGTTTAGGAGCCACAGCTCCCTACATTAGGCTCTGTGTGGGCATCCATGGAGCAGTGGCCTGCAGCTCCCAGTGATTCCCAGTAGCTCAGGGGGCACCTGGATGGGATGTGTGGCTTCAAAACCCTAACTTTGGACCTGGAGTATATATTTCATGTGCAAGCTCTGTCAGGATTATGTGCTCAGGCTCAGCATGCTCCTGTTCATTCTGAGATGTGCAGCATGCAAATGTAACTTATTGCCACTGTTTCTCCTCAAAATTCATTCTGAAGTACCTTTTCCTTTTTTCCTTTATTTTTTTTTTTCCATCCTAGGTGGACTTTTCATGAGGAACACTGTTCAGGAGCACAGTGCGTTTCGATTTGCTGTGCAGTTATACAACACAAACCAAAATACCACAGAAAAGCCCTTCCATTTGAACTATCATGTAGATCACTTGGACTCTTCCAACAGTTTTTCAGTGACAAATGCTTGTAAGTAAATACATACTTTAAAATATATATATATATATTTATATATTATCTATCTTTACATTCAATTTCTTCCTGGTAGCCTCGAGTTCTTGTTCATACGATATAGTGCAACAAATGTGTGTACTGACATGAGGTTTAGTAGATCTGCGGCATTATATGGTTGAATAATACCTTAGGGAAAGTTCTCTCACTACTTGTTTTCACCCCTTTAGTTTTGTTTTCCAGAAAAACAACCATGTTATTTATATAGCAGTGCTGTGTAGCTGTGATCAGTGAGTTGCCGCTGAAGTAGCATCCCTCTTCTGTGGAGGCTACAAGCTCGCCTGTGAAACAGCATCATTTGCAAATAATACCATGTAGGAATAAAACAAAAACAGCAGTTTACAAGTGACCTTGAGGGAGCAAAGCTAGGGGGGCTTACTGGGTTATTTTCTTACAGTGAAAGTCCTGTTAAGAGCTGAGGAGACTGAACTGACAAACACCGTTAGAGCTGAGGGGAGAGAAAATGGAATCAGAATGCTGAGCGTTATGAGAAATAGCTCTGCACAAGCAGTGTGTATGTACAGTTTGAGTCTTTCTTAACAGAAGCAGCAAAATAGAACTTTGAGTAGTGTTAATGTGGTGCTAAAAAGCAAAATCTCATTCTGAAAGACTCGTGTGTGTTCTGCATTTAAAAACGCAGTCCTTTACCAACAGTGGTGCCTGAATATGTGTTTTACTGATGTGTCCAAATTCAGTTTTGTGCAGTTTTTATTGTAAACCTTTAAAAATGAATGGAGTTTTCTTGCGAGGTAGTTGCATGCCCTTTGCAGTATACAGAAATACGTCTGTACATGATCTAAAGGACCTCTGAATGCAATATGCTAACTTTGGTAGGAGCAGGATTCCTGTTTGTTCGTATGCTTATAGTATGACATATTCAAAGAGGAAGCATAGTACTAAGATAATGAAGTATTAGAGTACAGAAAACTAGTATCTCTTGCTGTAAAACAGTTTTATGTTTTGAATATCTTATTCCTTTAATTTTTTATTTGTTAGGGATAGGGTAGTTCTTACAATCCTCTCCCATGCTGTATAACCGGAAGGCTGGACGAGTAGGTATTTTATTCTTCTAAGATTTCATGCATTTTCTGAGAAAGCTGATGGTTTGAAAATATAGAATAAGGAAATATTTGGACAAATTTTGGATTGATATTCTAACATATCCCCCATGTGACTGCTTCTTGCTAGTGCAGCATTACACTTTTTAAAGGGCTTTGAATTAGGATCTTTAAAACTTTTGCAGGGGGCTAATTATGTACTATCCAATAAAAATATTAGGTAAAGTGGAAAAAATGGTAAATAAAAGCGTCTGTACTTTGCATCTTATTTTACTAATCCTATCCAGCCTCAAGAGCTCTTACAACAAACATCAGACTATTAATCCCTAATCAGTGTAATCCCTTCAAGAGGCTGTATCTCAGACATAGTTTCCTAAATATCAATTATATGGATTTAAACTAAATACATTAAACTGCTTGGGTGATTAATTATTAATTGTTTTTGAAAAGTTCTACCAGAACTTCTTTACAGATCCCAGAAAGCCAAGTGAACCTTGTGCAGAGGCAGTCAATGGATTTTTTTTTAGTCACTGTGCTTCTCATCTTCTGACATCTAACGATTTTTGTCATTGCTTAGTGAAAGCTGTGGTGATTTTAGTAAGATGAGATGGTTTTCTGTAGCATAGGGCTGCGTGTTCTGACACACATATTACCAGTGTAGTAAAACTGGGAAAACTTAAATCTCTGGAGAAACTGTAGACCAGAGAATACCAACCTACAGTAACCTATTTAAAAATAGAAGATGTGAAGAAAGAAACAGAAGAAAGAAAATGAAAAGGTGACCTTGTCCATAGCTATGTCAACCATCTGGTAATACTGTTGTTGGGAAAAGAATACGGCGAGTCCAAGTCACAGGTCATATAGGTCTCAGTTGTTCAAAATGGGAAAAAAAAAAAAGAACAATTTCTCTTTTTGGATCTGGAAGCAATTATCTTTGAAAGTCAGAATGCTCATACGTACCAATGCATTAGGATGGACTAATAGCTCCTCACGCTACCTAGTAACATGTAAAACATTCTGCCCTAAGTCCCCTTAATCACATCCTCCCTTCCCACGGGGGTGACAGGTAATCGCAGGGTGCTGCTGGACCCATGCAGGAATTCGTTCCATAACGTTTTTACTTCTCTTGGAGATAAGCATAAATTGTCTCCAGTGCTGTCACACAGCCGTTCGATCGATATTTGCAATTGGCAGGGATCCACAGCAGAGAAACCTGCAGTGACTCTGATGCCGTCACTGGAGAGGGAGCCTGGGGCTGACTTTGTGGTGGGATGGGGAAGGGAACCGAGGGGAAATTGGAGAAAGTAGCATGTGTAGCTTGAGCCTAGTGCCTGTGCTAGTCAGGATCCAAAATGTGGTACTTTTCTTTCTCCTTTGCGTTAATTTCTCTGATAGTGGCAGTAGTGAGTGTTCGTGTGTGCAGGGATTGAGGGGGGCTCTGCTCAGGGGAGACTTATGTTCTTACTGTACAGCTGCACATCTTGCTTGGTGCAATCTGCTGCATTCCAGAGGCAGGAGGAAAAAAGCTCTTCTGAAGTATCCTCATGAGCCAGAGATAAAGAGCCCACCTCTGGTAGGACTGATTTGGCAATACCCCAACATGGGAACAAACTTGTTTAGAAGCAAAAGAAAATTCCTACCCTAAGCCCCTCCCTCTGATTCCTTTTTCAGTTAAATGGTGCATAATCTGATTCATGTACATGTATTCCCTGCTTCACTGCTAGCACTGAGCCCCTCTCTGTATATTTAATTTACACGCATGCATACAGTATTCATCCACTCTGTATTTATCTGCCTACCTGTTTATTTAATAGAGAGAAAATGCAAACACAGGTGAAAATTCCCATGTATTTAAAGGCAAATTGAAGTTTATCAGTTGGCTCCGGGGGGGTTTGTTGCATCTTTTAAAATATGCAGCTTTTTGCCATCAGAAAAAGCAAAGGAAGAAAGTAAACTTGACCTGTGAATGAATAAAATCAAGTAAAATGTAGATGTTATATTTTCTTCCAAAATGCTCATGTAGGGAGCGAGCTGGCTTTTTCAGAGTAATACAACAACTCAAATGTATAAATTCATCACTGAAGTGTCTTTCAGGCTTTTCTTATCACCTCTGATGAAGGATGTTAGTATTAATGTTGAATTATGCGTACGGTTCTGTAGATCATATTCCCTGGAAATAACCCGCGTATGTCTTTCTGCTCTGCACTTGTAGTGCACTATACTAACACTGCTCCAGCCTCTGCAGTGTCAGCTCATTAGCACACAGATCTCATATTCCCTCTCTGCACTGTCATTGCAAAAAATTGCTGTTGTACACCTTTACAGCCAACAAACGTGCACTTGCATTACGTACAGTTTTCAAGAAATATTTACTAAAGTAAACTCAACCTTATAAATAGTCTCCATGGAATTTCTCAAAAGCAAGCATTAGCTTTCATTAAAATCTGTTGATCATGTAATGATGGTGATGGGATGCATGCGGGTGAAAAGGGGCTGTGATTGCAGAATCTAATTAATCTACAGGCAGATTCCCTCTCCCAGCTAAACCTAACCTATCAGCTGCAAATTCTTGTCCCGTTATTTTTTCTGAGTGATTTCTCATATATCTTCTGAATGCAGAAGGCTTTTTATATTTTACCAAATGTTGATGTGTAGTGTTTTTTCCACAGCCACTCGTTCTTTAAGGGACTAAGATAGAATGATGTGCTTACCTTAAGTTGCTAAAATCCCGGAAGTGATGGGACACTTTCTTGAGGGGGTCTGATTTCAGAAAATTTTCTTGAGCATCCTTGCAGCGCATGTGTTTAATCTTTGAAATTCAGCTTGGAAAGACTTTAATGGGAAAAGTGCCTGTTTCTTACTGTGAGAACATTGCAGCAAATGATACCACAGGGGTAGTAGCAGACAATGTTTCCAGTTTAGCTGCATTCCTCCCTTTCCTAAGCACAGGTGCATGTACATATATATATATATGTATACTCATATGCATAGTCACTTGCACACGTGCACATACACACACTTTTTCCTTAGGTGCTGCTCAGCATTTCTTCTTGCCAGTGGGCAGATAATTTGCTTCCCTTGCATCTGTGTACTCTTTGGCCAGCTGGCAAAGGACGCTGATGCTGGAAGTGGTCATCTCCCTTCTGCTGGAAGCATCAGCATGTCTCACTGACAATCCTGCCAAGTGTGAGCTCTGTGCGGGTGGTTTTGTGTGAGTAGAGACCACAGGGTAGATGTCTCACTCTCCCGATAAGGAATGCAGTGTGGTTTCTCCCAGCATTCTGTGGTAAAGCACCTGGAAATGTGCTTTCTACACAACTCTGTTCGTTATAGATCCCTGAAAATGCTGTGCAGCATGCTCAAGTGTTGTATGTTACTGCTGCGTGACAATCAGCTGGCTTTAGTTGAGGGGTCAGAGCTTTGGCAGTGTTGGGGTGGGTTGAAAGGTGAAGGGTATGCTCCAGCTGAAGTTTGTTTCCACTTTGTGGCAGAGGAAATGGTTTGTCATGAAGCTGGATGTGATCTCCGTGTTAGCAGAAGGAACCATGTTGCTTTCAAGTATATTTTGTTATTTTAAAAATTAATGTTAAAATAAGCTGACTCTCCTTTCTCTCCTCCTCTGCTACATACATAGCATTTCCATATTTAGTTGTTAGGGTTCCTTTTAACTCACACAGTAGAGATGGGTAAAAAAATCTCACATGAACGGACACATTTTTGAGAAACTCTGAATTCACCAAATGAGCAAAGAGTAAAGCATGATGAAGAGCACCATTTACTTGTTCAATTTCTGAAAGGTTTTGTGCAAATGCAGGGTGAAATTGCTCACTTTGCCTATATAGCACTGGGGCTGGAGACCCATGAGACTATTGGCATGGCTTGGAGAGCGGCTGATTAACTGCGCATTCCAGTGAAATGTGCAGCAGCTGTACTGTGTCTCTAGGAGGAAATGGAGATGCCATGGTGGGAAACAAGAGTGTGACAGTGGCTGTTAACAGCAACAGAAACGCACAGGTTTGCTGAAGGCTGGCTCGGGAGCTTGCCCAAGAACCACAGAAAACAGTGGGCTTGTTTCCTCCGGGTTCGTGGTGTTCGGCGTCGGGAGGTGGGAGGCCGCCCTGCTGCCAGCGTGGGACTGTTATGCAAGAAGGTGTGAAATGACGGAGCTGTGTCCTTAATGATTCTTTATTGTCACCATCCAGCGATCTGACATTTTTCCATTTAAGGTACATGCTTTGTCATTACTGATTTTGGAATGCTAATTTTGATTTAGTTAGAATGCGTTAATTTTTAAAGCAGCAACAGTTTGATTTCGTAGTTCGGTTTCAAACCAAGCCAGACCATATAATTGAAAACTCCTATTCATTTGTTGTGAGAAAGGTATTTATGTTGAATTCGTATTTGGCCTCTAAGTTGCAGCCTGAGATGAGTTCTTTCCATGGTGCTGTAAAGTGCAGGTCGCTGGGAGGCCGTGGCCTCCTTTCTAAGGGAGCTCATAAGGCAGCCTAAAAGCTCTACCTGTTGTCACCAGGTTTGCTATACAGGGGCTTGTACGTCCACTGGAACAATTGTGGCAATCTAAAAATAGAAATATAAAAATGATTGATCTAGATCAAACCAGTTTCTGTGAAACTGTGTGATGATCGCTGCAGCGAAGCAATTTCCAGATTTCATTCATAGGGATTCTTTTTCTTCTAAATGTGTATGTGTTATGTTTCCCAGCAGAGGTGTGCTTCCCTCCGTTGTATCACCTGCTTTGTATCAGTGTTGATTTTCAGAGTATCAGATACTCTAGAAGCCTCAAACTTGGAATCAATATGGAGTGATCTGATGGGGACTCAGAAGCAGGCACTCGTGTTTGGCTGGTTGTAGTCACTGCAGCATGGACACTAATAACTATCATCACAGTGATGCCCACAGGACATGCTCTGGCCTGACTTTATCAGGGAGTTTGGAGATACTTCTGTAGCACCAGAAATGTGGAGTTCATTTATCAGTGCATAGCTATATGTGAAACATTAAAAGGCAGCATGTGCCTTTTTAGTTGATCTCACCAGGATGTAATTATTAGGAGTAAAACTATCATATGTACACAGAGCAAGAGAGAAGCTGGTGATAAGGTTTCTGTGTGAAGAGGAAGAGTGACTGTAGAAAGGAGTTAATGTCAGTGAGTCCACCTAGCATATTCCTGCATATCCTTCTGGTATCTGAGGCACCGGGGCTGGTTTATCATCCTAACCACTTCTAAAATAGCGAGTGAGAGCGTGCAACCCTCGCACACACCTGCACAGGAGGCACAGGAGCCCTTGTGCACAGGGGACTGCAGGGACTCCACGCTGCCAATAACCTGCCCAGGCACTTGTAGAAAGTGTGAATTGCTCTCCAGAACTGGAAACAGCCCAGCTGAGCACTCTTCTGTGGGAATGGAGCGACCTGTCTGGTCACTTGCGTGTAATTATTTTGCTAGGCTATTTGGACATTTCAGATATACTGGAAGTTTCTTGTTTGGTTGGTTTTTTTTTTCAAATGCAATTTGCAACATGTTCACTTTCAGATCACTTGCAAGTTAAGTGATTGCCTTTGGATGCTTGATTCTGCCCTTTTGTTGGGCTTGTATTTGTTGGAGTTTATTCAAATGTGATGTTTGAAATTCTGATCAGGGATTTAAAAAAACAAATCAGGACTGCATGGTGACTTCACTGTCTGGAGTCCTTTTTAATACAAGAACCATCTTTAAAATGATAGGCAGATATCTGGGAAAGGTATACCCACTCTTTGATGGAATATAGTCCATGCATACTTACTTCGTTCCACGTATACGTTATTATTTTCACACCTCTTTTTCCTGGACTGATGTGTGTAATGGTGCCTGCTGATTTCTTCATCCGTGGTTTTGTCATCAAGCATTTGGGCCCAGCCCATGTGGTAAAGGGACAGAACCTGGGAAATTGTGGAGTCTTCTGATGGTTCTTAGCATGCTTTGGAGTAAGTCAGTTTGTACTTTCGATAGCACAGTTTTGCTATGTTTTATACAAGGGTAATACAATTTACCTGTATCAGGCAGGTATTGCAGGGCTGTTTGCAGTGAAAAACATGGAGACCTTTGGCTAACAGTGCCTTTTTCATTTTATTAGTCAATTCTTCCCTTATACACCAAAACAACACAGCCTACTCTTCATAGTTCTGTAAAAGAAATTGGAATTAGCACTTGGTAATTTGCTGTCCTTGCCTGAAGACGACGTACGTTCCCACTGATGGACCTAGGAGAACATGTGTCGCAGCTGTACAGCAAACCAATCTATCACTTGACAAAGGAGAAATTTTCAGCTTTTTTACCTGAAATAAGCAAAGCTGTTGAAAAGAAAGCAAGTTTAGTATTGGAAGTTCCTACACAGCCTGGATCTTTTTTGTAAGTATGGTCCTCACTTTGACAGCACAGCTTGTGCCCAGTTCTCACCTACCTGACCCGCACCCAAGCTGCTTGTGCGACTGCTGGGAGAAGAACCATTGTCACTGGAAGCAGTGCTGCCTCTTGCTTTCTCCTGGTGAGGTCTTTAGAACGTGCTGGAATAAGGACCTCACCTCACAGCTTTTTCATGAACTGGTGCCTTCCTGATTTCTGTGATTTCTGTTTCAGGGGTCTTAGTCCCAAACAGGTGCTGCAGCCCACCCTGTGAATGTGGGTCAGGTCTTGCAAATCGCAGGTTTGCTGCATCATGACACACACCTTTAGTGGTCTTTGTACCCTGCTGTGTGTGCTGAACTCTTTAAAACTTTTCGGTGGTTGTCACTGTTGTCGTTACTTGTGTTTTTCTTCTGAGGGAGAAATGGGTTGTGTAGAAACGGTAATTAATAAGTGTTTTCAGGTAATGAACTTTCCATAGCCTCTCTACAGCAGAACATGGTAAGATGATGTTTTTTACTGATTACAGGAGTTTTGTCTTCTCAGGCTTTACCACTTGTGTCACCAAGTTTGGATTCTAATGAAGTCTGATAGTCAGAAAACTCAGGTTCATGTGCATTCTTTTTTTTTCCAGTAGTTAGATGAGAGCTAATTAGCGTCCATTGATTTGCAAAGGACTGACCCAGTGTCTAACCCTGCATTGAATTGGAAGTGTTGGGGGATTCTAAATTGTCTAGCAAGTTTAATGTACTTGGCCATCTTTCTCCAAAGTGTCTGTGCAGTGGTCAGGTGGCATCTCCAGAGCGAGTTTGTGGCTATTGTGGTGAATTTCAAAAGGAGTTGGACCTACGGAAAGGCTGAATGTGTGAGAAGTCAGCATAGTATCTGCTGTCCCACTTAGAATTTCCATTTTAAAACATTGCTTTTTGTGACTTCTTGATGAACATAAAATAATACTAAAGAGAAAAAATATACGTGATCATCCTATGCCAGCTAATCCCATTTCTCTCCTATTTCAGCCACATCAGCAGAGTGATTCTTGTGACTAATGGTAGTTTTCATATATTTATATCGAATGCTTCGGCCAGCTGAGGCTGAGTTCCTGCATAGAACCATTATCTCATTGCTGTTCTGTGCATCCCAGAAATGGATCGTGTACCCCAGAACACCATGCTGCATGGCTTCAAAAACGCATGATTGGAAATGATGGGAGCTGTGTGACTTGCTGATCGTTCCTTTCAGATGTGGTTCCAAAGAGGTTTTAAAGGTTAGATGGGGATCAACCAGAAAACCAGAGAATTAAAAATAAAAGCCTTTTAAATAATGTCAGACTTCAAAAAAATGACTTGTTTTTTAGTTTTGGAAATGATGATTTCTGGGTTTTGCACTTTTTTCTTTTGGTCTTAACTGAAACACTATGTTGAAGCCTGAGTTAGCCAGATGTTTCTGCAGACATGAATCTGCCTTTGTCAGTGTAAAAGCACCTGTTCTGCCCAATTTTTATAATGACTTATATATGATGAGTGTGAAAAAGAAAGTGCGTGTTTTGGAAGAAGCTGTCTGCATTTTTCAGGGTGTACAGTTCAAGCCGCTTGTGATGGATTTTATGGATGAACAGGTTTTGTCAGTTAAAGTATGTATTGCATGTCTTTCCACACTGAGACAACTTACTTTATTACTATTATTATTATTAGAGGCAGTGAGATAAGCCCAAAATTGATCAAAATAAGACCAGTTAACCCTTCTCAAGTTTGCTACTACTCCAGTTTGGTGCTCCAGGTGCAGAAGTTGCCTTGTTTAAAGCATGAAGCTGTATAGCTTAACTACATACAGAGGGTAGTAAATGTAGTGATGGTTTCCACAACCACAGTGTCCTGTTGGAAAGATGTGCATTCATATGTATCAGATGTGCTTTACTGCCAGTTGTTTTTGCTAAATAACACAAAGAGAAACTGCAAGCAGTAATACGTAGTTGTGCATATCTGCAATGACCACTGGGACCTAAATGTTTTAGTGCTTCATTGTTCTACCCTAACAGAAAGAAAAGAAAAATCAAACTTCTTTGTATCTCATTAGGTAAATATGGGCAGTCAAGATATATAATGGAGTCTTCCTCTGATCTGATTTACACCAGGGTAAATTTGAAGTGACTCTGCAGGAGTTTGAAGGAGTGAAGCCAGTAAAGCGTAAAACCGGAGTGGTCCCTCGTGGAGTGTTCTTGGCTTTAAGCCTCTGGATAAGTGGGGGATGCAGGTCCAGCAGCGCTCCTCTCCTCCAGGACTACCCAGGTTGTCCAGGCTCATGAGTTCAGCAGCTAACTGAATATTCCCTTGTGTAGCATCACACATATTTCCTCTTGGAACTTTGGGAAATTTAACAAAACGTTCACGTTCAGCAGTAATAAGTGTCCCTTTATAAATGATGCTGGGTATCTCAGAAGTATCTGTAATAGACTGTGTAGAGCAGAATCTGCCAAGGAAAGATTTTGTTTTTCAATTGAAATAAAATAGTGTAAATCAAATAGTCTCCAGTGGAAAATGCTGACCTTGCTTTTAGCAGGAGTCACTTATACAATCTCTACTTTCAGATTTTCATTTTTCTTTTTTCCTTTCCCCCCATATACGTATTTTTGTAGCTGTGAACCTTTCACTACTTTTCTCTGTTTCTATCTGCATCAGTTTATAGATTTTGTAATTCTTGTGTGAATAGAGGCTGTGCGACGTAAAAACCGTAGGCTCTTCTGTGAAATTTAACTCATTGTATCTCGTACCTGCTTGCGTGAAGAGTGATAGTCCTGGTTGAAAAACATGACACCTTTTTCTTAGTCACTCCAGAGGGCAGTTCAGAAACAGATCTGTGGCAAAACAGGGTCTTTTGCCTGAAGCATAAAGCTAACATTTTAACATATCTTCATCTGTAAAAACACCCTGTTATTTTTTGTGGATAGTGAACCTATTGTGGGTAGCGATGCTGCTAACTCCTGCATCCTGGTCAGGTTCCAGCTTGGATCGTTATCAACATAAATCAGTTATTCTCCTGGAAGCTTTATTCAGATAAATTATCTGCACTTCCTGTCTTTAATTCTTATTGTGTTGCTCTGCAGTGCTAGCCCCTGTTTCACATAGGATGCATTTGAGATTTGAGTTGAGGCAATCGCTGTATGCGCTGGAGGATACAATTTGATATTAAAGTATATTTTCCTTGCAGGCTTTCCTGAAAAGATTTTATGCTTCCTTGATAATGTCTGGAGATTCTCTGTGTTAATAAGAATTGTTTTGTTAATTGGTTGCAGAATCTGCTGCTGTGGAGTAGTTTGCTTTAATCAGGATCTTCACATGAATTTAAAACTGCATCTTTCTGGACAAAATTGCAAGCAGCATTAATATGATTCCTCCTTTCTGCTACGTGGTCTCTAAAAATGCTTATATCAGCCCTGTGTATTTCTTGTGTATGCAGGGTTGGATTCAATCTGTTGCAACATTATCTCTAAGGGGATTAAAATCTTCTTGGAAATAATCAAAATCAATTATTAATTTATTTTCAAGAAGCCTCGGTGAAGCCGTGTGTGAAATATGAATCTATCATTTCAGTTTCTCAGAAATTCAGCTGTGTAATACTGTGCATGTGGAGTATACTTGCAAAAAGTGTCAGAAAGCTCCAAAGACAGGAGACCATGTTGTGCGAAATGGGTGTGGGAAGGACAGTAGCAGTTTAAGATTCTCCCCTGCTGTTCTGCCTGCCTCATTCTTGGATGAAAGATGCTGTAGAAGTGTAGAGCATTAAGATCAAACCTCCTGGATGATCAGGACTGTGACTTTGTTCTGCATGCTGGAGAAGGGCCCGCGGTTCAGAGGCCTCTCACTGCCTCCTGCGCTGCGCCCACCAGCAAAGAGTCAATTAGTGCCCACAGCAGGAGCGCAGCTCCGACCTCCAGCTACAGCTGCTCACCAACGCTCTCTCCTTATGGACTTCAGCTTATTAGCAGCGCACGCCGTTACTTCCTCATTTATCTGAATCCAAGAAAGTTTATTTTACCTCTTTAGCCATCCTCCTAACTAATTTGTTTGGGGTGTTTATTTGTGACTGAGTCCAACTTCAGATCTCTAAGAGAAGTGTACCATGTTGTGCTCTGATAATTAGAGTTCAAGTGTGAGGAGACCTATTGCCAATATAGAACAAAAAATAGTAGCTTCAAAATATTGACGATCAAAGCAATAAAGATGTGCAGCTTGATAAGTTCACCATTTCTTAAAAGCTGGCTTTTCTTAATGAACGTTCTGCAAATGATTTTACTTTAACAATATAATCATAGAATCGTGGAATAATCAAGGCTTTCATTTTAAAACAGCCACTGGCTTTCTGTTTGCAAAGGCAACTTCCACAGTACAGCCTGTCCCATTTCACAGAGGTGTGGAGGCACCAGCTGGGTTGAGAGCATCCTGTTTGTCCACTGGAAAGCGAGTGTTCTTCTGAAGAACTCGATACCATTAATAGTTTTGCTGTCGGCCATTATGCTTAAACATCCCACTGAAATGCTTTCTTGGTGTGGATGGCTGTGCAGATTGTCTTTCATATTATAACAGCAGTAAACTTGTAAACTGGATGATGCTAGGACATAAATTTCCTGAGCAACAGGCTTTGAGACTGAAAAATTATTGTTTATGGCTATAGATGGAGCAACATGACTTTTTAAACCTGGTTCATGTATTGGGTTTGCATGGCATGGTTTTGGTAGCAAGGGGGATATGGAGGTGGCTTGTGAGAAGCTGCCAGAAGCTTCCCCCCATCTGACAGAGCCAGTGCCAACCGACTCCAAGATGGACCTGCCGCTGGGCAAGGCCAAGCCCGTCATGGTGGTAGCGCCTCTGGGATGATGTAGTTAAAAAGGGAGAAAAACAGCTGCACAACAGCAGTTGCAGCTGGAGAGAGGAGTGAGAACATGTGAGAGGAAGAACTCTGCAGACAGCTGGGTCAGTGCAGGAGGGCAGGAGCTGTGCCGGGTGCTGGATCAGAGGTTCCCCTCAGCCTGCGGTGCAACCCATGGTGAGGAGCACATTGGAGCAGGGGAAGAGTCTGAGGAGGAGGGAGCAGCAGAGACAACGTGTGATTAACTGACCACAGTCCCCATTGCCCGTCCTCTGTACTGCTTGTGGGGGGAGGTAGAGAAATCGAGAGTGAAGTTGAGCCCGGGAAGAAGGGAGAGGTGGGGGAAAGGTGTTTTAAAATTTGAGTTTATTTCTCATCATCCTACTCTGATTTGATTGGCAATACATTGAATTAATTTCCCCAAGTTGAGGCTGTTTTGCCTGTGATGGTAATTGCCAAGTGATCTCTTCCTGCCCTGATCTCAACCCAACTCTCTCTCCCCGTCCAGCCGAGGAGGTGAGTGATAAAGTGGCTTTGGGCACCTGGTGTGTAGCCAAGGTCAAACCACCACAGTCCAGCAGCATTTTGGTGACCTGGACGTGAGCACATAAGCTGTTGATTCCTGCTCGGTAGTCTAGCAGGTATTTCTGTAAAGCTCATCTGATGGAGTTTCTTTGGAACATTGCAATCCGTGTGAAGGAGCTGAGGTGATGACTTTGGCTCCCATTCCTGGTATCCACAAGGAAGAAGGTGCAGCAGCCTGGTGGTGTAGTGAGCTCTCTGCAGCGATGTCTTGCGGCAGCACAAATCCTGCCTGGAAGCAAAAGAGTGCCAGCTTCTGGGTGCTTGGGAGAGCTGAGCGTTCCTGTGTTTTCCCTAGAGCACACACTAGGCATCTTGTGACTCGTAACTGGTTAAATATGGTAGAAAACCTGATAATAATTGCTCGTGGTTGGGAGATGTTCCTGCAGGAGCAGGTGCTGTGTTCAGAGCCTCAGGGCCGGTGACCGCCAGGCTGCAGGCGGGGCGGCCGGGGTTTGCTGTGCGCACCCACAGCCCAGCCGGGCTGCCAGGGACAGTCACTTCACAGAAATTGCATCTTTTTCTCACTCCGGTGCTTTGGAAGTTCTCTTTGCAATCTGTACTATGCAGAGATGTGGTGTTTTTCCCTTTAGTCAGCTATCTACTCC
This sequence comes from Nesoenas mayeri, assembly GCF_963082525.1. Lineage (NCBI taxonomy): Eukaryota > Metazoa > Chordata > Aves > Columbiformes > Columbidae > Nesoenas > Nesoenas mayeri. The sequence continues at coordinate 11,164,667 of NC_137550.1, read as the reverse complement.
TTTTCCTCTGTTCTTGCCTTGCTTTGATAGATAGGAGCAGATAGACCATATTTTTTTTTTTTTTTAAAAAAAGTGCTACTTCGCTTCCCAGATAGAGCGAACAGGCCCGTGTGAATGGCACCTTCTGTTCCTTGTCTGCCTGGGTTCACCTCGCACCCACCCGCCTCAGTGTCAGTCTCATTACCGCTGCGTTTGCTTCACTCTCAAAAACTCTTGAGAGTGGGCAGGTTTCACACGGAAGTAGTTAAAAATCCCTAGCTCGCTCACATTTCCCCAGAAGTGGCATTAGTTATTCCCAGGGTAGGTTTACTCAGATCACTGGAGCTTCCCATGAGTCCAGTTTGGCTTGTGCGATGGTTACAAATCCCTGCGATGGTGCGAGTTTCCCGCAGAGCTGGGACTGCTGTAGCACTGGAGGATCCTGGTGCTCTGCGTGAAGCCTGTATGTAAACACAGAGACAGCGTGAATGAAAAGCCAACAGTATAATTCTTCAGCATTTCTTCAGTGCGTTTTGCACTGACACGAAATTTCTGCAGCTCCCAGTGATGAACCCCCTAAAACAAATGGCTGAGATTAGTATTATTTATAGATAAGCACAGAGATCATTCATTCCTCTCAAGCTGTTTATTTTTGGGCAGCCCAGTGAAACTGATGAAACTGCCAGTTGTCTGAAATGCTACTGCCAGTTGTTTGAATGAACGGTATTGATTATAGTTACAGGACTATTCATCTCATACTGGCACACGTACAATACATGTATTATAAAAATGTTGCCTCTGTTGACAGGAAATGATACACTGAATTATATGTCCTTATAGGTGGTGCATACATAGGCTTTTCTTAATCCTAATTCAGAAGTATTAAAACTTACTCGCACGAACAGAGAATATGGTGTCAGACTCTGAAGAGTGTTATAGTACCTTCATTAGAAACAACCAGTTAACAGATTTATGTTGAAATGAGCTGACACAATGAAACCCCAACGGGTACTAACTGGTTCAAACAATCTTCTGCTGTGGAGGTGGAGAAAATCTTATTTTATTAAATGAGTAAAGGATTTCCTAGAAGATGCAGATACAAAAGAGACCATTTAAATCTGTTCTATTACCACACTTCTGTTTTAAAATCAAATAAAACCTTGAGGCAAGCCCTGTTTGCAGTGCATACAGCAGTAGTCTCCTGGCTTCATAGCAAATACCTTCATCTTTCTGATTTTTTTTATTTAAAAAAAATGGCAGTCATGCAGTGATTGTGTTCGTCTACACTTTCCCTCCAAAGTTTTCCATCCTTCATTCTGTCGCTTACTTAATGGTGCGGATCCCTCTTGCCTGGGTTGCTCCATCACATCGGCTTTTGCTGTGGGATTCACTGGAGGGAAGCTCAGCAGATGGTCCTTTGGCGGCAGCTTCTGTCCCGTCATTGGAACAGTCTGTTGTTCTAACTCAAAATGAGTTAGAACAAACCGCAGAAGTTGAAATTAATGAAACATAGTTATAGCTATGTTTTTATTGTGTTCCACTGCAATTGCATCAGGGATTAAATGCACATCTCCTGTTTGTGCAGCAACATCTGCTTATATCAACGACAACAATTTTAAAATTATATGTACAGCAGCATCGTTGTGTAATATTATTGTAGTCAGTGATGTTTCTTGATAAGCTACACAACAGTATGATTGCTGGATTCCTGAGGAGAGTCTCACAAAGGTGAATTAAGTTTTACAAGGTGAGATGAATTTCTCACTTCCTTCCCCTGTTCTCCTAAAACTGATATTCAGAGGTAGACCTTTTAGGGGAAGAATTTAATGATCTCATGTTTCCCACATCATTGGCTCTAACTGACTGTGCTTCAGATCCTCCTCCTCATTTGGGAAGTCTGAGTGGACTCTGTAGTTAAAATGTTTTTAGAAAGAAACTTCAGAATGCGACTGCAGCTCTGTATGGTGTGATTAGTTTCATTTGTTGGCTTGACCCAGCAAATTTATTCTGCTGAGCTGAAGACATGAAAATCCTAGATATTGTACTTATTTACATTTGTTTGAACTGTCCTTTTGGTAAAAGAAAATATTTTTCTTGTGACCATTTGATGGTTTCTCTTTATTCTCTAGTAATATACTCCATGTTATGTTTTTATTCAAAGTTAATGATGTGATAGCAGGGTGGTTTTTTTCTTTGAGAATGGATTGGGGGGCTGGAATTGGGGAAGGAAAGGACCAAGTAAGTGATGGGAAACCTCAGCTTAGCAAAGATCCAGAGGCAAGAGAGTTAAATTGTGCTTCTTTCTAAGATGTGAAATTGCTTGAAAGTACTCTCTTCTAGGGCACAACCTTGGTGCGTTTGCTGGTGCTGTTCTGAAAGATTTTCAGTTACTGTATCATGGGTAGATTTTATGGAAGAGAGGTTTTCTTTCTGAAGAACAGAGATTAAATCACACTTGCTTCTTTTGGAAGTAGTGTGTAGTGTATATCCATATATTCACGGCTACAAAATTACCCTGCTTCTATCAATCTCTCTTTCTGTTCCCATAGTCCCTCAACCAAGCAAGAGGACAAACTCAGAGTGTTTAATTCCTCCGGAGTAAAGAGGGGGCTCCTATCCACTGGCCACCATCTCAATCCGTGTAAAACCTGAGAATTTTGATGGGATGAAAGATTTTTATTGAACGTAGATTAAACCAGAAAACAATTCCAAAGGTTCTGTGCTTAACGAGACACTGTGAATTTATGGGTTACATCTACTCTGTGTGAAATTGTCTTTCCTGCTGTCGTTGCTCATAGCACCAACACGACTGTCATTGGGATAAACCAGAGGGGAAAAAAACATTTCTTCTTTTTTTCTCATTTATTTTTACAAGGAGCAGCAGTTTCTGACTTGTTGCAGGATTGCATCGCTGTGGTTGTTATTCCTAGCACTTTCTGTCTTCATTTTTTGTACAGTAACAAGAAAAAGAGAAAGGACTGCATATAGAAATATGCTGTTAAATCCATAAAAAATTTTGAGAGTGCTGGGCTGAGTGCGAGGCCTTGAAAATGGTCTGTAAAAACTGACTTTGTATCCAGCTGAGGATGGAATAGATACGTTGAAGAGGATGAGAAAAAGAAGCTGGGATAATATCAATTTACTACTTGAATAAAGGATAAATAAACTGTTCCAATACAGCTGCTCAAATCCTGGTTGCTCTCCTTAATAGGTTATCTTCAATAGGATTTAATTTAGGAGTAGTTGCAATAAGCTATGGAAAACTGGAGAGCCAGGAAGGGGCGGATTTTGTTTGGTTTCAAGTTATTTTGTTGGGTACAAAATAATCTGGGAATTTTCAGTTCATGGAGTTTGCGATTTGGTGAATTTTACGTGGTTTCTGTAGGTCTCAAGATTTCTTGAAATACTGGACTGACAGTACTTAACTAAAGCTGGGGACAGCCTGCCTGCCTTTGCTTTGCTGGCATATTTTTGCAGACTTTTCTTGGTTTAGTGGGAAACGATAAAGGTCGGTAGCTTGCTATATATCCACACAGTAACTTCAGGGTTCACATGCTCCTAACCAGAAAGGGTGTTATAAGTGTATTACTGTAATGAGAAAGATGAGAAACAAATTGGAATATTTTTAAATGTTTCACATTTCCTTACTGCAGATTCAACAGTGAGTATAGCCCCAGAGGCAAAGAACGGCATAATGGAGGGACTTGAATGTCTGGGGTTTTTTTATAGGTGATCTCTGTAGCACAGGAGGTGAGAAATATTGTCTGGGCTTCTTTGGGAAGGTTGGAAGAGCTGATGAATTCATCAGTCCTTTTTGTGCAGCTCTACTGGAGGATTTAAATCTTCGTGTCTTCGATTTATTAAATTATTATGAGAAAGTCTTTCTATTGTTATCAAATTCATTTTTCTTATGCAAGTTTCTATGCTATTTTTGTTATAGAAAGGTATTGTCTCACTGATAACATTGCCAGTGGGAAGGAGGGCTTGGACTGGCTCATATAAGTGGAAAATCTACAGAGAAAATCAGAGTACAAAGAAGTCTTCTGTGCCTATAACTGACGTTTCTTGGAAAATGATGTCTCTTATGCCTTCTCTTATAGTCTGGAGAGACACTTCACTTAGTCCATTAATCTATCTGAAAAGCTTTACTACCTGAGTTCACCAAATAAATCTGTTCCAAGTCCTACAGAATTTTCAAGTCCAAAAGGATCTGTTGATGGGCCGCTTTGAAAAGTTCAACACTGTCAGGAAGTCTGTTCAAAAATCAGGATAGGAAAATTCAGTAACAGTAGCCCAGCATTAGCTCTGTATGATGTATTAATTTAAACAAATAGACACATTATCATGATTGTTTCTGTTGTCTGCTATTTTGATAGGCAGTATAGAATTAGATGAGATCTATGTGTGTGTGTGTGTGTGGAGACAGATTTCCTGCTTTCAAACCAAAATTTGTGATGAGCTGATTTTTGCTGAGTGACGTGAATGCTTCTCTTGATGAGTGTTACACTTGTTTTAACAGAAGTTATAATTCAGTGTCATTAATCTATAAAACCTGCAAGACATTGTGAATTAATTTATAAGAAATGAGTAAAGCAGATATTTTCTGCTTATATTTGGTAGGACACGAGTATGTTGACTTTAAGGCGTTATTTACAGTCTCTAACCGGAGTCACATATCAGTTTCTATTCTGATATACACAGCGAGCTGCTTTTTTTTTAAGCCTATTTAAAAGGGAGCTGAAAAATGAATCGTGTTCATCACGTTCATGAAGCAGTTCCTCCCGTGGTCACATCTGTGGAGAAGGGCTTCCCAGCCTGCAGAGCCTGGTGGTGTCACCCAGGACTGTCCCCGCGTTTCTCCCCAGTTTGCAGTCTCTTGGTAAGACCTTCCTGTCCTCAGTGCAGTTTTGTTGACCTCCCAGCACAGGTGATGCTGCACATGAGGGATAACCAGCGATGGGGACAGGCCTGCAGGGTGACGGTGGTTTTCTGGGAAGCACTCGTTCTACAGAGCTGTGGCAATGGTGCCGCCGGGTGGAAGCCTTCATTGACACCATAAACTGCATTGCCACCTCTCGCCCCAGATGCTCCAATTCAGCTGTCTGGTGCTGGCGGATTGGCTATAGTGACCACAGAGATACACGCTGCCATTTGGAGGCTGTATCCCCCAACTTTGTACTGATCTGGGTGTTGTGCAGTTGTGTTTGAGATGCTGGTCAGACTCTTCTGCTTGTTCCTTGGCTGAATGATAACCCCCAAACCTCTTTCTAAGAGGTTTTTGGTTTAAACTGCATAGTGTGTATTTGATGTCTTCCCTTCAACTCTGAAAGGCATTCTCCCATGTGAGCAGCTTGTGGGGCTGGTGGGATTAGGATGAAAAGTGGTCTCTTAGCAGTAGGAGGTTGTGAATTGCCAGGATGGCTTTAAAAATAGAAAATTTGGCTATAATTTTTGGTGCCTGATCTGAGAGCTTGAACTGGTAATTCCTGTGGCACGGCAAGGACTGACTGAGAGCTGTGGAAGGGTCACTGAAGCGATGCTTACTAAGGGCAGGATCCACAGCACATTGCTCTTTAGAAATTCATGCTTATTTTCTGCCATAAGGACTAGAGTTTTTGTTCCTATGACCAGAAAAGACTTGGATAGCATTGGGGTTCCTTTGTTGTTTTGGACTTCCCCCTGCCTCACTTTTCCTCTCCTTCCTAAGTTTACGCAGTGTTTTGGTGTCAGAGAAGCAATTTTGGGTGTGTAGAAGCAGCTTGACCAAGCCGTGGTTCTTCAGGTGTGTGCGGTTCTAGAGAAATTCAAGTGCTGCCCCACACTGCCACTGCCTCGTGACACTCTGGGTTTCCGATGAGGACTTCTAGGACCTCTTGAGTAGGAGGACTGCTGGTCTGGCTTTGATATGAAGCATTTAGCTCTTCTCTGTCAAGAGAAGGTGTGGGAAGAGTTCCACTTCTCAATCGTCATCACAGCCTCATGCTGTTGCTGATGATTAGTGAGGTTGTTCTGTGTATGAATGTAGTGGGGTCTCATGGAGCACAGAAAGCAATGGATTTGCACCAGGTGAACATTTTGCTATACTACTGGCTGAGAGCAGACTTTGAATCAGTATTTAAAGCTACCACAGTCTGTCCAAACCCTCTGAGATGAACAAACAATTTCAATCTAGGCCTGTCCCACTTGACCGCCCCCTCCTCCTTGGAAAGGGCAGCAGTCAGTGAAGAATTAACATGTAGCAATGTGACTTTTCTCTCACAATCAGGCTTTTGCTGTACCATTTCCATCAATTTTGGCTTCCACATTATTCAGCTGTGCACCAGACAACTCTTTTGTTATGTGCCAATTAACCCAGCTTGATAAATAGTGATTATGCATAATTTATACATAATAATATTCTTCTTGTTCCCTGTAAATAATGCACTGGCTTAGCTGAGGGTACTGGTCTGTGAATTACTGTTAGATGCGCTTGTGAAGGTCCAAGAGGCTGGTAGCAAGAAGGACACTTTGGACTGTAAGGCAGATAGAAATGATACCAAGAATAAAACCAGATGGGGGGGTGCTTTTGTTTTTGTAAGGGAAGATGGGATTTCGGTTTTGCAGTTCTGTAGTTTGCTCTTTCAATGTACTGAACGGCCCTCTCGGCTCTAGTCCAGCTCTCAGGGAAGTCTGTGGAAGCTTCTCCGATGATGCTGGTGGGTACTCGATTGAACCCCTAAGGAGCATCTTCAGATGATATCCCTGGCTGCTGAAGCCAGGTTTTCACAGCCATTCTCTTTCCTCTTCTGCGTTAACTCCTCTGAAGTCTCTCAGACTGATAAGGTGACAGCAGTGGGACACAAGGAGGGGTCAGAATTGCACAGCCCCATGGACCTAGAGTAAACAGGGGGAGGAGATACGGAAATGTGAAATCTGGTTCACTGGTCCAAGATGTGCTGGCAGTGACAGCGCTTGCTGGAATACTATTGCAGAGCCTCCAGGAAAGTGTTCGGGACTGTTGCTTTGGGTAAACTGGGCTGTCTGTCAGCCAGCACCATGCTCTGCATGCACAGAGCCAACTGGAAACCCTCCGGAGCAGGAGGCTGCTTGCACAGCTGCTGTTCTGGCAATAGCATCCCCTTTCTCCTTGGACAGCCTTCATCCTGGCCTTCAGCTCATGGTGAATTTTACCCAGTTCAGTGGTTCCAGGTGTGTTTGCCATTTTGCCTCTCCTATCTCATCCTCTGTAATATATCCCCACAGGCCTATAAATGGCATCACCTCAGCAGACTCAGCTCATCTTTCATCACACTGCCAGAGCCTTGTTTTGATTTATTGCCTTTCACCACAGTGGCCCAGAATGAAGTCAACTTCTGAAATCGCTTAGGGAAGGATCTGCTGAACAAGCATACATTTAATAATATGCCTTCACCTCTCTACTTCCTCCGTATTGGAGTGTTCCAGTGAAATAAGAAATCCCTTGGAAGTATCGCAGCACTGGAGATGCCTGCTGCTCATTCTCAGCCCTGCAGTGCCATTGCCTCGGACAGCTGCACTCGGTTCAGCCCGTGTTCTGCCTGCTGTCCTCAGCTGCAAAATGCTGCCGTGTTCTGATGGCTGTGACTTGGTTTCTCTTCATACCAAAAGCACTTGCTTTTCTCTTAGCCTCTTGTTTGAAGTATCAATCAAATATGTGAGATAGATTGTCTCAGAAGATGGTAGCAACAGCTACTGGGATACTCCCTGGTCTACCACATCTTGTCAAATTAACATTAAAAATGATTTTTTAACCTGTCTTTTTGTCCCAAGGCAGAGTGCTTAATGGCTTGTGGAACTCTTATTACTTTGAATAAAATCATAGGAACATCTATGATTTTATGTTAAACTATAAATGTTACAATGTGTTTATTAAAATATGCATATTAGTAGAGTATTATGGCTGCCTGTGAGTAAATGGCTGCTAAATTGTGCTAAATCCTTGTGGTTTATAACTTAATAACCTTTGAAAGAATAGGGTTTCTCATATTTTTCCTCTGGCTGAGATTTTTAGAAAAATTCCTTCAGAAAACAGGAGATACAGTTACAATCCAAAGTGATCACAACATGCTGGCATAACATACTAGGTTAAAATGAAGAGTATTTCAAGTGGTGCAATAGATGGAAGCAAGTTATTTAACTTGAGTGTGTTACATATTTGTGTTGCACGCACACTGTCCGTGTTTCTGCAGAGATTAGTTGCGAAACACGAGTTGGAGTCTTGGATGTGAAGAACACAAATGATCGTTGTTTGCTATGAATATATTTAAACTCCCCTTGGGAAAACTTTGCCGGGTCCTCTGTGACCCTCACACAGGTGTTAGCTCATCTTCCATGCTTCAGGGAGAAAGGAGGGTGTGATTATGTCTATAGGCCAGACCAAGTCTTTTCTCCAAGGGCAGAAGCTCAGGGAGCTGCTTTACATCCACACATTAAGTTGCTAAACTTGAGGCTGGTGCCTGAACTCCTGAGCGTCCAGGGTGGTGGAGCTGCCCATCGGGAGCAGAGTGCTGGTGTTGCACATGCTGCTGTTGCTGGCAAGGCATTGATTGTCCTGGAGAAACTGAGCAGACACATCTCTTCATCAAAGCACGAAAGGCAGATACTGATGCCTTCCCGTGCCCCCCAGCCGTGCGTTTAACTCGCTGGGAAGAGAAGCCTCTTGCTGCTCCTCCTACTATCTCCTCTGGTGTCAGGACCAGCATCAGCAGTAAGTGGAAGGAGCTCGCAAATAGCACAAATATACAGAGTTTAGACCCAAGTTCTACAATGGTGTTACAACTCTTCTTTCTAAGAGGTTTTTGTTTTAAACTGCATAGTGTATATTTGATGTCTTCCCTTCAACTCTGAAAGGAATTCTCCCTTGTGAGCGGCTTGTGGGGCTGGTGGGATTAGAATGGAAAGTGGTCTGTTAACAGTAGGAGGTTGTGGATTGGCAGGATGGCTTTAAAAATAGAAAATTTGGCTATTTGTGGTGCCTGGTCTGAGAGCTTGAACTCCATCTTGTAAAGAAACAAGCAAGATAATGCAGTGTTCTGATAGCACATACTTAAGCATAGTCCTCAAATACCTAACATATTTTTAAAATCATCTTCCAAAAAAATCGGTTGATTTGTATGGCATGTACCTATCTCCTCTCGCCTTTAGTCCGTTTTATGCTTTAAACCCGTTTTGTTTCCCTCAGGCTTCAACAGATTATACTTCAAATTGAGCCATGATAATCTGATTCAGAGTCTTTCAGGAGGAGTGTTCTCATAGAACTCCAAATCCATGGTGTTTAAAAAAAAACCATGTATAATAGTGATTCCAGTTAAACAAAATATTTTTATAATTTGGACCTACTGATAAGGGGCTGCTACTTTTCCTTGAAACAGGGTGGATTGACTCCTGTGTTTCTTCCACCATCAGAAATGTGTTATAAATACAGAGATGTTTGGGTTTTTTGATGGAAAGTGAAACATACATTTTAATTTGGCAGGTGCTCATTTGATAGATAATTGCTTCGTGCTTGAATTTCATAAGGTTCTTAACATTTTTTCTTGTTTTTTTAGCTTTGTGCCCAGTGACCTGCAAACAGGAGTGGCTCAGGCTCCACATAATCTTAGCTTTGGGGGCAGCTTGGGAACTAGACAGTAAGCAAGTGGGTAACAGCACAGTATCACAGTATGTTTGGGATTGGAAGGGACCTCAGAAGATCATCTAGTCCAATCCCCCTGCTGGAGAAGGAACGCCCAGGTGAGGTCGCACAGGAACATGTCCAGGCGGGTTTTGAATGTCTGCAGAGAAGGAGACTCCACAACCCCCCTGGGCAGCCTGTTCCAGGCTCTGGCACCCTTACTGAGAAGAAGCTTCTTCTCAAATTTAAATGGAATCTCTTGTGTTCCAGCTTGATCCCATTACCCCTTGTCCTATCATTGTTTGCCACCAAGAAGAGCCTGGCTCCATCCTCATGGCACTCACCCTTTATATATTTATAAACATTAATAAGGTCACCCCTCAGTCTCCTCTTCTCCAAACTAAAGAGACCCAGCTCCCTCAGCCTTTCCTCATAAGGGAGGTGCTCCACTCCCTTAATTATCTTTGTTGCCCTGCACTGGACCCTCTCCAGCAGTTCCCTGTCCTTCTGGAACTGAGGGGCCCAGAACTGGACACAATATTCCAGATGTGGTCTCACCAGGGCGGAGTAGAGGGGAAGGAGAACCTCTCTCGATCTACTAACCACCCCCCTTGTAATACACCCCAGGATGCCATTGGCCTTCCTGGCCACAAGGGCACAGTGCTGGCTCATGGTCATCCTGTTGTCCACCAGGACCCCCAGGTCCCTTTCCCCTACACTGCTCTCTAATATGTAATTTCCCAACCTATACTGGAACCTGGGGTTGTTCCTGCCCAGATGCAGGACTCTACACTTTCCCTTGTTAAATTTCATTAGGTTATTCCCCGCCCAACTCTCCAGCCTGTCCAGGTCCCGCTGGATGGCAGCACAGCCTTCTGGCATGTCAGCACAAGTAGTGTAGCACATTCCAAGCCACTCAGGCCACCTGCAGTATGTTCTCTGCCCGGATGAAGAATGCTTTTCAGAGAGCTTAGCACAGCTTGCTCAGGACAATCCGGTCAGTGTCCCGTCTGACTTTCTGTCTGTCTTATAGTTTGTAGCTCAAGGATGTCCTTGTTATTGACATTTTAAATATATTAGCTAGTTATTTTGAATACCAAAGCTTTATTTGCGTATACATCTCATTGACAGTTTGGGAGCACAGGTTTTGGTCCTGGTTTACCTTTTATCTGAGTGAAGTCACACTATTGGACAGAGTACATCAGATCCGAAGGTACCCGTCTCTGAGTGCTTTCTGAAACTGTCTTTCATCAGCCTTTCTGTCTGAGAGGATCAGACTTCAGATGTGCATTGGTCCTGAGCGGCCATCGCAGGTCTCAGCAGCACCTGGTGGCATCAGGATGTGCATGAGTCTCCATGCTGCTGGTGTTCCTGCTGGTGTTGCTGCTGGTGTTCCTGCTGGCACCAGGGCAGCCTGAGTGGCCTATTTTTGTTGTTGCAAGCTGGCATTTTTCATAGGCTCATAAAATGCACACAAATGTTCCAGTGTGAATGGAAGATCCAGCACGCAGCAAATTCATGTACATTGTTAGGCTTTTATTTGACTCTAGTAGTATATATATATATAGACCAAAATGTGTAAAGTTTAATGAGTCGAGTCATGTATGTCATAAATAATTGGGCATACTGAAGGAAACCAGGGTTGTGGTCATGTATTTGTACAGCACCCAGCCCCCAGGAGCTGTACTTGCGATCAGGGTTCTGAAATCATCCTGAAAAGTGGATAAGAAATAAAGACTCATTTAATAACGTGTGATGGAGTCATGACAGGGTGACAAAAGTCATCTGGAACAGGATCTTGACCAGAGAATGTTTGGGGATGCTTGGATCTAGACATTTGTTTTGGATTGCTTTCCAGTAAATGGTTTGTAAAATATAATATGAATGGATTAATCTTTATGCCTTTCATTTGTAATTTAATAATGCTTCCCTCCCAGTGCCTGAATGTACTGGCTTTATTTTATTTGCTCTTCTAAAAAGAAATGCAAACTGAAGGAAGTGTCTATGTTTGAAGAAGGCAAATAGAATGAAGCAAGCTGAGTAGTTCTTTATAAAAAGAACTAAATAAACACACTGCAGTTGTATCACCGAGAAAACTGTTGCTGTAAATGAAGTAATGAGAGTAAATCATACTTCTGTTTTGATCTCTGCTGTGAGGTTTTGGGTTGGTTTTCTGTGTGTGTTGGTGTGGTTTTTTGTTGTTGCTGTTGTTTGATTTCTTGTTTTCTGGGTTTTGGGTTTTTTCGGTTTTGTTTGTGTGTTTTGGGGGATGTTTTTATGTTTGTAAGGGCACATCCTTTGTTAGATAGGATGCGAAATGATGCTATAGCAAATATCTCAGGAGGAGTTATATCCCATTCCAAGTTGTAATTTCTTGGTTCCCTCTCACCACCGAGAATATTCACTATTAACTATTGCAGAAATTGATGTTTCCAGAAATGCTTCTTTTCTCGGCTGAATTTTAAACAGCTCCATGGAATATTTTCTTCTTGCCAGAATTTGATGTCTTAACAAGTTAAATGTAAAAGCTAGCTTTATTTGCCTTAGGTAAATGCAGTTAATTTCATTTTTAATTTTTAGTGTGATGAATTTGTCTTTAAAGGAAGCTCTCAAGCCTAATTGCCTGGAGACCCACCCAAAGTAGCTCCTTCTGCATTCAGGGGCAGTTGCTGTGCTGATCTGAGGGCTCAGGGCAGAGAGTGTCCCTTCTCATTCAGTGTTTTGAAGCGAAAGGGAAAGAAAGCAAGAGAGGCACTGTCGGTCTCTGTGAGAACCTGTATGCTTTCTGTATGAAGTGATGTTCATGATAAACCATGCATTGTTACAGCGAAGAAGTCATAGGATGGAGCCTTGCATAGAATATAGCAACTGCTCTGAGATACACTGCGTATTATTCCATTACAAAGTAGTGCCGTTAGTCTGTTGGCAGAGGCTGGCAGTGAGAATTGTCTGGAATCCAAGACAACCGGCAGAAGAAAGTGGAGGGAATGAAATGATTTCACAGCTGAGGGAAACACAGAACACAAAACCGAGGCACCGGCACGAGCAACGTGCAGCAGCGTAAGTTGTGGTTGCACTGGTCCCACAGCGCTGCATGATTCTCAGTGACTCGGCCTCGCGGTGCCCCCAGGACACCGGACGGGTTTGTCAGACCTGCTTCATACGGACAAAGGGGAAATTACTTGTCTGCACAAATGGTAGTGAAGGAGTGGTGTCCAGCCCCTGAGTCCAGAACTGCCCGGCTCTTACAGCCCTGGGCACAGTTTGCCATGCTGGGGAAGATCCTCTCAACTTCTGCAAGTCAGTCCTTAATGACTAGTGGAAATGGTGCATTAAGAGCCACCCATTAACATATTTTCTTTTGTTGGCTTTATACATCTTTTCTTTAGACAAGGAAAATTGAAACCTACCTTTAAATCTTCCTAGTAATGCTTCAGTTGTTTGTAGTAAGAACTGGAAGTGAAAAAAAATAAAGGTGTTGGAGAAGTTTTGAGTGCAGCTTCTGGGCAATAGACAGTAGAAATGTCAGAGCACATACAGCCTTGCTGTGTCAGGAATACTCACAGTCACTAAAAGGCAGAAGAACTAAATACCATTCGAAAGCAAAAACATTAATATTAAAAATATACAAAATGTCTAATAACTTGTGTTAAATGCGGCATCTTTGGAGACTCTGGCCTGGAGCCTTCCTGCGATCCGACTGGAAAAAAAAAATCACAGTTGGTTAATCTTATCACGTTTCTGTGGTGGGGCTGGTTGACTGGAGGCAGGATGGAGCTGCTGGTAAGACAGCAGGCTCTGGGCTTCATTGAGTCACACTGATGGTTACAGTGGCTCAGCTGCTGTTCGGTACAGAAGTGAAGATTTTTATTTGAGTTCTTGTTTGCTTTTGTTATTTGATGATTGGTTTGTTTGGGGTGGTGCCATTTGTGGTTTTGTTTGTTTGGTTTTGTGGTTTGTTTTGGTTTGGGGTTTTTTTAAATCAAATTCCGCTTACCACTGTGATCACTCTGGCTGCGAGTGCAAAGTAATGGGTGGTTATGATCTCCGTTGGATAACTGCGCTCAGAACCTTTGTTTCTTGTTTGTGCTGGTTGCAACTTTTACAGATCAGATTATAAAGTGACTTGGAAATGGATGCAGATCCGCAGTATTAATAACTATAATTAAGAGCAATTTCATAAAGGCATAGCTCAGCAAAAAACAAAAAACGCATCTCTTTTTTGAGGAATGGGCTTGCATCAGGATTTGTTTAAATCACTTCTTTAACAGCCCAAGTATGTGTTTAACCATCTGCATTTTTCAGAAAGGGAAAAACAAACATCAATCAACTGTGATTAATTAAGGAAAAATACCAAAGTTCTTACTGGAGCATGAGGATTGTTCTGATTGTCAATAGAAAGTAGTTTGTAAAAAGAGCTTGAAGTTAAGGTTTAGTTAGCCTTTTTAAAAATTTGTGTATGGATCAGTGATGTTAGAATAGTATTGTAATTAAAATGAATGTAACCAAATGTTTGGGTTTTGGAAAATAAGTAACAATATGGCTGTGGGTTCATGGATGTTCAGTAGGTTTGTCTGATCACATAGGAGATTAGGCACAAACTAAACAAAAGACCTAATGCTACAAAATTATAACAAAATTGTGAGTTCGGAAATGCAAGTGAACATTGAGGTCCAAGATATCTGTCCTTTTAGCTTCTCCTTATAGAAACAAAGGTTTATTTGCCTTTTAAATGGGCCAGTAAATTTGAATTGGCACTCTACAGTGTGTGCAGAATAGATGGTCAAGAAGCGTAAACTATAAGAAATAAGCAGAGGAGCTTAAGAGATGAAGATTTTTCGAAACTAATAGAATACAGATAGACTGTAAAAGTGTTAAGTCCCGAAGATCTGCGGTGAATACAAACCTGAATCAGGGGAAATAAGACTGGGCAGAAAGGTGCAATTGTTAGAAGATATTTTTAGGAACAAAAAGTTATTAGGAACACAAATTGCAACTATCTGAAAGGCCAAGCCAGGAGCTCCCACCTGCACTGGGATGCTCGGTGGGGGTGGCAGCTCTGTGCTGGCTATTGGGTGCTGTTTGGGGAAGGTCCTCCTTATGGTCAGGTTGTCCGCAGACTCTAATTTTTTTCTGAGATTATTCACAAATTGATAATGGGCTCTTTGCATAAATGATCTCAACCTTCTATGAAAATCGATAAGTCTTAATTCAGTGTTTTAAAATAGCTATGAGAGTCACTATTGTGTCCAAAGGACAAAGACGAACAGTTTTCAAACTGCTGACTGTGGTGCTTGGGTGCATAAGAACAAGAGCGAGCACAAACTAGACCGATTCTCAGGTGGTTCCCAGCACAATGCAGAGGAACTGGTCCATACTGGAGCTGTCACTTACCTTCAGCACTGCACCTGTTCTCTCTGCTGAGCCCCCGTGACTTTTTTTTCAGATACTCTGTCCCTCTAAGTCTGAGAAATCTCACTCGAGTCGCAGTTCAGAAGTATTCCTGAGCCTTATACTTTATACCTGATAGGAAATTACAGGTGAACCCAAGATCATTCGAAATACTCTGGGAATTTAGGGTCAGGAGGTGTTTGAGAATATATTTTGTTTCCATTGCAGGAAAGGATGTTTCCTGAAATTCTTGCTCCTCTCTGCTTTCTCCACAGGAGAGAATCTACAGAAAAAAAATCTAGTAAACTAGGCCATTAATAAATATGTAAAAGAAGCCTGATGTGTGCAGTACTGGCCGGGTGTATGTGAGGACGCCCAGCTCTGCTGGCCCCACTTCAGTGACTATTCCCATGGAGTCAGAGGGCTTACACGCCATTAAAATGATTTGAAGACTGCCACACTTTCTACTGTAGTCTTTATTTTTCCTTTCTTTCACCTGATAGTACCTTTTATTTGTTACTTTAGCAGATCATTTTTATGGTAGCTTTTCTACTTTATATCCTGCTGGTATATAGTTTAACAAAATGCCTTCTGAAACAGTGTATTTAATTCCTCAGTCATGCCTCTGGGAATAAATTATTGCTGTATTATAACTTCTTTTATATCTTTTCTTTAATGTGGTTGAGAACTTCTGCAAACTTTTATTTCAGAAATCACTACTTCTTATTCCCTCTCTGTGCCTCGTGTGCATCTCTCTTCTGTCTGCGCCAGCGGATGGTACCCACGACTGGTCGTCCTGTTGCAGCGGCTTAAACACATAAAGAAATTCCTTAATAGCATTTATATTTTTGCATCTGGATCTCCAGGAAGAAAATTGAATTTTCATGCCTGGCTACCTGTTTGAGGTGCTATGCATGATGCTGTGATGAGCTGATACTGTGGAGAATCCTTTTTAAAATTACTTTAACAGGCATTAGTGATTCTGAATGGTAGCATTTATGGTGGAAAATGTTTCATGATGGTACTTTTGGAAGTAATGATGCTGTATATTTCCATGTAGAAATCATGTCGTCTTTACCTGTGATTATTTCCCCTTGCTTTTTGCAAAGTTAAATATGCAACGTTTTGGCAAAAGTGGTTAATGGCGCTAGTTGAAAATCGATGTTAAATGCAGTTACTGACAAGTTAAATTGTTAATGTTGAATGAACATTTTTCTGGGAAACTTATTTTCATTACGAATGGGATTTGCTCATCTCAGTCCAGAAATGTTTTGATGTAGAAGGGCTGCTATGCTGTAATGTGTTTCAGTTGCACAATCTTTATCGTGGAGCAGAGCCCCAGCATCTCACATATCAAGCTCCCATGCTCTCTCTGATGCAGTCTCCTTCCATGGAATTTTACAGATAAACAATGTAATTCCGTGTTTCTTTTTAAAGAATATGGAGAGATTAGTGGATTATAAAAATATAGCAGGATAAATCGCAATCAAAAATGTGCTCGGGCCAGTTTAATTGTGACAAAGTTGGTACAACTTGCAGCTACACTGAGATGAATGTATATTATCTCATGAATTCATTCCATCTTCTGCATCATACAAAATAATTTCAGGATTGGTTAGAAGACTTATTTGAAATATACTTTGAAATTTTGTCTGTGTCCGTTGTATGTTAAATCCTAACACTCCCATCTGTCTCTTTCAGTCTGTTCACAGTTTTCCAGAGGAGTTTATGCCATCTTTGGATTCTATGACCAGATGTCAATGAACACGCTGACGTCATTTTGTGGAGCCCTTCACACATCCTTCATCACACCCAGCTTCCCAACAGATGCCGATGTGCAGTTTGTCATCCAGATGCGGCCAGCATTAAAAGGAGCCATCTTGAGTCTCTTGGCTCATTATAAGTGGGAAAAGTTTGTGTACCTCTATGACACCGAACGGGGTAAGCACCATCATTTGAAGTGATTTTTCTATTTCATAACTTGCTGTAAGTACCACCAGAATCTGTATGTGCAGCCCATCCCAGTTTTCTTTTGGATGCAGGTAGCACATTCTCATGGTACTAGGAAACAAGTTTATTCTGAAGAAACTAAAACAAATGGATGAATGAAACGAAGGCATCTTTGTATTACTGATCGTGTTGTCTGGAGGACGGTGTTAGCAGTGCAAGCATTCAATTTGGAATACCGGGTTTCCATGGAACCACATACTCAATGCTTGCCAGGGTTTTTGAGTTCTTGCAAAATACAAAATTCGGCACTATGAAGTAGGTTTTTAAGCAAGACCTTCCACTGTGGGTGACATTGCAAATCCCACACCACTTTACATAAATGCACATTTCTCCTGGCACTGGACAAAGACAATCCATGCTAAGATACACTCTGGAGATGTCTAGGCATCAATAACAGTCTAAAAATAAAATGCATAAGATGCATTAGGGCTCTGCTGGAGAAAAGATGCTCTAGATATGTCACATAGATATCCAGAGATGAATTTAGATACACGACAAGAATGACCAGAGATATGTTTTACTAAATGAAAACCTACTAAAACCAGTGTTCCCATGCTTAAGACAATTGTTAACCACTAAGCAGCACCAAAGGCAGCAATCCTGTCAAAAAGAGATCTAAGCATCAGAAACCATTTTCTGTGAGGAATCTTGCGTATTCCTGTGGAGCAGCCATTGCCAGCTGCTCTGAGCATCTGGGTTTTACTTGGTTACAGATTTCACCTGGGTAGCACTTTTTGCATCAGATAGTTGTGGCATTGCCCTTCTCACCAGCTTTGTAATTAACACCTCCAAGACCTTCAGCTCAGAGGGGTCTGAATGGAGCCAGAGAAACTCAGATTCCATTCCCAGCCCCCATGAGCAAGTTCTGATACCCTGGGCTACTGCATATTGATAAAGATCAAGTCTTCAGTGGCTGTGCTTTTCACACTGAAGATTAATAGCATCACCCAACTAAGGACATACTGTATGTTGAAAGACAGTAATTTTTAGTCTGGTTTAGGTGAATGCCAAGAGTTCAGAATTGGAGATGTTAAGTATTTCTAGCATTGAAAAATACTGACTATGAGATCAAGTAAGAACGAGTATGGAAATGTTAAGAATGCCATTAGTTTTTAAATCTTTTAAAACCACTACTCCAAACATCCGTATTTCTGGTCTAGTCTGCTTTTAAATGAATGCTTCTGTGAATATGTTATTTGCCTGAGCAAGGAAGATTTGATGTGGCCAAATGCAATAAACTTACAGCATGAGTTAAAGTAAACTGTAATGTATTCCAGGACTGATGAAACTTACCGTGATTAAGGCTGATAAAGTTTGCTTTGGAAAGAGATGCATCAGATCATATCTAATAAGAAATTTGGCACTTCAGACTGGAATAATCATCCAAAACAGTGGAAGCTTCTCTAGAACTTGTCTGGATGGTATGACTGTCAGACCCACTGAGATAGTAACAAGGTCTTGAGGGAAGACTCACAGACTCAAACTTGCATTTGTTTACAGCTCTCAATGTGGACAATCTTTAGGTAGACACAGTCTAATCATGAGCTTATTATGATGAATAATTCCTTTCGAGCAGTTTAGGTTGTGTCTAGGCTTCATTTTGCCTTGTTCATACTAAGATTTTAATCACAGGTTAAAACACAGCTCTTGCTGGCGAAATTGAGCCCAGGAGTCTGACTTTAGCTCTGAATTTTTAATTAGATGACAGTGCAGGTGACTGTAGGGTTGTAAAATGTAGCTCAGGGCTAGAGGATGAAGGACAGCTGTGTCTTTAGGATGGAAAAGGCGTCAGTGCATATACGTAGCTTGGTGATGGGCTTTGAGTTGTTTGAGATAACCTACCATATCTTATCTTTCCTTCCTATGTTGTTTGATAACATATTCGCCATCTACTGAAACAGGAACAAAAATGGACAGTTGATTATCTTGAGTTACTGCTGGTTTAGTTAGGTTCAAACAAACTTGGTAGCAGTCTTATCAGAGTTATAATTACTGTATTCTTCCAGCATTAAAATAAATTAAGATTCATATAGGCAGGGCAATTAGATACTGAGAAATACATTAGATTCCTTTGTTTGATGAGCAGTAATCATGGATGACAGCACCTGAAATATTTGGCAATTCCAGTAGGCTGCCTAACTCTTTGTGGTAGGATTTCATATCTTAAACCCAAACAGTAATAATGGTGAATGACTCCTTGTGTTGAGTAATGAATAGGCTGTGCATGTTCCTATCCTGAGATACCATTGGAAATGAGACTGCTAGAGCTGTCACAAATTTTAATAATTCCTGTCTTAGATATTTAACTGCTTTGGGGCACAAACACTGTAGAGAAGGTGTTAAGCAGTTAACTTTCAGTTCCTGAAATAATTGTTTAAATACTGCCTTTTCTGTGGAGATTATTATCTCACTGGTTCTGAGAAACTGCAAAACATTAGTCTGCTCTTTCTTACGTTGAATATCAGTTATGGGCTAAATTGTTCTTGCAAGTAGTTTTACAGTGTTCTGCTGAAGCAAAACACTGCCATGTCTTAAAAATTGCATTTACTCTTAAATACTGCAGCATATTACAGATGACATACAAAACTGAACAAGCCTTCTTATGGTTTTATACTGCTTATTGAACTGTTTCAGTTTAACCTTAAAAGAATGGAGAATCAGCTTTATAAAATTGTTTTCCTTAGCCATTAAATCACGTATTCAGATGCTTTCCCCCTTGGTGGCACAATACTGTGACGTTTGGCTCTTGCAATTAAGACAAAAGATACATCTCAAACAATAGAATAAAGTTAAGATCTACAATTATATAGATAGGTGGTGAAGCTTTTAATCCTGTGAGTTAGTATGTACGTTGCATATGTTTATATTTGTAAGTACATTATTTTCTGTTGCTATGAGATGACTCAGTGTTGCAGCAGTGCTCAGAAATGTCAATTTATGTGCAGGTGCAAAATTCAATTTCTTAAAAGCTGCTAAAGCACAGAGAAAGAAAAACAAAATCTGAGATTTATGAATTGAAGCAGCAAGAATTATGTCTTATCATTGCTTATTTCAGTTGCTGGACTTATTCTTTTGTGAAGAAACTAAAATTTAGGAGAAATACCAAATTGCATGTTCTTCCCCTAGTACCAGCATAAAAAAAATAACTCCTACTTTGCAGAGAGTAATGATAAATTCAGCAGTGGCTGCTAAGGGAATAAAGGACATTAAGCGGTGTGTAGAACCTGTAGTCATATGCTCATTCCATGCCACATGCTTTTAGTTCATGTGAAGGAGAAAGGCAGGGCTGATTTCTGTTTGTATTAACTCACATCAGTTACTTGACACTGTTGGTTGCTGTGATGCATGCAAAAGTCTGATTAATTATATGGTGCTAACTGCCTCAGTAGGCTTCTCTGCAGTAGAACTAAGACTAATTAAGATTATGTCAGGATGAAATGAGATGGGGTTACATACAGAAAGCTATTAAGAATTTGGGTAGCACTTGTCAGGAAAGTCACCTTTTGCGTCTCATGCTGAGGATTATGTTTCACCAAACACCTCAGGTTTATTTCCAGTCTTCAGGTCTTTTTCTCCTCTTGTTTTATGTTACTGTGGATCAGATGTTGTTCCACTGAAGTCAATGGACCAGAGTGAGACTGGTGTGGATGTATGGAGAGGTAAACTTGTGGTTTTCATAGTCATCTTGATGCTGTGTGAAAGTGTGAAGCGCTTCTCATTTAATTATGAAAATGGTATGGTAGATTTTAATACTGAAGTTGTTTATTTAGATTTCCATAATGTTTCTTAAGTAACGTTTCAGTTTATTTTTGCCTGAGAAACACTGTTTTGTACAGGTTGTTCACTTCCCATCTGTCAGTACAACACAGACATTTTGTCCTAAGTTACTTTGATTTGTCATACCTGCTGTGCACAAAGACATTGATTTCTGTCATGTAGATCATTTAAACAAAATCGCACCAACTGGATCCTGCGATGTGATCAAGTCTTCTTCCTCTTCCTTCAGATCACAGGAGTCATCACAGGACATGGAATTGACTTTGTGTGATACCTCCCTGCACAATGGGAGCTCAGTCTAGACAGAGGTACAGCTACATCACAGTCTCTATGGCTTTGTAGTCAACTACTTCTCTAAAGCTGAAAATCTTCTGTCATTTGGTTTTGATTCAGTCTGTATTGCAGGTATCCAGCAATACCTAAAATCAAGAAAAACAAAACAAAACAGCTTTGGTAAATAGGGTTATCGTTGGCTAATATTTGTTTTGGTTGGTTGACACTGGCTAGATGAAGGCTGAATCACAGGAGTGCTTGTCTAAAGCCTCGGGTTATGCAGCTAAGAAGAGTTGAAAATACCTGCTTTAAAAGCAATTACATCTTTAATCCTTACTGCCACAGACATGCAAACATTTGACCTGAACATAATGGACAGGTAAGGATGCGGAAGGCCTGAAAACGTGGCTTCAGAAAACATGACCTGTCCTATTTCTCTTAATATAAAACCTTCTGGTCCCCTGTTGCATAAAGAAATGCCAGGTGAAGAGCCAAAGTACAACTGTAAGCTTCCAAGTGATTATGTGTAAGGCATCAAATTGCCTTAAATTAGGTTCAGTACAAGGCAATGAGGTCTGATTCACTGCTTCTGCCGAAGACAAAGAATAACTTTTCTGTTTAGTCCTGCTTTTACAAAATGGGGTTAGTTATCTATTACTATCAAAGGACAAGACACTTCTGTACTGCTTTCCCTGGAGAATGAGAGATTGGAGCTGATAAAAGAAGCAGTATGTAGAACCAGGCTCATTATATCTCCCACAAAATTCAATTGATGGATTTATTTTTCTTTTTGATGAAATAAGAGTTGCACTGAAATGTACTGATATGTAGAACATAATATTTTTTGCGAAACATCTGGGGTAAGATTAATTTTTCTGGCATCTAAAAAGACTCTGGTTTAGTCCCTAGGGATTTTGGAATGTTGTGTTCTGGTGAACTGAGTCTCGGCTGAAAATAGCGATGAAAAATGTAATCCAACACAGAATGACCAGCTCCTGTTGGTAAGAACCTTCCATCAGCAGTCAGGTGCAAAAGAACTCCTCCTTCCACACAGATCATTTGTTACACCCTGTGTTGTCTTTCTGTGTGTCGGGAACTTATATCTTCACTTACTAGATAAAGATCATTCTTCAGTAAAGAGGGAAAATGAAACTGCTGGTAGAAGCTACACCAGCCTTAGTAAACCCTGAATTCAGCACCTGCTGAACAGTCAAATGTCAGAAGAATCAACAGCGGAGCTGTTCATTAACATGTTTATTCTCCAGAGCAGGAGAGTTATTCCACTAGCTGCAGAACTGGTCTGAAGCCCTTGCATGAGGGGAAAAAGGGTTTAAGGCTGTCTCAAGTTTTCTCAGAATTAAACATGGCATTCTTCAATTTTTAAATTAAAAATTTTCTTTGCTAGTATGTTTACACCAGTTTAATTCTTCTCAGTTGCACCTGTAAGGTTGAAGTGATGTATTTTGCTTACACTTTCAAAAGTATTAAAGGATTTAAAATCTTGACATTTTCTATAAATATCAGTCTGTGACGGAGAATAATGGAACATACAAAGCGTGTTGGAAGCCTATAAAACACCAAAGGTGATAAAACAAGGAAGAGTTACTGCAAACCTTGGTTCTGCTGAGTTCTTTGGCTCTTTTACAAGAGCGTTTTGGACAGCAGCCCGGGATCGCGGGGATGACATGTAGGCAACATCAGTTGCTAGCATTTAGATAGCTATGTAGATGAGCTGCCTCATTCTCCTTTTCCACTTCTTTATATGCTGGGAGATGCACAGCAGGGAATGAAGTCTTGGCGAGACCTGAGCTGAGGCTCGGCCTCTGTGTCACAGAACAGCAAAGCTCTATGTTTGACGAATTGTGTGCCCCACTAACTGCCATCCACAAATTTTCGTCTAAGTCATGATCTCGGCAAAAAGGCAACTTGTGGCACGGCAACAAAATGTTGCAGCTTTTGCGTGGCTTTGCTTGAAACGATGTGATGTAGATTCAAGTTTTCAAGCTCTGGTACAGTACAGAGCACACACAGTGTAAAGAACATTATGGTAGAAAATGCATTATTTAGATTTAAAGAACCATGTAGTTATGTGCAATAAGAAAATGTTCTGTTTCTTTCACTGTCAGCCTTTTGGGAATGAGTGATTTTACCATCTTATAATGCCTTAGAATTTGTATTTATGTAGAATGGAAAGTCATAGATACTGCTTAGCAAAGTTTGTATGAAATATAAGTAATTTACCCTGACAAAGAGGCAAATCTTGACATTCTTATTTATGGCGCATTGCTTTGTTGTTTTCAGCAGGATAATGGATGAACTAAGGCTCCATTCAGGAAACATGCCAGAACCTTACCTGAAAGATTCCAGGATTGTTTTACTGTTTGACTTTACTGTGTTCAGGAACAATCTGAGCCTGAACAGTTAAATCTAGCTTTTGATAATCACTCGACATTTATTTCCTTAGAAATCTCTGAAGTCTCATACAGACTCCTTTTATCTTGGTCTCGGTGGTACACAGATACAGAAGAAAGCCCTTTTACTGATCCTTCCCCAAACAAACACTGAGACCCCGTGTGGGAGAATGGATGTTGGCTGTTTTTTGGGTAGACTGAGAGCCTTAAGCATTTTTCTCCTGATCTTTCCCATTAGCTGCTATTTGTTTAGCTTACCCCTGCTAATCACTGAAGCAATTTTTCTAGCTTATGAACACGAGGAGCGAGTCAACTTTGAAAGTCACCCAGCACGAGATGTATCGTGCTGGCAAGACTAAGATGCGGCTGAAGACCAACAGCACAGAGTTCATGGCTGAAGCTGAAGCTTTGTGCCTCTTTACAAGCTCTGTGTATACACAGTGGGCTCAGCTGGGTGTTGAGATGCCCAGATGTGATGCCTGAGCATCCTTTAAAGCTGTTGGAACACACACTTCTGTCAGCAGTGTTTTCCAACAAGTGGAGTAACTGCACATGTGCTACAAATGTGTGTCTTGTTTCATGGAGCCCCTGAGAGTAGGGAAGCATGTCAGCTCATTCGTGAAGAGAAGCAGAAACAGCAGAGCAAGAACCTGGTGTGGCAGCATGGTGACAGTGTGGCACCATCCATTCTTCCATCCACACATCGTGGTGTTGTGATGGGGTGTTGTGGTAGCCTCACTCACGCTGAGTGTGAATCCAATTGTTGCTGAGAGAGCATCAGAATCTGACCTCACTTGATGTGAAATCAGCCTGTAAAACGTTCAGGGTACAGAGTATGAACAGTGAAGTCCTGCATAAGGGATTTCTGGAAACCTAAAGCAGGATGTGTGCAACCCTCGTGGTCCTAATGAAAACAGCTGGAACTCTCAGGAATATGAGCTGAGGCCCTGAATATCTTGCGTAGTGAACAGAACTAGCAGCATTACCACTCACCCATGCCTTAGAGGTGAAGTCTGCAAACAATCACATTTATAAACGGACTTGTGTAAATGCATGCATTTAAATATTGATCTTCTCATAAATATGTATGTTTTATCAGCTTTTGGTATGGTGATAACTTTTTTATTATAAGTAATGTATGTGGCTGAAGCTTTTGTTTTCAGTTGATTTTATGTGTGTATCAGCAAGGCTGAAATGGTTAGAATCTGACACTTCCAGATTTCTTGGAACAAAGCTAAAGTTCAGGACCGTTTCCAAGTGCAGGTGGAGGGGGGAAGGGCTAAAAAGATATATAGGTGGGGTTGTTGGTTCTTTTGCTCTGAGGCAAGGGCAAAGACTTGGCACAAAGCTCAGCCTTAAAGGGGATGGAAAGGCTTTGCTTGAAACCAGAGGAGACAAGGTGGAATTTGTTGATCTTGCGGGGGGAGATGGGACTTCTTAGACTGGGAAGGAAGGCTGTAGAAAAGACCTGTACGCGAAGGGCTACGAGTAAATTTTTATCACACCTATTTATTTACACCATCTCACCAAAACAATCTAGGAGTTTATTTAAAGTTACTTTGTGTGAGTTTACATTTTTGCGTCTGTATAAGCAGCATGGCTTTAAAGACTGGAAGCCTTTGGTGTCTTTGGCATGCGGATGCCCAGAGCAAGGGGGAGCAGCCTCACCTGGGGAGCTGTGCTGGTTCTGTTAGTGTGTGAGAACTGTCTTGCTGACTTAAAGTCTGTGTAAGGGGGTTGGTACTTGGAGTGGGACTGTAGAAAGTGTCACTTTTTAGTAATGGAATGAAGATGAAGTAATTTTTAGGTATGTATCGAAAAGAGAGATGCGTAACATTGCATTAGTATGTGAACTTTACTACATATTTCAGTGGAGTAGCATGTTCTGGTTATCACGTGTTTTCTGAAGGAAAAACATTTTGACATCCTGCACCTTAATGCAGTTAAGATGGCAATATTTGTCATATTAGTGTTCTTCCAAGTTTGCACATTTTATCTCCCTTCACTAGATCTGGACTGTATGTTGACTCTTCCCATGCATCTTTCATCACCTAGAAAAAGTTCACTTTTAAACTGAATGATAGCTGGTTTTTGTGACCCATGGTATTTTGTGGAACAGTGGTTCTTTCTTATTCA
Source organism: Nesoenas mayeri (assembly GCF_963082525.1). Lineage (NCBI taxonomy): Eukaryota > Metazoa > Chordata > Aves > Columbiformes > Columbidae > Nesoenas > Nesoenas mayeri. The sequence goes on along the minus strand of NC_137550.1, from coordinate 11,139,059 downwards.
CAATGAGGGAACAGATTCCTTACATACGCTATGAGAGACCTCACACTTCTGTGGGCGTGGTGTGATACTGAGAAGATCTTCAGCCCAGGCAAATGAAGCATTCACCAGGTGAAGAACTTTCGTGGAATGAGCACAGGCTGTTGTGGCTTAATGGAATGGCTATAATAGCTGCAAGTGGTAGAAAACGCCAAATACAAAGGAGATTTCTCCAATGCTTGAGGAATATATGAGTAAAATGGAGTATCTGAACAAATTAGTAAATCAGAGCTTCTCTTTTCATAGAGTGGTTTCAGATACTCCAGAGCTAAGCAATGACACGTTCTTTTCTCTCTACCAAAAAACAGGCTTCGTATGCAGTTTGAATTTCTTTTGATACAGGACTATACAGCACGCTGGGTGAATGGCATGTAAGAACTTAGCTTTTTAAAGGCTTTGTGCTTTTGAAGTTATTTTCTTTTGATAGTCTCAAACAACAATGAATGAAGATCAACAATATCTGTACGGGGCATGCAAGGCTTTTCAGTTCTGTTTTTCAGATTGAAGATTTGGTGTACTGATCAGCAGGCTAATAACCTGATGTTCTTCTCCTTAGTATGTGGAAATCATAGAATCATAGAATGGCTTGGGTTGGAAGGGACCTTAAAGATCATCCAGTTCCAATACCCCTGTAAGGGACAGGGACACCTCCCACCAGACCAGGTCTCTCAGAGCCCCGTCCAGCCTGGTCTGGAACACTTCCAGGATGGGGCATCCGCAGCTGCTCTGGGCAGCCTGTGCCAGGGCTTCACCACCCTCACGGGGAGGAATTTCTTCCTTATATCTAATCTAAATCTCTCCTCTTCCAGTTTAAAGCCCTTACCCCTTGTCCAGTCACTGTGTGCCCTTGTAAAAAGTCCCTCTCCAGCTTTCTTGTAGGTCCCTTTAGGTACTGTGAGGTCTCCCCGGAGCCTTCTCTTCTGCAGGCTGAACAACCCCAGCTCTCTCAGCCGGTGTTCATAGCAGAGCTGTTCCAGCCTCGGATCATCTTTGTGGCCTCCTCTGGACTTGCTGCAACAGGTCCATGTCCTAAAGTTGGAGACCCCAGAGCTGAACACAATACTGCAGGTGTAGTCTCATGACAGCAGAGTAGAAGGTCAGAATCATCTTCCTCGATGCAGCTTCTGATGCAGCCCAGGATACAGTTGGCTTTCTGAGCTCTGAGTGCACATTTCCGGGTCATGTTGAGCTTCTCATCAACAAACACGGCAAGTGCTTCTCCTCAGGGCTGCCCTTAATCGCTTCTCCACCCAGCCTGTATTTGTACTTGGGATTGCCCCAGCCCATATGCAGAACCTTATACTTGGCCTTGTTGAACTTCACGAGGTTCACATGCTCCTATCTCTTAAGCCTGTCCGGGTCCCTCTGGACAACATCCCTTCCCTCCAGCGTGTACACATAGCTATGTACCTATGTGGCTATGGCTACTAATGAAGAACAGTGTTTCATACTCCTACACAACAATTCCGTTAAATTTTACCATTAATTTCCCTTCTCACCTAGAAAAAAACTTGAGGCTTTGAGGAAATTCATAATGGCTTGCTAAAAAGCTTTGCATTTAAGGTAGTTAATTAAATGTTTGTCATGGAGTATATATGAAGGAATCCACTGGTTATAGCTTCAATACCTTCTTTCATTTGTGACGCTTGGCCCTTTTAGATGTAGTTTCTTTTTTCAGGCTGCAGAGAATTTACCAAACTAGTTTAACCACATACCTTTTTCTTTCCAGAAAACATCAGTTGTCTCAGTAAGCATAAAGACGACTTGAATGCTTTGTAGAAGACAAACAAATGTGAATGCATTTATGACAAACCCACTCAGCTGGCATGTAAAGTGACCTCATATTGTATTTAGGTTAAGGAGTTCTTAAAGGATTTTTCTCTTACAGAGATGGATTTTTCTCTGGTTTCTCATGAGACATTTAAAATCACACCTTTTTCTTCTTTTTCTCTTTTAGCTCTCCTTCTTGCAGTTGATAGTAGGACAACGCTCTGAGTGAGCATTTCAGAAGACAGTGTATTACTGTAGTACAGTGGAGTGAAAAACACCTCCATAAAGTGATTAAGTATTAATCTCTGAAGAAAAAAAAGTGAAAAGTTCCTGGCATTAATTTTATACCTAGTAACAAGTAATAATGCATTTCTTGAGCTCTAGATGCATCGCTTTTCCTGGCTGCCTCTTTTGCTCTGATTCATGATGCAAAGAATCACCAGGAGAGAAAGGTGACCTAAGGTTTTATTCCTCATGATCCTGAGCTCATCCTGTTCACAGCCTGTTGCTTTGCACTTAAAAGTGTTTTTTACTTACCTTGGTTGTCAGCTGCTCAAAGAAACAAATCAGCAGTCAGTGATTTACGCAGCATAGCAGCATTTAGTCAGGGCCCCTCTTCAGTTCCTTAAAGTGATTAAGCATGGAGTTGTCATCTCTTACAACTGCAAAGTATCCCCTTTGATGCTGCAGCGTTTCTCCTTCAGTTTATAGGGCCAGGCTCCTTGGTCACCGCTCCGTGCAGCGGCTGTGCCACGGGTCTGGGTCTGCACGTGGGGTATCGATGCCTCTGTGCTCCCCCAGCTGCACGGCTGGAGCCCAAAGTGCTTTTGCCCAGGGAGCAGCGGTTCAGTGAGCGGTGTGGGCTCACGCGTTGTGTCCGAAGCTGAAGAATTTTGTAAGCCAGAACTGGAAACACAACTGCAGTTCTGTTTTCTGCCCCCGCTGTGACCTGTGCTGGAGCCGTGGCTGCTTGGTAAGCTGTGAGCATCACTGCTCCATGCCAACATGATAAAATGCATCAGTCTGGAACGTTAGCAGATACCAAGCACTGGCTGTTAAGGTTTCTTAGGAGCTCCTGAGGTGGTGGTTGCTTTGGGGATATTTTTGTCAATGCTGAGAACTACAACATGCAGTAAATTGCTAGGGCTGTGCACACAGCAGATGTAAGAGGACTCCTGTTATTTGCATAAAGTGCTAATATTTTTATAGCATTTCCTCTGCTGGTTATGAAGTTATTTCTCCACTCTCTATTCATGTTCAGGAGAGCAATAATTCATTTTTGATAACTCAGGTTTTTATAATCTGCCCAGCCATACTTGTGAGCAGGTTTATAAAGGAGCGTCCCCGTCCGTACGATGAACAGCACTTCCCAAGGCCAAAGACAGATCCAAGTTGCTTTGTTTGCTTTTGCTGGTGTTTGTTTTTATTTTTTTAATCAGCACTTATGTGTTAGCATTAAACTGAGGCTCCTTTCCCCTTTTAAAGTAAAAGCCACTTCTGGCTACTTTGATTTAGCTTCATGGCCACTGATCACTGAAAAGCCTTTTGATTCCTTTCCTGGTGCTCCCATGGCAGGTGTACAAAGCTGTCTCAAAGACAAGGGCTCTGAACTGTTCTTAACCTGTCTAGACCTCAGTCTCATGGTTAAGCAGGTTTTTCTAGAGAGGAAAATGCATGACAGTGGTCATTAAAAGTTTTCTCAGGATACCTTAGAATATTTTAAAAGCTCTGAAGCCATCAGATAAATATGATAAATAATGCAGCTGCTTTCAGGTGACTCTTTTAGCGAGGTGGTTCATGCTGATCGCTCTAAGGGCATTAATATTGTCATTTTTGTAGCAAAAGCTATACATGGCCTGTAAATTTATACTGTGATCCCCTTGGGAATATAAAAATAATTATGTAGTCTCAGAATTAACATGGGAAAGCATTTATTAAAACTCCTGGGTGCATTCAGTTGTGTATGAGTGGTGTAGTTAATACTCAAGTATGGGTAGTTCTAATGGAGGACTATATCAAATAAACTATAAATGTTGGATAAAGTCATTATATAAACAATTTATTTCCTCTATTGCACTTAATTTCCAGTTGCCATCATGTCCTGCTGAGCCATCTAAAATATATGAAGGAATCCGTAATAGTCACTCATCTTTATGAAATGTCAAAGTCATATACTACATCGACCTCAATCTATGTGCATTAATTCATGAAGAATTTAATTTAATGAGTTTAAGTCAGAACTGCAGTATAAAATCCTTTCAGTGCAGTTTAATTATTTTGCCAGCATTATACACCCATCACACCATCACAGTCTAGACTGCATTGTGTCATGATCTGCTCCTAAGACTAAAGATATTGTAAATGTGCTTCTAGATCAAAGAGTGCTATTTGCTGCAATCTTATTTCTTACTGGCTTTTTTTCCCCTGCTTACAAAAGGAGAAATTTTGATTTTGGAAGCAAATATTAGTCTTCAGTTTCTGTAGTTTAGCACATCTTTTATTAGCAAGATAAGGATTTATTCTTTAAGGGGAAAAGAAAGGGCGGGGAGTGGGAGGACAAAAAAGAGGGAAATGAAAAATAAAGAGGCCAGTCTTCTGCCATTGTGTGGCTGAGCAGCAAACCTTCCAGCTGCCTACGCCGCGGTCAGTAATTGCTCCGCAGACAGAATTGCCCTTTGCTTACTAGTACTAGAATTATCGATCAGTTGTTTTTGTCCATGAACTGGCAATGATAATGTCACATTAGATCAAGTGTTTGTTAAAGAAATAAAATCAAATTATGCCTGCCTGTAGACAAATAGTAATGAGTTACATGGACACATAAGTATTGCAATAACTTTTTTTGAGAGAGAGATTTCTTGAGAATAAACCCCCAAACCATCATGTTTGGCTGTGGGTTTGTGGCTTGTTTTTTGTGGAGGTTTTGTTTGTTGATTTTCTCTTGTCCTGTCATTTATGTTCTCTCCTTCCTTCACCCACACATGTCACGGGCAGGCCTGCGTATTTGCAATGAGATTATCGGGGTGCCACGAAAGGCGGGGAGATCTGAGCTTTCCTTTGAAAGACGGGATGTGAGGGGCTGAATACAAGGATGCACAAGTTACAGCGGCCTGGGGGCAGCAGTAATTTACGCACTGACAGGTTGAGTTTCATGCTCTGCTATTTTAAAACAGCCTTACAGAGTAACTGCCGCTGTTACATTAGTGTATGTGTTGGTTTTGGAGATATTCCACATGATGGAGACAGTTTAAACACAAACGTTTGAAACGCATTCATCACAGGGTAGCAGTTGTCCTGCTTCTGTAGGAAAAAAACCTAGCAATATAAAAACCATAGTTATTTTCCACATTTTAACATGAATTTGGGTGCCCTGGAGAATTTTTCAGGCTTGTTTCATTGCTTATTTGTCAGGGTTTAGGTATGTTGATGAAAGAGAAAATTATGGCTTTAGATGGTGCGTGTGTGTGGTGATAGTGTAGTTATTATTGTAGTTGTCCTCTCTGGAACCATTTTGCTACACTTCTCAGAGAAAGCAACAAAATGGATGTGAATGGCATACATTTGAATAATGACCATTTTGGTTTGCGTATTTTCCTTATGCTACAGATCAGAGAAAAGCCTGGCTGCACACGGCATCCATAACGTATAAGAAGCAATCAATGCTTCCCTTTCAACATGAACCCTATAATAATATTTATGCATTAAAACAGCATGTCCTTACAAGGAAGCATTCAGCTTGACTGTTTGATTATGAATTCCCATTCATATAGGAGTAATTTCCATTAGTGTAACAATTATTGTGAAAATACACATCTGAGAGCATGAGTAGGAACAGTGGCCTCCAAAGTTTGAAGTGTATAGAATTACACTGAATTTTCATTAATAATATATATGAAGTCAAACATATTAAATGCAAGCAGCTGTAGACCATTACAATTGAGATTTAATTTGAGTAATCTCTGGATTGACCTTCTTCAGAACTGGCCACAGTAGGCAATATAAACACATCATTGTCTGTCTTATAGTGAATTTGTGATGCCAGCTGCATCCTCATAACACTTTATTTGGTCTCAAATGAAAATAACAGATAAAAAGATAATGGGAGCAATGATGTTATTTGTTCTTAAATTTTAAGTGCTATTCATTTTGCATAGATATGGTCTTGGTTTATGGGATATTCATTTGCATTTTTCTGCTGATAGTGTTTTTGTGACTTTAGTGACCTCCCTCTAAGTATAAAGCTGGGTTTTGTCAAAGTGTTTTTAACATTACAACTTGTACTGCAGGGAATTCAGACTGCTCCTGAATGCACGCAATTCAGCTCAGTTGTATAAAAAGCAGAATATTCCTCAGAGCATAGCAAAAGCCATTCATTGCATTTCTTTGAAGTAAGCAATGCAGATTGCAATGCGCAGGTGAAGATTTGACCTTATGTCTTTAAAAATGACTTATTGACAGGTCCATTTGAAACAGCAAAATTGCAACACAGCGATGAAAAACTTGTATGTTATTATTGTAAAAAAAGAGGAAAAAATCTGATATTAAATGTGTTCTTTTTTTTCCAAATCCCAGATAGGTAATTTTTAGGACTTCACATGAATAATCAGCGCTGTTTAACATGTTAGCTTAAGAACAATGAGTTCATTATATCAATAATAGGAAGTTTTATTGTGGGCCACTTTGTAATATTTCAGTTGTCATGTTTTATACCAGTCTTGAGGTCAGATGGTAGAAATCCACTTAATTGTTGTATTTAACCTGCAGTTATTACTGAAGGTGGGGAGAAAATACATTTTTGCTTTCTGTTTCTGCAGCATCTACCACAATGGGGGTTCTTGAGAACTACTTTAAACCAATAATTGCTCATTATTACACTAGAATGAAGGGAAATGGAGAGGCTTCAGTGGACATTTTGTGAGAAAATTGAGAATTAGCTTCAGTTTTATTACTTGAGCTGTATTTATATGAGTTGCAGTATGAAGAATAGCAACCTCAATTATCATACAGAGACCAGAGTCTAGAAGCAATAAAATCAGAAATCACTGCATCACAAGGGAAACTAGTTTTCTGTAAACTAATAAAACTGATGTTCTAATGATTTCTGTGTGTTCCTTCAGGGATTTTTGGAGACGTATTTGTTAAAGAAAAGCTGAAAGCTGTTGTATTTCCCTAGTTTTGGTCTTTTTTAATGACTGTCCTTTACAGAATATTCCTTGGTGCCATGCTGCCTTCTCACAGTCTTTTCTCATTTCCTTTCCAGGGCTTTCTACTTTCTTCTGTGATAATATAGCACTAGATTCTTCAACATAAGTAACAAGTGTATGTTTTGTCTTCTGCCTGACAGAATTATAGCTAAGAAAGAAAACTTTGTTCAAGTTCATGTCAAGTGGGACCTGAGAAGGAATGGGAAATATTGAGTGAAACAGAAATCACAACATTCATTTTGGACCAAGCTGAAAAATGTTAGTTTATCTGCAAAAAATCTGGGCCATGTTATTTCAAGACTAACCTTTAGTTTAAACTTTGTTCATGTTTTGAAAGTAAAAGTCATTAACTTTCATTTTGAAAAATATTTTCGTTCATTTTTTTTCAGCCAGAGTTATAAATTCAGCTTGGCCTAAGTTCATAGAACCATAGAATGGTTTGGGTTGGAAGGGACCTTAAAGATCATCTAGTTCCAACTCCCCAGCCATGGGGACACCTTCTGCTAGACCAGGTTTCTCAAAGCCCCGTCCAGCCTGGCCTAGAACACTCGCACTTGTGGCTGTGGTCCCCTCCTCTCCTAGAGCTCTCTTCTTCCACAAAATGTGATGTTCACTGAGAAAGATTCACCAGCTCTGTTCCTGAATTGATGGAGCTGCAGTTGCTAATGGGACACTTCCCTAAATGGTACATCAGGTTATATGCCCATGTGTGACTCATGCAGGGCATCAGATACATTTTGAATTTATTTGGGAGTGGCCAGTGGCCACGCTTTGCAGAAGAAAACAACAATAAACACGCTGCTTTTTGCCAAAAACAAATGTATCTCAGTTAAATATTGTATCATATTATTCTGTACAAGGATATAATTTCACTGAGACTAGAATTATTTGCATACCGGCCTTCAGTTGTTAGCATCCACACTTTGCTTTGTTTTATTAATAACTTGAAAAAATAATAAATCACAGTTAAGACACTGTAAACATATTGTAAATATGTTCCAATGTTAAATTGAGTCAAAAGCAAAACGGGTATTTAGTGATTTTTAAATCATTGAATTACAAAATTGTTGCCCTGCTGCATTATATAAAATCATTTGGCATTCATTCATCGTTTATAGACATTTATGAGCATATCCTAAATAAAAAACGTAAAGTTATCATTAACACATTTTGATAAGGCAATTATAACAGGTTTTTATTGAAATTGTTCTGGTGGAGAGCAAACTTTTTCATGTTTGTTTTATTTTCTGCTCAGTGTAGACTTGTCCCTGGGACTTCTGTGTACTTTTGTGTAGTGTTCATGTGTTATTTTTGTAGACTTCTTAAACATTGTTCACTTAGGCAACAAGTTAGCAAAGTGCATAATATACTATTTTATTGATGTAAATGAGAGATGCTTTCCCTTTGCCCCAGGTGTTAGTTTGTGTTTGCGCTAGGAATGATGATCAGAAACAGGTGTCTGCACCTATTGTAAGGAGCTATTTAAGAGCAGAGGCTGTTGAGAGTGGGTTCTACCCAAATACAAGAACCCCCAGACCAGAAGCAGTCGGGTTTGCTTGCTGTCATATTTCTTGCACGATGCTTTCCAGACAGTCAGCCTCATCTATGTTATTTTTGCCTGGTCTCATATGGAAGATGAATGGAGCTGTGGCACTGCAGGAGTCAAATGACGCCATAGTACCTAGTTGCTTCTTATAGTGGTGAGAGTGTTCTTGTGTGTGAAGTATGTGAACATGGACAAAATTTCATGTTGAGACTGTCGTATCTCTTTGCCATGATGCCATATATCGTTCATTCGCACCCTGGTCCTTACAAATACCATGATAAAAGTCCTGTTACAACTAATCAGAGTTTTTCCTTTGTCCTGTTCAGTATCCAAAGCAAAAATCCTAAGTATCAGGATAAAGGCTCCCAAATCCATTTAGCTAAGCAACAGTACATTACCCTGCCAGGAAAGCAAGTGTTTTTGTGCTCCTTGGAGGTGGTGTCTCTTCCATTAGCTGAGGCCCTGATCATAAAGGACCACTGCATTCTTTTGTATCCTACCAACCAGTTCTGCCACAGTGTCACAAGGAGAAGTCGCCCCTTCCAGACCTCTGGTCCTTTTAGACAGAAGGTCAAATTACGAGGTAATGCCAACTTTTTTTTCTTCTGCAGTTAATAGAAACGTGCAGTTTAAAAGGCAAGCCTTTAAACATTGGATTCTTGTTTTCTAATGGTTCCTGGAGGTGACTTTACACATGAACTGTGCTTGTTTCACTAATTGGATTGTTGTGTTCAGTTGCTTTGACAGCACCCAGTGGAGCCTCTGCCTTCTGTGGGCGAGGGTGCAGTCATGGCGCGTCAGCCTCTCTGCAGCAGTAGCTCTGTTAAAACCATCACCTTTGCTGACCAGTCAATGAAGGTCATTCAGTTTGTGACAGAACAAGCCAGCCAGAGAAGAAGTACATAGCAATATTTTGGTGTTTATGATCTCTCCCTTTTTCTCCTTGGGATTCGTTCCAAATAAATGAAGTGTATTATCCATGTGACTTTTTGGAGAAAGAATGTTTGAAACAGGCTTTTAGCGATACATGACTAAGGTCAGTGTGTGTATGTCAGATACAGGTGATACAGGTTTATTTACGTTGCAGCATAGGGAGATCCAGCAAAGTAGGGAAAAGCTGGTTTCCACCACATTCTACCTGAGTGTAGAACTACTGCTTTGACACAGTGTGAGTGCTGCCACATCAGAGGCTTCATCTCCCACCTTCCATTATGGTATTACGGAACACTTGGGAGAGAAGCCCCAATTCTGGTCTTCAGATGCCAAGAAGAAAATTTAAGTCATTCTTTGAAAGACAACTGCTGGTGCAGAGGTTCGCTGAGTATTGCAAGGCAATTCCGTGGCACCAGAGTGTTCAAGGTGAATCCAGCGTGTGTCTGAAGATTGTGCTCAGTGTTGTTGCTCTGAGGAACTATGTGAAGGGTACAGGAACTGAAGCTTCAGTACGGAGTGAAACCTTTCTCACATTGTCAATAACTAATGCTTATTTAAGAGAAAAATCAAGCAAGAAAATACTAATGTCTGTTAGCAAGGAAGAGCTTTCCTGTGCCACACCAGATGTTCGGCTCCATGTAAAGTTCCTAGAGAATTCAATGGGAGGTATATTTAATTCATTAGAGTTTTCCATAGTGCTTGAATCTCGTGTTTGTTGGCCATGAATTGATCTCTGTGACTTCCTAAAATATAATCATTTGGATTCAGTTTTACCCTTTTTTCTCTTCTTTGGTCAGTATAAAGTCAACTGAGTTACTCCAGATATGCTGTGAGATCTACATGCTCGTTTCTTGGCAACAGACCTGAGTTTCCACTTTGGTAAGCGCCACTGATGAGAATTAGGGTCCTGGTGGCTGAAGATATCCATCAGAAGGAAGCTCAGAAAAGTAAATTGAAGTATGTAATGCTGGTGCAGGGTCTGGAGCACAAGTGTGATGGGAGCGGCTGAGGGACCTGGGGGGTTCAGCTGGAGAACAGGAGCTGAGGGGAGACCTTCTGATCTCTGAACTGCCTGAAAAGAGCTTGGAGCCAGGGGGGGTCAGGCTCTACTCCCCAGGAACAAGTGATAGAACAAGAGGAAATGGCCTCAAGTTGCACCAGGGGAGGTTTAGATTGGATATTAGGAGAAATTTCTTCACTGAAAGAGTTGTGAAACATTGGAACAGGCTGCCCAGGGGAGCGGTGGAGTCGCCATCCCTGGAGGTGTTTAAAAGATGTATAGACACGTTTCTTAGGGACGCGGTTTAGTGGTAGACATGGCAGTGTTAGGTTAACAGTTGGACTCAATGATCTTAAAGATCTTTTCCAACCTAAACAATGCCATCATTCTATGATTCTATATTGATTGTGTTCAATCAGAAATATTCACCTACCAGCACAGTGGAAAAACTATGGTGCATGCAGTGCAAAAATCACAGAATCGCCTTGCTGATGTGTGCTTAACGGTGTTGGCAGTCTGATGTAGCACCTGATGCTCTTCCCTCCACAATGAATGGCAGAACTCCCTGGAAGGCCGTGGTGTTGGAGCAGCATTCAGTGATTTGGATTAGGTGAATTACTTTGTGATTACTTTGCCTCAAAAGAAGTATTTGCAGGTTTAGATGGTAAACAAGACTTCTTATAGCTTTTGATAGGCTCTGTGGCCATGGCCTTGTCTCTGAGCCAAATAATTATGTGAAAAATACTGCAAGTTGTTGGCTTTTAAGTTCTGGATGGCTTGGGGTCTTTCCTGTCATTCAGGTATATAATGCTTAGGTCTGAAGTTAGTCTCTTTGTGAATTCTTTTAGGAATAGCACATGCTAATATCTTTAGGAAGATGACTGGATTAGTCATAAGTGATCTTTGCATTTTCACAAAAATTCCATGTGGCTTTAGCTGAAGCAGTTTTAGGCTAATGTTGACTGCTAGTGCTTTGAAACTCTTTTCAGGGAGTGGAAAAGAACTGGTCTAGAATATACACAGTTAATTTTGCTCTCTTCCTGCTTCACTGCCAAGGTGTAGTGGTTCCAGAGTGTAAGAAGGAGAATAAAATATTGCCATATCTGGAAAATGAGGTGGTAGTGATACATGGAAGACTGAGGAATTGGAAAATCAAGTTGTTTCTCTTCTGTTAAAGATAGATAATGGCATAAATCCACTCCTCTCTGGAGTCCTGAGTATAGAGGACATTTGAGAGGGTGCTTGAGTAGGGCTGAAGATCTGAAGTGGCTTATCCTGGAGTACCTGAACCACTAGCGCACCACGTAATCGGTGTGGGTATGAATGAGACCTACTTAGCTGTATGGTAGCAGGACCGTGGTCTCAGCCCAATGCCTTTCAGCCAGCATGCTCTTATTTTTAATCCTCCCTCAGCAGCACATCATCCAAGGTGATAGAGGTGAATCTCAGTGGGGGAGGTAAATGAGTAGAAGCCATGAAGTGTAGCAGGGGAGACAGCAGTGCTATTTCTGAAAGGCAGGAATGAAGACACCAAGACTTTCATTGCAGGCAGAGACAAAAGAGCTACCTGAAGAATGAGGACAGAGATGCACAGTGTAGACCTTTTAAAACAGGGATGAAAATTTCACTGCATAAAAAGAAATCAGTGAAGTGATGGGACACGCTCCAAACAGTGAGAAAGAAAATCTGGCGTTGAGAGCTAAGACCTCAGTGAGAGCTGTTAAGTGTAGCAGTACAGTTAGAATCTGATTCTTGACCTCTTGATACACTGTGGTATATAGCACAGACATAATAATCCAGTGTTTAAAGAATATGCTTTTAAAATGTTTGCCTTCTTTTTTTTTCCCCCCCAGAAAAAGCAATAATAGCACTTTTTGCTGTAAAAAAAAGAAAAATATTGGTTTGATATTTCATTGCAGAGGGAGGGTTGGTTAGTACTGAGTACAATCAGAGGGGACCAGCTCCCTGGAGTGAGCACAGGCAATATATTTTGAGCCTAGAACATCTGTACATTAATAATTAGTAAGGTTAGATGGAAATTTTTTATTGAAGTCAACTCCAGTTGCTCACAGGCGCGACTGACCTGGTTTTCCTTTGCTTTTCTTACCTGCACAAAGATAAATAGAGTGGCATAAGGCATTAAAGTAAATCTTATTTAGTTTACCTGGGAGGGGGGAGAATAAGACTAAACAAGAAGTCCCACCCTAATGAAGGAGGGCAGTGATGAAATGAAAACCTTGTGGTTTAAAGTATTGATTTGCACAGAAGACTTCAGCCTTTCTACTTTATATACCAGGACCTCCCTTGTTTGGTGAAATCTTTGTCTGCTTGAATGATTACAGTAAAGGTAAACTGAGTGATCAGAACTAGCAGTGCTTGTGCTTCTACCTGTGTGTACCATTCACTGTGTATCAGATTATATTCTAAAATTTTGCATATTTTATCATTATAGACTGCTAACCATGCAATCAGGTTTGTGAGGCTTTGGAGTCATGGAAGACTAGTCATGCATCAGTATTATATTAAAACAAATGGAATAGAAGAGTTCTTTTGTTACACTGAATATTGGATTGAATATTCAAATAGCATATAAGCATTTTAAATAACAGTAAACACTTGGCAGTGTAATTGGGTGCAAAGCCCAATGTAATTGGAGTACTGAGGTTGACTGGTCCCAAGGATATGTTTGTTACAGCTTCCTAATTTTACAAAACAACTCTGAGAAAACATTGAGAGCAATTTAGCTTGAAACTATGAAAACGACGTGTTTGCAGTTTACATGCAACCCCTTCCTTTTGTGATAGATACCACTCTGCAACCTTGGAGGGGAATTTTCTAATGCCCTTTTCTTCAAGCTAATAATTCATGGTCTGTCTCGGCTATGTGTACATCCCATTTCAGCAGACAGTCTCTGTCTGTGCACTTGTTGAACATGTTGCAATGAAATAACTAATTAACAGTGTATTCTGTAGAGGATTCTGTGCCACTTTTTAAGCAGGCCACAGAGTACATATTCTGAGAAGCACATATCCTATTTTCGTAAGCGATTTCCAAAGACACATGGGAAAGGTCTTCCAGAAGTGTTGAGAGTTTTAGCATATACAGTCACATTGTGAAAAGCACCTCAATGAGATCTGTGCCTGGCTGGCAGTTAAGTCAGCAGAGGGCAGGTGTCCTACTGCTGAGATCCTTTGGCGTCTGCATCTTAATTGCCTCTGGAAAGCTACTCCTAGCATCCTACCCAAGCCGCTTTTGAAAGCCAAAGACAGGTACCTGTGAAAATTTAATTATACAGCACCATGAAGTGAGCCCGTTTCCGAGAGGATCATAGGCAAAAGTATTAGTTGGTTCAAATACTGTGGTTATTACCATTTCTAGATCATTTCACAGGATCTTTACCGTGTGCACATGCAAGAATAAGATTATTTTTTAATGTTTATTGATGATATAAAACTAGGAGACATAGTTGTGCATGTTCAGTGATTTTGCTGTGTAGTTGTGGATGTATATGAGTATATAGTCCAGCAGCAGTTAATGAGGATGTAATGGTCATTAGTTCTTAAAGGATGCGTAACCTTTTATTGATACCATTGCATGTTCGTGGTGATCCAGCAATGTACACTTCCGTTATGCTAATTTTGGGACATATTTTGAGGGTATATTCCTGTCTATCACCAGGCCCTTTATATGCAAGACTAGCTTTTTTCCAAGGTGGTCATGTATGCTAACGTTGAGGCTCTGCTGAAATTGCCTTTGAAATCAAATAGGTTATTCCCTGAGCCCATTTCCTCTATGAAACCCATCATACTGATATTTCTAAACCATCAATTTTCAGAGCAGTAAATTAGACAAACTCTGCTCATGCTGAGGTAACGTTGCTTTTTTGTTGTTGTTGTTAGATCAAAATTATGTCTCCCTATGCAAATTCCATTTGTGGAGCATAAAAATGAATGGCATGGAACCACAGGGCAGGGTGGGAAATCCAATCCATGGGAAAAATGTCCTGGAAGGGTGAGTGCTGTAGACACAGACTGTCTTGGATGCTGTCGAAATGTCTGAAGGCCAGCCCTCACTGTTGTGTGGAGCCAGCTCCCAGAATGTTCTCCCTGTCCTTCCTTTGCAGCTGAGTGTGTCACCACTTGGAGCAGTGAAGCCAGAGCTAAACTTCTGAATCACATTCCTGTCTATTTAGCAAATATTTATGCTGAAATGTTTGCACATTTCTGTATAATCCAGCCTAATATTTCATCTGAGCTGCCTTCCTGAGCTAAATAAGGAATAGTGTATCCAGTAACTGACCACAAATGCTTAAATCTGGGGTTTTTTCACCCACCTAAGGTTACTGGCTACAACCCCTGTATTTAGAAGTTGCAAAATATAAAACAGCAGCCAAAAAAATACTTTGTGTGTTAGCAAAGGTGAGGTAGCTAATGCTAGAATTATTAATGTTTTTTGCTACAATGAAAGAGACCTCTAATATTCAAATGGGATTATAAGGTTGAATAATAAAAGCAAGTTGTTGTTTCCCCTTTAGTTTCTTCCTTCAGTAGCAGGTAAATACCCAGGAATTCCCTGACTGGTAGCGGTAGTCTCTGCTCTGTAGGTTACCTGAGCCTGTTGTGTGTCACCACCCTGCAGAATAAACCAGGTTTGTTGATACGCAGAACGTCACGGTGCAAGAAGTAATGGTGTCAGGTCACTGGTACAGAGCCCTGAACCACCGTGTCCTCATTCTGCCACCTCATCTCTGTGAAATGTTTGGAAGGTAACCTGTTACCCCCGGGCGTTGTGCTGGCCGGGTGGTGTCTGTTGATGTCATGCTGATTCTCTGCTAACTTTGTAAATTGTCATCCTGTGGCCTCACGACAGGAAGAATCAGTAGAAAGCAGGTGAGATGATCTATTCTGTGCAATGCGGTAGAACTACACTTGTGTGCCTAAGCCCAATTCAGACCAAATCTGTATTGCCAAGTGGTTGAGGAGGGATACAGACCCGTTTTGAATTAATATGAGACCTTGTAATTAATGAATACATCAGTGCTATGAAGAGAAATGCTTGTACTGAAAAAATATAGGTAATAGCGGTATATTAAACTCCTCGTTACTTCCCATTGGCGAAAAAAGGCACAGATAACCGAATGACTAAAAAGAAACACACATGCAGACTGTGAGTATGGATCCATAAATTATCATTTATATTACCATAAAAACTCATTTAAATTTCAGAATATTTTTAAAATCAGCACTCACCCTTTGATTGCTATATTTTTTTTTAGTGTTCAGAATAAATAAAAGGAAATTAACTTACGGGTTGAGACATGAGACACATTCCAGCTGCAAGGGCAATTAAAATGCTGGATACCAAAGGGTGAGATGTTGATGAAGAAAGACTTTGAAAGGCTGATAGCATCTGTTAATGAAAATTCTCAGAGGCAAAAGATTTGTTTGCTTAGGTAGCTTGAGATACAGAAAGTGGAGATAAAGGTTAGGGAGAGGAATAAATATTTTTCTAACATGATTGACTCGAAGGTCAGATAGAATAATTTTACTATGTTTGAGGACAATTCAACTAGAATAATTTCTTTTCCAAGACATTTATCTGAGGTGAACCCAGTGCTTTTTTGGTGATTAATATGTATTTCAATTCATAGTCTGATTACCATAATCTCCTGTGATTGTTTCTTCAAAGGAATAATATTTATCATTTCTTAGACTCAGCAGTTCCAGACATGTATTTAAGAGAAGGCAGTCAGCAATAGCCTTGCATCCCTGTGCTAAAAAACCCTGTGCATATCACAGCAAAGAAGTAACTTGTGTTATCAATAATTTTAAGTTTGCAGCATATAGCAAAACTACATTTTTAGCTGTTTAGATGAATGCAGTGAAACATGAGGCCAAGTTTTAGCTATTTTCAAAATCCTCTGCTGTTGATTTATCAGGTGGCTTTTCGCTTTCTGTTTTCTCCAAGTCATGCAACAGGCTGACTGGCTCCTCAAAGTCAGTGTTGTCAACAGAAGATGAGCTGAATTCATCACATCTTGCAATATCTGCACATGCTCTGATTTCACTTTGCGGACTGGCTTCATGAGGAATGTGCTACAGTTGTTTTGCAGACAAGTTAGGCCTTTCCAGCCTGATAATTGCCAACTCTGTGATTCCTAATTAGAATCTTTTCGCTGAGATAAATATGTAAACACAATTAGATATGTATTTTTAACGTGCAGTAATTAGCCTCATCAGTTGAGTGCTAGTCAACACATTGGGATTTTTGTTCTTTTTTAGTTTCTCAATTGCAGGTAAAAGTGAGTGATACCTACATGATAATGCCTTACACAACTTCATGTCTGCATTTTCTTCTGTTGATTTCCATGCATGTTGCAAACGTAGAAAGATCACATGGCATCCATCTGATGACTATAAAGAGAACCTAAGAGACTGTCGTCCAAATGTACCTGAAGTTAAGGACAGACTAAGGCCAAAGCATCTCACTTAGGCTTCACTGTGGTCAACTTGATGGCGTCTGACATCAAGAGGATTATGGCTGAGATATTTTTTTATCCATGGTGGTTTCTTCAGTGACCAATGCACAGGGTAATGAAAAACCCCAGCTTTGATGGTCTGAAATAAGTGGTTGGTAGTATCTGTGTATCTTGGCTTCTTCTTTTTTACCCAAAGAAACTTCTACTTTCATTATGTCATTCCTTTTCAGCTGAAGACTGGTTTGCTGCAAGCAGCAGAGCTTGGTGAGGACTCATTCAAGCTTGCACCGTACAAGAGCAGAACGTGAGGCTGCAAAATGTGTGGTCGTGGGAAAGGGGTGCCCAGGGGTGAAGAGAAGGGAGAGAAGCCACTACAGAAGGGCTGTGGTGGGGCACTGAGGTTATGTCGTTAGCTTCCCTACACCAGTGGCCAGCAGGACTGTACTCAGCAAATGCTTTATTGTGAATTTGCTAACATCGCTTGGAGAGTGTCCTTATTAGAGAATTGAGGGCACTCGGGGAAATGGATGTTGGGCAGGAATATCATTGGAATTGAACTCCCTCTGTATGTGTGACAGGGCTGTACTGACTGCATAGTTGTAGGGTTTTGGCTCTGCTGGACAGAGGCAAAGCCCTGGACTCAGTGTAGAGCTCAACAGATGAAATCTCTCTGTACTTAAGTGGTTTAATTATTTTTTTATTCAGAACACCTAAAGCTTGGAAGTTATTTATTTTTAACACTAGTGTAGTTTTACCATTTTTCCATTTGCATGGAAAAAAATGTTTTCCTTTTTGGAGGGCATTTCATTACCCCCAGGGCCCATGTCTTCCAGATCTCAGCATCCTCTGGTGACAGACTGCCCTCACCACTGCCTCTGTCAGCTTTCTGATAGCGTCAGAATCAAGAGTTCTTGGTAATAAGTACATGGAGGATACCCTAGAGCCCATGCCCATTGGACAACACTATGCTCTTTACCTTCTGTCGCTTCTCAAAATACATTATTCCTTTCTCTGATTTTCTGTGCTAGTTCTTCCATCTTCTCTGCAGAAGTGTTTACCTGTTACATTTTCCTCAAGCAGAACATACTCTGACTTCAAAATGTTCCCATCTCATCTGTTTTCTGTTACCCTTCTGCATCCAGAAACTATAATTGCTCGATTATTATTCCCTTGAACATATTTAAGTAAAGGTTTGCATAGCAAAGCTAAAACTACAACACAGCTCTTTTGATAGACTTTGGATCATATTGGTGTATTGAGGTCTGTTCTACACCAGGAGATTTGCCCACATCATTGTGAAAGTCATATGTAAAAGTCCCCTTACAGAGGTGACAGCATTGCTTACAGCATCTTTTTGTCTGCCCTTGGTTATTGTACTGTTCAGTCCCTTACTACATTACTCTCATTTTACACTGGCACAGCTTCATTCAAAAACACTGGAGTTGCAATGACCTAAAGCTTGAGTAAAATGAGTAATTCAGACACAAGGTTGTTAGGAAAGAACAGATGAAGATAAAATGCATTCAGAAAGAGCTATTTTTTTTAAAAAAAAAATGTCTTGCATTCAGCAGATCTGAATTCCTGCATGTTTAGCTGTATCCCATCCCAAACAAATAGCAAATGTGAACCAGATGCTTCCTGTAAATTCTCCTTTAGAGCTCGGCCAGTTCACATTCACATAACTAAGCTGACATATACATTTATGTAGATTTATTTGTTTATGTATGGCAGGTTGCAATAATGCAACTAGAAGTTTACTGAATAGAAAAAGCAGAAGAAAAAAACTTCAGACTGTGTTTGTTACTTGATCTAGAAGGTTGTTTGCTATCAGAATAGTGGAGTGTAACACTTTGCCTGCATGTTACCAAATAGAAGTGATCAGGTCAAAAACAGGTGGAATGCAGGTATTCTACTTCTATTTAATAATTTGGACTCATATGTGTTGGACTGAAAGAGCACTCCAATGTAGTAGTCATTTGCCGTAGTCATTTGCCGCATCTCTTACTTGTGACTACTTTAGTAGCTTATTCCTTGCTTCATCCTCTACTCTAAAATTGTTAAGCAGCCATAGGTTGTGCAAAGCATAGTTGCCTAACTGACATGTTTGGATTTTGAATGATGAGGAGTGTTTTGAGTTGACTAGTTGTTTTTACTCACACCTAACATGTTGATCTGTTTGCTTTTAAATCAGTGCTAGACTCAGTGCCAAACACACAGAATATTTAAGTATCTCTTGACTTACAGACCTCTAGTACACTTGAAATGTAAGCTGGCATCATACAATTTGTATTTGTCTTGGGGAGGCACTTGCCTTGATGGCCTCCTTTCTGGTGAGTTCATCGTGCCCTTGTCAAACACAACTCCGAACCTAAATCCTTGAAGTTCATTCAGGAGCCAGAATCTTAGTTCTTTGTATCATGTGCCAGGTACATAGTTCAAAACACAAGTATTCAGATCGGAGCTAATGTTCATTCAGCTGACACAAACATGCTCTATGCCAGGAAAATATACCCCTCAAAGATCTGTGGTACTCAGCAAGAAAAAAGAAAGAGGGACTGCAAGCAAATGCTCTTTCATTTCAAATAGGAGACTAAGGTCCAAGATCTTATCAGGAACATTCAGGAAAAGAGTGATTTATGGAAGTAGGTAATTTTTTTCCAGTAAGTACTTCGGTGCAAATTGTGAGGGCTCACGTGATGCTGCAGATGTTGCTGTGTGGTCTTTTACTCGTGACATATTAATGATCGCTCTTATTCAAATGAGTTAAGTTCAGTGATGTAGTGCACAGAATTTCATCTGGCTGAGCAAACTACTCAGATGAATTTTGCTTATGCGAATGTGAGGAAAGTTTCATGAGCTTTCATAGATGCAAAAGAGTGAAGTGTCCGCTTCACCTGTGTTAGTAGGGTCAGTGAGAGATGCTTGTATCAAAGGGATGATCTGAACTGCTGAGATACAGGCTTCGCTTCCCTGGCAGAAGTGTGAAAATACTTGGAGAATTTGTGTCTTAGTTCAGCTGCAGGGAACTGCCTGGAATGTAATCGAGTCTGAGTTGCTTAAAGTACAGAGATAGCATTGCAACAAGTAATATTTTTCCTGCTTTGAGAGAAATTTATATAATAATTTCCCTCTTTGCAACCTTTGGTCAGCAAAACTCAAAATACTTGCTTCAGCTCACTGACTAGTAAGCTGGGCACGTGTTATTTTCTAGTTTTATTGCCATAGATTGCTCCAGCCCAATCATTTTGCAGGCTCTTTAGGTGAGGTTTGGCTCTTTGAAATCATCAATATTTTAAAAGACAATGACACGTTTGAATATGAAGGCAAAGATTGTCTAAACTCTTAATAGGCGCACATCAGCTCGACTTGTGTGCTTGATTCAAAGATCACAGGAGCAATGCCTCCCTAGTACCAAAATATAATATAGGTTTACTACATGACCTGGCAAGTGTGGACATGACCACGGTGTGACCAGACATATCTGTGACCCAGTAGTGCCCGCCTGTTAATGACATTGTGCAGTGCAGAGGAGGCAGCCCCAGCAGCAGTGCTTCCAGAGGAGCATGTACCTTCCATCCTGCTGCTTTTGCACATCCAAGGTATTACTAAGAAAAAAAGAGGGTGAAAGATCAGAGTGGGGTCTGGATGATTTTTTTCCTGTTGTCTGTATTTGTTTTAATGACTGTAGAATGAACCACCTCTGAATTTTAGCAGTGGTGTTACGAACCTGGTTTGAGATCACCTCATAACTGTAGTCTTCTAAGAGGGTATTGTTTTTCTTATCTAATATTTTTTGGCTTTATCAGTTGAAGCAGTATAAACTAACAACAGTATTAATGAAAGCCTTTTGTTGTGGTTTAGTCCCAGCCGACAGCAGCGATTCCCCAAGCAGCCAGCCCCTTCCCCAGCCAGCTCCCCCAGTTTTGTACTGAGGACGACATCCTATGTGTGGAATACACCTGTGACCAGTTTAGCTGTCCCGGCTGTGTCCCCTCCCAGCTCCTGTGAAAATTAACTCCATCCCAGACAAACCAGCGCATTTGTCCTGCATGGCTTCTTCACAGACCTGGGGTGACTTATCAGTCCTTCAGTCTTTCAGGACAGATCTGATGCAGAACATAAGAAGCTACCAAACAGAGGTGGTTACCATGGCTGGCTGGTTTCCTTTGGGGTGAGTGAGATGGGGGTTCAGCACTTGGGGGTGCTCAGGGGAAACATCTCTTGTGAAGCGTTCACATGGTGTCCATACTGGAGGGTAGGGAATAGGAAAACTCACTGTATGGGGCTGGTGACTGATGTGCACAAAATAAGGAAAATAATTTCCCCATTCATTACTCAGGCTGCACACCCAAACTGTCACAGCTTGCATTATTATGCCAAGAAGAAAGAAAAGTTCACATTTAAAGATAAAATGGTCCTTTTATTTACACAGTCACACTGCTTATGTAACAACTCTCTTAATAGTAAAGTACAGCTGGAACCTGGAACATGTTGTTTACAGAAATATCACATAATGGGTAACAATGCAAAATGTCATAAATGGTGCTGAAGGCAATAGAGAGCGAGCTTGGGGGTTGGGAACAGTGAACACGCGTTTGTGAGGATGCGGGAGTTCAGCCTCCCTGAAAGCAGGGATTTGGAACCATGCTTTTGTAAAACGAGGGGAATGGGCTCTGTGAAGCTCGTCAGAGGACCGGCCTAACAAGCCAGGAAGGACAAACAGTTCTTGTCAGTGGGGACAGAAGGGGGTGGCCTCGCACAGCCTGAGCCATGGGGAGGGTTTCAAGAACTGAGAAGGGCGGAGGCGACTGCAACTGTAAAGGCTTGGTATGACGAGGAGAAAGAAGGGGTAGAGAACACAGAAGTTAGGAAGCTCTGGAGCTTTTTCACACTCAGATTACCATATTTTCATGCATAGGAGAAAGGCTGCTGAGTAACCTTGCTCTTCTCTTTCTTGGAATGGTAGCCACTGACTAATACACAAACATACAAAACACATTCACACCCACATAAACATGCAATTGCACAAAATGAGGAAAATTGCCCAGCTTTCTTCTGAGACATTAAAGATTTGACAAAGCAGACTCTGACTCAAACAGTATTAACTGAACTTGGCTGCATGGCAGTCAACCAGTGGCATCTGTTCTCCAACATGTTTGTGTTCTTACTCCTTTGAGACAATTTCTAAGTTTTGTATATGTTATTAGCAAAAAATAGAGCTATAGTGTTGGGGTTTTTTTTATGTGACAAGTTTTTTATAATTTGTTGAACCATTTTGTTTGATTTGGAGTCAAAAAAATAGACTTACGGACTCATAGATCCATACTTAGACATGAATGATGAAACAAAGTTGTAAATATTCATTACTTAGTAGAATCGTATTTTTTTAAAAGCACATCTTTGTACACAAAGCATTTGTAAATCCCCATTAGTGGTATTTATGTTCCCACATCAAAATTCCTCGTCTGCAGCCAACCAAATATCTGAGGCTTAGATCTTCCTCCTACATGCAATGAAATCACAATGCTGTCACAGACATCACAGCCATTTTTGTAAAATATGATGTTAAGGAAGACTGATTTCATTGTACTATACATATGTAAATTCCTCCCTTTCAATAATCCCAGGGGAAAGAAGATGCCAGAAAGAGTTCCCAACCAGCGTACATATTAATTGTTACCACCCTTCATGGGATAGTAAGTGCATTCACACAAGGAAAAGCATTAAGCATCAAGGGGAAGTGAGGCCACTTGAGTGAGACTTAAGGAAGTCACATGGTTAATTATAATAACCGAACTGCAATCCAGAAAATCACACTCTCCCCTCATTTGTGTCTGTAATGAGATAACGATGCAGCTCCTCAGGCTTCAGCCAGGTTTGCAGCAGGCTACGGAACATCAGGCTGCAGCGCAAGCTCCTTGTTACCAGTTTGCCCCTAGAATGATATCTGAGTTCAGAACAGCTATTGGCTTAATTCAAAGCAGTGAACATGTTGTTCCTCTGCAGCTCCAACTCATTTCAGAATTGTAGGGGACTGGCTGTCACAGAGCACAATTAATTGATTGTTGATCCTGTATGTTAATGTGTTTGTGTGTGTGAAGACATTCTGAGCTTCTGAAATCTGGCTGTGGATAAAAAATCCACAGTATGACTAAATGATTGGACTGAATGTTTTGCAAATAAATTGTCTGGACAGAAACACAGCTCACATGAATGCTTCTGTAGAAAGAAACTGTGCTGGAAACCACTGTGTGTGCTTGAAGTAGATAACCTCTCTCTGTGATTGGCATCTGCCCAGATCTGAAACAATTAGAACTATGCAAAACAAGTAATTCACCAAATTCCCAGCTGCATACTGCAATAAAGGGATGCAGATCAATTTCTGATGACTCCTACAGAGCATGACTTGAAGGAGATCACCCTTCCCAGTTCTGCCACCTTTTGCTTGGGGCCTGGAGTCTTGTCTGTTGCCCAGGCATGGCTGTCCACAAGAGATGAAATGCTGTTTGCTTCTATAATTTCCCACTGTGCAATCTTTGGTCATTCTGTACCACTTCTTTCCTCTCTTGAGGTTGCTAATGAGTTGATATTACCTTAATGAAACCATTGAAGGTGTGGTTAATACTGCTAGACTCCATATTTAAAAACATTTTTTGAAATCAAAGTGAGTATCAGTAAAATATTCCCCTGTGGTTCGTGGCTCCAATAACCAGTACAATGACTTAATTGGGATTCTTGTGCAGTGCCTGGATCTTTGCCAGGTAATGACCCATTGCTGCAGTCTGCGCAGGCAAATTGCCCCTTCTGTCCGGCTCTTCAAGCTGATGGACTTCTGCCCAAGTAATGGCTGCAGGCTCCTGTTCTCAGCTGGCACGGACCCCAGCACCACCATAAACATCCCTGAGAGGATCATAATATGATATATTGGACAGATCCTGATACGCCTCACAGTAATATACCGCTGAGCAATTCTGCTGAAGTCAGTGGCTTTGGCAGTGGCACGGCTGAGAGGAGAAGCTGGTTCCTGCACGGTTGCTTTCTCAAGTAATCAAGTACTTGCAGGCTATTGGCCAATATGTGTCCCTTTAGATGATGCAAATTTTTGTGAACCCTTTGTCAACCATTCAAAATAGTTTTTGTTTTCTTTCTGTTTTTAAACGCTTGCATTGTCTCTTCCCCCTACAGGATTTTCCATTCTTCAGGCAATTATGGAAGCAGCAGTACAGAACAACTGGCAAGTGACAGCCAGATCTGTAGGAAGCATAAAGGATGTTCAAGAGTTCAGAAGAATTATAGAGGAGATGGACAGGCGGCAAGAAAAAAGATACTTAATTGACTGTGAAGTAGAGAGAATCAACACCATTTTGGAACAGGTATACACTTTTCAGAAATTGTGGTCTAGCTGTGACAGACATTGTTAATGTTTCCAGAACTTTCTGTTGCTAGAAATTAATTAAATATCTATTGAGATATGAGTCTCAACAACTGACTGGTTATCTACTAAAGCTGAAATGCCTCAGTGATGCTCATAGTTGCTGGCAGCACTTACATGTGGTCTACAAGGAAATGTCGCTGTGATATTTTTTCCCAAATGTTAATAATGAATTATTTTTAAGTAGGTTAAGAACCTAAAACCTTAGATGCCAGAGAAACATTACTGACATCAGAGCTACTTGTAGAGATTGCAAAAAATGCTGCAGTTTGTTCAGTGGAACATGTAACAAGAAATAAAAAGCCAGTGAAGTAGTTTTGAGTTGTGTTAAAGAATTCCCAAATGGAAATATTGCTAATGAAACATTCAGCTGGTAGTCCAAACAGCTCATTAGCACTTTTTGGTATAAAGCCCTTCCCTCTGCACAGCCAGTGACAGGTTTAAATTGTGGGTGATAGTCTAAACACCTTTATTGGGGAAGATGCACTTTTTGGTGACTGTTTTGCTGTCGCATGGCCTTCCCAGGGTTTGTTCTGTCTCGGAGGAGTGGCTGTACCCCAGCCGTCCCCAGGAGCTGCCCTGGACGCCTGTTGCACTGGCTGTGCTGTGCAGCATGCTTGGAGAGGCGCAGGGACAGACAGACATCACAAGGGGCAGAGGCAGGACAGGCCCCTGCCGCCTACACTCACAGCAGAGCTGATGTTGGTGTGGAACCAAGTCCATGCTGCTTCTATATTCATAGGCATGTGGGAATTCACTTGCATTAAGACTGAAAAAAATCGCTATTGTTGCCACTTCATAAATTTAACCATGAATTTATAGTATGGAATAGATGAAAAATAATGTTTAAATTTCATTAAGCATTAGCATATCTTTTAGAAATGTTGCACTGTAAACTAGTAGCAAGCTGACCTCACTGCCGTAAGCCCTGGGGAATGCAACAGCTATATTCCCTGGGTTCCTTCACCAAAGACTGGGGTGCTGCCAAGCCTTGAGGGGTGTCCTGGGGCCAGTCTGCGGGGACGGGGCTGTGGTCACGGCCGGGCCCCGCAGCTGCGTGTTGCACAGGACAGCAGGAAGGACAAAGATGCCCAACAGGACCCAGCACAGGCCAGCGCTGCTCTGCGACTCCGACAGCCAGTGTGGCTGTCACACCCATACATAGCGTTGCGTTTTGCACTGTGTTTGTAGTCAATATGGTGAGTGCTCTCTTTAGGGAAATTCGTACAGCAAAGTGTGAGAAACTATGGTTTTTTTGTTCCATTTGCTCGTGTTCTCACAGAAGATGCAAAACACCATACTCACAGCCCACTCTTCTGAAAATGATGCGGGAGAGCACTCCTAAGCTGAGCTTAAATAGCTGTTTGGGCCCACTCTCAGCTGGGGAACAGACCTTTTGTTTGATCTTTCTCACTCCATTTACATTTCGTTCTCTCTTTTTCTTACATTGTACAAGTGAGAGAAAAAAATAATCAAACCATTCCAGTGCCTAAAATGAAAGCTATATACCAAGCAAACTCTATAGCAAAAAAACAGTGAACTCTTTTCTTCTCCAAGCATTCTAAATTCAAACCTGCTGAAGCTGTAATTTTATTAAATGTTTGATTCATCTTTCTATCAATGTGATTAGCATCTGTGTAACTAAAGATTTGGCACTGGGGCCTCTGAGTTTCCCCAAAATCTACAGTACCCATACTTTTACATAATTAGAGCCTTTTTATTGTCATTACTGTGTATAGCTCATCTCTGTACTGTTACATGACTTTTTCTGTATTATGCCCACTGTCCCTCTTTTGAACTTTATTTACACAATACTGTGATATTTCTGTGAAATCTTTATCCTAAATTATCTCAAAGATTTCTAAAAGATCTTAAAATTTTCTTGCAGTTGGATTTTAGGACGGTGTCAACTAGTGTTACCCAATCAGTTGAACACTGTCAGTCCATTGTTTTGCTACCAAACCCTGCAGACATTTTCACCCATAAATACTATATCATATATAGCATAGTATAATCGTGTCTTTTTAGCAGTCTAACAAAAGGAGTCTGATTATGCAGCACTTTTTAATGCATATTCTCCTATTTATTTTACTGGAACCATTCACTTGACAAAGAATTGCCCAAGCAGATCCCAGGCTGGTGCCCCTGATGCTAAAAATGTCTTCTAGCAACATTTTCTAGAGTTCTTTTAATCTGATACTGAAAACCAATGGCTTAGGTTTCTGCAAGGAAAATCAGTAGCGTTTGACCCCTGACAATTATTGGGTTTTGGCTTTTCTTCCATCTCTTCTGCTTACCTTGTTATCTTCTCATAAAGTAGTTTAAAAATCTCACAAATATGTGTGCTACTTAAATCCATCCAGCCAGTCTGCTCAAGGGAGTGGAGAGTTGTCTTCTGTATAGCCAACTGTGTTTGCTGATAGCATCCCATTGAGGGGAAGGATAACTCTGGGTTTGCATATTTTAAATCTAGCGTTTTATTGCAGTTTAGAAAGTCAAACTGGCGCTTTGTTTGGAGTCTAGGAAGTCTGCTCAGCTCTGAGGCGGTGACATCTGAGCACATTAGCAGCACACAGACTGCACAACTGCAGGTGGCTTTGAAGAGCTTTCTTCCCAAGCAAAGGGAAGCCAAGGCTCTGCCTGTTATGGCAGAGCACTGCTGGACAAACTCTGTCCCGCCAAGGGCTGCTCTAGGCTGCCCCAGCCCAGCTGCCTTTCCATCCCTCTCCCTTTTTGGCCTCCTCAGGGGCACATCTTCAAAGGTCAGCCCTCCCATTACCTTCTGCAAGTGATGCCTCCCTCCAGAGAGGGGCTTTACTCTGGTCACTGTGGGGATGTCATTCTCTCAGGGAAAACAGGAGCATTTGCCAGTGACCCCGGGTTTCAGAAGCTTAAATAGGACTTATTCAAGAGCAAAAGTCATAGCAGAAATAAGCAGACTGTAAACCACTAAACAGTCTACACACGTGCTGTGTTTGCTGTCAGACTTTTGGGCTCTTGGCCAGGCCATTCGACAAGCTTGTCAGTTCTCTGTTCCAGAAACCACATATCATGACTTTGTGTCAGTGCTAGGATTAAATAAGAGTGACCTCTTCTCCTGTGTGAGTCTGGTCAGTGTGTGCAGTTCTCTTTGGTGCTTTTTTCAACCGTTTCAAACCAGGATATACGTCTCTTCTGAAGGTATAGGCTTCCTTAAACACAATTGGGCATCAGAGGATTTTCTGCTGGAATATTCTGTACCTTCCTCCAGTGACATTAAGACATGTGAGTCAGTGACCTTGAGTATTCCATATGGCTTCAACATCTGGCACATCTGTATGTTTCTGTATTTCCAAGATCTGAAACCTGTCATGTGATGTACTTCTCTTCTCAGGGCTGGCTGGCACCCAAGGAGGGATCTGTCCCAGCTGTCTCCCCCTGGTATGTAAATGTAGGGTAGGGAAAAGAGTTCACCTCAGCTCCTGCTCTGCCTGGGTAACCTGTTTTGTGCCAGGTTTCACTCTGCAGCGCATCTGGTTTTATTCCTTTTCCAAAGAATCTTGTGATCGGGCCCATATTGTGTCCTAGAGGTGGATACCCTGCCCAAATCACCTCTGGCTCTGGCTCTTCAGCTGCAGCGTAAGGGGAAGCAGATTAATAGTCATGCTGTACATTAGCATCTGTTTGTTCCCTTGTCCTGCAGTTTTATAACCATTGAGCATGTGGATCCATATCCCTTCTTCCACAAAAGAACTATATGCAATTTAATCATCTAGTGGCCTCTCAAGCATACAGATAGCAACACTTACATCATGCAAAATTCATAAGCTCCCCACACTTCTTGTCCCTTGACGCTAAAATATTCCAGTATTCCTTCACAGATAGATATAAAATTTTGTTCTCATAAACAGAAGAACATTTTCTTCTGAGAACTAACAGTAAGCTTTAGCTTGTTCAACTGTGTATTTAGAGACATGATTTTGAGTCAAGAAATATGTTTTTCTTATTCCCAAGATAACAAGCTGTATTTCAGACTAGACTGGCTTTGTGTCCATTTAGAAGAAAACCTCCTGAGGGAAAATAAGGAGGAAGAAACTCCATTCAGGATCAAAATGGTGAAACTTTACAAAAGATCTGTTTATTCCAGAGACTGCATGCTTTTATCAAAAGGACACTATCTCCAAACGTAGTCATAAAGGTTAGGCTGAAAGGCAATCTCTGTACTGAGGGGAGGCATCTCACAAAGCAGAAGCAATATTACAGCAGAGAATGCAGTCTTCAAAATTTTACAATGACAGTCAAACTGTCAAAGAAGACTTGAATTAAAGTGTCTGCAGGATTAAGAAGGGTAATCTGATTGACTGAACTCTGTCCGGTGCAAGCACTGACTATGACTTGACCTTTAAGTCTGAAATTTTGAGATTAGGAAGATGTTCTGCGGGTTTTCAGTACAGCCACAGCTGCATCCCTCTGAAGAGCTGCTCTCGTCTCAGAGTGTGCTCACTGCACAACAGCTTTCGCATTTGGAATGTCATAAGAATAAATACGAAACTGCAGTGTTCGGTTTACCAACAGTCATTAAAAACAACAACAGAAAGGAAATATGTAAGTGAAAAAATCAATGCTGCTTTCATGGAAGCTTGCTGGTTTATGTGTTACATTATAAACACTCTGGTGTGGGTTTGTCCGTGTTCTTTGTAGCAATTAAAATTATAATAACCGCTTGTAAACACAGTGGGACACTTGAAGGAGAAGCAGAGTTATGGTAGCTTCAGCTTCTGCTTTGCTTGTGAAGCCCAGAGATGCCATGTCCTCCCAGCCTTGGTGCCGCGGCCGTGTCACCGCGCGGCGTTGTCCCCAGCGCGGAGCTGTGCAGAGCGGGGCCCCAGGAGAGTATCGGACATGTGCAGCGCTGTGTAATGTCACTGAGAGACTGATAGAGTCCAGTTTTATGTTTCCAGTGAACTAGGAACTTAAGGACATTTCTTCATTAGGTGCCTGTGAGTGTTGTTAAAAGCAGGATCTAAGGCAGTGTGAAAGGTCACTTCTTTCCCTTCACATCCAGGGAATCTGGGCAGCTCATGGGTTCGTATGGGTGTGTGGGGAGGACAAGGGAATTACTTGGGTCCGTCACCCTCAGGACTGCAGCTAATGGAAGGTAAGTAAAAATGGGTATATGTCAAAAGCGACAGCTGTATCTGCCTTAAAGGGCCTGCTCCTGTCAGCTCTGAAACGAATTAAGGGCCAAAGATAGATTGCAAAGCAGAAAGAAGTAACATGTTGGGTTAATCTGCCTCACATACAGCACATTTCGCACAGACCTGAGGAGAGAATTTCTAGCATGTAAATAGTAGTGCCTCTCCCAAGCCATCATGCGGACTTCATAAAGAAAGGCAGGTTCCAAATGACGGGAATTTAACAGAGTATTAGTCATCCTGCAGAATGGCTGAGGTAATGGCACACAAAGCTTAAAAGTGTTCAAAAGACATTAAAGCTGAGTTTTAAATGTATCTGATCAGTAATAGTAATAATTAATACAGAATGCCTCACCGTAAATGCGCAAGCTGCTGTATGGAGAAGACCGGTGCCAAGCAGCTCTGCTTTCTTATGCCAGAGGCATATGAACCTGAAGTCACCATTAGAGTTTTTATTTTTCCACAATAGTAGCAATTACTCATTTTATGCTTTATGCTAATTCATGGGATATAAATGCACACACCAATGCACACACATGCATCTGCTTCAGATATTTTGCATATTTTTACCACAGCATTTGTAGTATGCTTTTATGCAGTTACAGGCATATTTATGTGGCAACCTCTGCATTGCCATTAAATGTACAGAGAACCAAAATGTGTTCTCAGTTATGCCGCTACAAGGAGTCAACCATTATCCTCAGCATTATCCTGGAGACAATATTTAAATCGATACCATTGTGCTCATAGAGAGACCGTATTTGCTTTGAACCTCGGTTAATAGGTAGTTGTAAAAGCACGATTTGCCGCATAGTTTGCTTTTGCAGCTTTTCAGTGCACAGAATTTGTGGATGTGTGTTTGCCCTTAGAAAGCCCTCTGGGGGTCCCACTCATTATTTAGCCTGTGTCCACATAGCGTGGGCTGATTCCGCAGCTGGCACTAATTGCTGCCCTTGTTGACAGTCGAAAAGTTGAGCCTGAGGCCCGTTTGCGATAACCTCTCACTCCTGCATGTGATGTACTTTGGAAGCAAATGCACACGCTGGTCCTTCTCATGCCGTACCTGGACTGTGGGGAGAGGATTTGGTCTTTTGTTTGGTGTAATGGTATTTCTCAGAAACAACACTCACAAGAAATCTTTTAAAGATACAGGGCATCTGGGGGAAAGGGAGAGCTGCCTGGGATTTGCTCAACATGTGATCTCCCGAGGCTTTTTTTGTCCATCTCCCCATCCCTCATAGCTCTGGGAATCTTTTTCACCTCTTCTAAGCCCCTGTATAGAAGTTGCTTTGTTACAGTCCTAGCATTTAATGTGGTTCTTTCTTCTCCATATAAAGGATAAACCCTTTCATCTTCGCAGACATTACCTTAATTTCTGCATCTGTCTCTCAAATAGTTTAATGCTTGAAATTCTGCTTCTAACCAAAGGCTTTCCTTAATTAGTTTCCAAGGCAACCATCTTGGCAACAATTCAGATGAGCCAACTGTGTGGAGAGGAAGGAAATACACTATCAAAATGAACAGTAATAGCACAATACCACTGTGCAAACAGGCGTTGTACATCACCAGAGACAGCGTGATAGTTCTGCTGGCTCATAAGTTCATTTACAAGGGAAGAAGTCCTAACTCAGTGAAAGAAAAGCCGCACAAGAGCATATGTCTTTTTTTCACAGCTGACTAAGCCAGGATTAATGGCTTCGGTGTGATATGAATCACGTATCCGGGGGTGGAAGAGAACCAGTGGTGCTTTTCAGGCCCCCTCATGCACCAGGATGTTCCCAAGTGCATTTGGTAGAGCGCTGCTACACTGCGGTTCATATAGCTATATTTTCCAAGTGGGGACCACCCCACTGGGCTTCTTTAGCCCAGATGCTGGTGATGTAGTATAGAAGATACAGCCTTGCAGAGGGAAGTCCCTAAATATGAGGTCCTGCTCTGGACTGCAGGTGGTTTGAATTAGGCCATAGTATGGCAAAGTACCACCCCAGTGCAAATCACTCACTGCGGGTGATTATACATTCATACGTGATTCCTTTCTCTTATTCCAGTGCAGTTCCACCAGCCTCTGTGGAGCAGATTAAAGCTACCAGGGGTAGCTGGCCTAAATTTATAAAGAATCATACCCCATAAGTCATCAACTAAACCTCAAACTCATCCCACAGTATTCAGCCAGTACGGTGGAAAACAGCATAACAATTTGAGAGAAAGTTAGTGTTTCCAGTTTTAAAAAAGCCCGTGTTACTAAATTCAATTTGTTTGTGTCACACCATGGGTGTGCGTGTATAGCTATAATGGCATATGTACCGCTGGAAGCTTGTTCTTTCAAAACGCATAATGAATAAAATTGTCAACAATATACATAGACTCTTAAACATACCCCAAATATCTTCTGTCCTGGGAGAATGCATGTAAAGGATCAGAAAGGAGAAATATTGCTGCAACTTTATTACCTCATATGAGTAAAACGGCCTCCCTGCTGCATAGACTAAGTCTAGTAAAAAGAAATTAACTGTTTGTAATCTCTTTTGGTTCATGGTTTATGCACCAAGTTATATGGGGAATATTGCAGACTGCTGTTTATAGTGAAGCAGAATAAACCTTTCAAACTCCTTCAAAGCATTGAAAAGAGCAAATTGAACGCAATTCTAGTCACAGTAAAATTCCATTTGTAATAAAAAGCATAAGAAAATGTAACCTTGTTTTTCCTAAAGGAGGTTGCACTGGTTTGGGTTTTTTTTGTTTTTTGGGTTTTTTTTTTATTTCATATGGCATTTGAAAAGGAAAGGAAATGTTCTAAAGAAGGAAAAAAAGAAAAAGAATGCTACTATTCAGTGTTTTTGGGTCTGCTTGAAGGCAGCACTCTGCAGTGCAAAACCCCTTCCAAAACATTCTCATGTGAGCATTGGGACTGAATTACTGCGACACTTCTGGGTTATATCTAAATAACAGTTTGAAGTGATCTTGACATGCAGTAATGGTTTATATAAGCAGAATTCTGTTTCCAATTACTCTTGTTCAATTTCAGGTAATAATACTGGGGTTTTACTCTGACATGATGATGGGAGGTGTGGAGAAAATGGGAAACATGTATTTTCAAAATTAAAACTGTGTGCCTCAGTTTACCTGATTTCTTCCTCCAATGGATAAACATCCTTTTATATTTTGACAGCTAACTCTGAAGGAGTTTCATTTTCCCTGTGGGTCACGGGAAGAAGAAATGAGCGTTGTTTATGTTGGTCTGTGATTGCAAGAGTGTACTCTGAAGAGTGTTCAACATACAGTTTCACAGTATTGAAAGCCAGAAGGGACAGTTGGATATTAACTCCTGTGTTGCAGGGATGAAGCACACGATGCAAAGGTCACTGACTAGCTGCTCGTTAGTGGTGCGGATATGCCTTCAAACTGTATGACAGTGCTGAAGCATTTGTGGTTCCAGCAGGTTTGGAGAAGGAAGAATAAATGGAAGACTACTATTATTAATAGTTTTTGTGAAAGTGACTTTAGGTGGTATGGAACTTAGCAAAGGATGCTAGTGTGGAAGTCAGTTCTGATAATGCTGATTTTACTATACCCAGTGTGGACTTGTAGGTCTACAATGACCATCCACAAGTGCTGAGAAGCAAGGAGGTACCATGAGCAAAGATAGCACATGCCAAGTTGAAAATGGGGAGATTATTTATTGTTCTGGGACCATGTTATGTGGGATAGGAGCTGGTTACATTGTAGATTGAAGGAAATTTAACCATGGATGTTGCTAGGGAAGGGTGGTTGTGTGCCAGTGAAGAGCACGTGATGGTTACTGTGAAGCTCACCCGTCTGAGCTGGTCACATAAATTCCTGCTCTTTTGGACTCTCTGGATCAGCAGCGGTTCCTGTTTGTTCGCAGGTTAGCAAAGCCTCGTGCCTCTTCTCAGAGGTGGTGAAATGAGGCTTAAGCAGCAGAAGACGATTCTGGTGCTCAATATAGAAAGCTTATTGTGATTTGGAATTTCCTGTACACATTTGGGTTTTAGTTGATTTCTGTGAGATCTGAAGCCTCTCTGTAAAATTTCAGGTGAGTTTTGAACTTAAGATTTCACAGAGGCTTGAGGAAGCACTGATACCTCTGTGACGTTACCGTCGATGCAAAATCACTCCCTTATTAATGCTTTTCAAGGGATATTTCTCAAAGCATTTACTACAGCTGCATAGACAATTAAAATATAATCTCCTTCTTAAAATGACCTACGTATGGAAATCACTTGCTGCAGAGTAACATATTTAATTAAGTCATTTACTTCCTATAAATACAATTGCAAAAATTCCTCCAGAACACAACTGGATTTTTACTTTATTAATCTCACTTAAGAAGCTAAAAAATTCACTAACTAGAAATTTCTATAACACATCTCTTAAAGGAAGCTCTCTGGGAACAAATATCTTCAGAATATCTTGGCAAAATAAGGGGTGAAGGTCTCAGCCATTTTGGGTATCCCTTTCATATGCTACAAAGAGTTTTTGTTATGATTGTAACCACCATCTATATCTGATCTTGTTTGTAGTGAAATAACTTCATGGGTTGAAGTTTTGATTCTTTTTAATGTGAAGGTCTTTGTATTGAAGGATGTGATTTGTGAAGGGAGATGTGGTCCTGAGAGATATATCTCTGTTCTCATCTTTCTAAACAAAAGAGGTTTTGCTACAAAGAAAAGTTTATTTAGTTATTTTTTTTCGGCTTAAAGAGTAAATAATTGTGATTATCAATGTCCGCTACCAGGGATCATAAAACTCTTTGTCTCGATGTCCTCCAGGGTCTGACGTTTTGCAGTAGAATATGTCCTTTAACAATAACTGTGCCAACAGATTCATTAATCTGACAATATTGCTAAGTCACACCAAGGAAAATGAATTTAGGAAAATTGTTTCAGGGCACAGAAAATTCACAGCAAACATCACAATGAAAGAAATTAGGAGAAAGTATCATGCCTTCAGAACCTCTCTTGCAGTTCGTAATTTTTTTTCCTAAGTCATTTCTGATGTAACCTTTTGTGTGCAAATTAAATGCGTATTCCACTACACAATCAGAAAATGTCAGATTAGTTATGGAAAAATAAAGTTTAGCCATATGGAGGGAGAATGAAGTACAATTCAGCTTTGAGATGCTGTATTTAATTACCCTCTGAGGACTAACACGCACAACCATCATCTATCTGAAGAGGGCAGGAAAGTAGAATTTCACTCTTGATGTGACCGTCATCATGGAGAGAGGCACAAGAAGGGGACCGGAGAGGGAAGAACCTTAATAAAATGCATCAGGGCCATCTCAGATCCCGGCTTCCACCATGCATAGTTTTGTCCCCTTCTTCTAGGAGATTCCTGTTCTCTAGGAAATAATCTCCCATGAGAAAAACATTGTAGAAGAGCCAAAAACTGTTTGAAGAATGTTTTATAAGCCAAAACAAATTGGCTTGATACTGTGCTATAGAGGAAAGTAGGAATTTGGTTATGAGGTACAGTCACAAATGTACAAGGTGGCAGTTGCATGGAAGTAAAATTCTTAGATCCATATACTGCGCAAAAATACAAAATCCAGCCATTTGGGACTGTGTATGGATTTGTGACATTCGCTGAAGGACATGAAGCCTCTGAAATGGTGGATGAATTCATCTCAACTGTATATGCAGTTATTTTTATCTGCAACAAGTAGTACGTGTGTAGAATCCTCATCTTAATATTTAATACATTCTTCATTTAATATTTAACTCAAATTTAATATAGTACTCATTCTTCATATAAATGAAATCATTGTTTACTGCATATTTTACAGCATCACAATCCCTGGTGGCCAGATTCCCATCCTGTTAATACTAAGCAAAGAAGTAAATTGGCTTCCCTGGGTTTGCAGTTCAGTTACAGTCATGGGGGTTTGACCCTTTGTCTGAGAGAAGCCGTTTGTATGGAATGTGGAGGTGGCTTTGTTTCTGTGGAATTAAAGGCAGGACAAGTATCGCTGGTTTGGCTGTGACAGACCACCACCTGTTGTGATGTGTGCTTTGCCACCACAGGACCGCGGTTCCTTTGGAACCTCATACATTGGTGCTGATGGTGTTGGAGTGATGGAAAGAGACAAAATCATGACACCAAAAAAGCTATTTTTTCTAAATTTACTCAGGGAAGACCAAGCTTTATATAGTGTTTATAATCCTCAAAAGGACCTCACTTTTTCTGCAGGAGCATGTGTGTGTATTGGAAAACGGGGGTGTTGACACTGCAAACATACATTGTAATGGATCTACTGAGGTGAAAAGGGATCTTACTGTTACTCTGACATCTGGTAAGATGAGAAAAATCCTTTTCACATTTCCGGAGAGCTTTTATTTTCTATTCTCCTGCTATTTATCCTACACCTATCTGGAAAATTTACATGACAAGGGTGAGCTGTGCAAAGTACACATGGTGAGGGATGATTATGTATGGCTGTCAGATGCTGTTGCACCTTTGCCCACATGACGACACCGTAGAAGGTGCCTGCATGGCAAAGACTGCAGGGACCCCAAGAACTGAAGAGCAGGGGCTGCAAGGCCCATGGGTCTGCAGAGTCGGGGGCGGCTGGGGGGAGGACTCGGTTCTCCAGCCCAGGGGCTTCTTCAGTTCTTCCTTTCCTTGAGCGGTAGAAGCAGAGCTGACATGCAGTATTGCAGATGCCGCTGCAGTTAAGCTAAACATCCTTGCTGACATACTGACAGGAACTTTTTGAGCCTTGACTTTGGCTTTTATTGAACTAATTGGGCTGTCACCCTGATACTCGGCTCCTCTCTTAAGTGTGTCCTGCAGACCAAATCGGGCAGTGCCGCTGGTTCAATAGGGTCCTGCGTCACAGGGCACAACTTTTTGATCATTCAATCCAGTTTCAGGTAGGAGCTGCTCAGATCTGAGGTGAGCTTTAACTAATTCCATCCTCAGAACAGAAATGCCATCAAAAGAGGTAGAAACTAGAAAACACCCAACATGATACCCAGGAGAGAAGACAGTGTGCTCTGCAATGATTTAGGCTTGCCAGACAGTTGTTGCCATGCTTGAGACAGCAAGGGCTTGTTATCCAGGCTGTTCCCATTAAGTGCAATCAACGGTAATAGCTGATCCTGACGATGCTATTGACATTTTTTCAGACTTGAGTCCATTTATCGGTTTTGCTGGTTTGCTGCTGGAAGGAAAGAATCATGCCATCACACCTGGCATTTGCACACTGCTTTGAAGCCAAAGGTGTGATAACTGTTTCTATTGCAAGCTATAAAGACACAATGCTGCCCAGCTGGAAGTAGCTAAGCTCTTCTGTCCTCAGAAACTTACACGTGTACTTATAAATCAGTAGAAATGTTTAAAGTGAAATGTGGGCTTTTTGAAAAGTGGAGCCCAAATTAATGCATGAATAACCTCAACAAAGACAACAAAATCCTTTTTTACTCTGAGCTTATAGGAAATCTCATT
Source organism: Nesoenas mayeri (assembly GCF_963082525.1). Taxonomy (NCBI): domain Eukaryota; kingdom Metazoa; phylum Chordata; class Aves; order Columbiformes; family Columbidae; genus Nesoenas; species Nesoenas mayeri. Next base: position 11,102,019 of record NC_137550.1, on the reverse strand, counting down.
TTTCTTGCTGTCTTTTTAAAACCTAGGAAAGATGAATTCTTGAGTTAAACTACTTTATTGTTCCCAGATATGGCTGAAATGGAAAGACACATTGCAGCAGGTCAGATCTCTGCCTGTCATTCCATTCAAGTGGCATATTTCTGCCACTTGTCAGGTATGAAAAGCACAGTAAAAATCTTTAGACCTTCTTTGTGGCAATACTGACTGTCAGCATCAGTATTTTATGTTACGGAAAGATCTAATAGACTCATAAAATATTGGAGTTTTGAGCTGCAGATGAGGTAGTCTGGACTGTTGTGATCTAATTTTTTTTCTTTCTTCTTTCATTTGTACATAAAGGATGATAAATAACTTTGATTAACCAGACTAAACTGACCAGATGGTAATGGATTTAGATGAAGGGAAGATGAGCTCCAAATGGGTATTAATTGGACATGGTAGCTTTCTTTTCACTGCTGCCAAAATTGTGATAGCTACTTCTCTAGGTAAAAGTGCAAGCATTTCCTCTTAGCTTGTGTTTTTCAATGATTTTTGAAAATCAAAGCCCACAAAGGCAAGTAAGGTGGATTTGAAACTGATTGAACTGCTGGGCTTAGAGGGTTGTGATCAGCAACACAAAGGCCAGCTGGAGGCCAGTTACTGCTTGGACTACCCTAAGGGGGTTTAACCTCTCTGTTAATAATCCAAAGGTTATGGATGGAGTGCACTCTCAGCAGTTTTACAGATGATACTGAATTAGCGGTGTTTGATGTGGTCGTGCTGCAATAGTTTGACAGGCTGTTGAGGTTGACAGAGAGGAACCTCATGAAGTTCAGCGAAGGGCCATGCAAAGCCCTGCACCTGGAGAAGAACAACCCCGTGCGCCAGCACAGACTGGGCAGAGGCTCCTGGCGGGGACGCAGCTCTGCAGAGGAGCATCCCGGTGTCCTGGCGCGGGAGCTGAGCACAAGCCAGCACTGCGCTCTCACAGCAAAGGAGACCAACAGCAGCCTGGACTGCGATGGGATTAGCGCGGTCAGCAGAGGTGATCCTTCCCCTCAGTGCTGGTGGGGCCGCACCTGAAGGGCCGTGTACAGTTCTGGGCTCACTAGTATGGGAAGGACATGGATATCCTGGAGCAAGGCCAACGAAGGGTCCCGGTGACCATTAAGGGACTGGAGCATTTGACATACAAGGAAAGGCTGAGGGAAATTGGGTTGCATATCCTGGAGAGGAGGTAGCTCAAGAGGGATGTTATTAATTAACATCTGCAATTACCTAATGGGAAGGGATGAAGAAGATGGAGCCAGACTCTTCTCGGAGAGTCTCACTGAGTTTCAGAATCTCAACAGCGACAAGAGAGAGGCAAGGCCACAAACTGAAAGTTGGGAAATGCTGTTTAAGCCTAAGAAAAATAATTTTACGGTGAGGATGGTCACCCATTGGAACAAGCTGCCCAAAGAGCTTGTGGAACCTCAAAATCTAACTGGACACAGCTCTGAGCAGCTCTAGCTGCTCCTGCTGTGAGTGGGGGGGTTGGAATAGACAATTCGTAGAGGCTCCTGCCAACCTTACCCGTTCTGCGATTTCTTCCATCCATAAAAGAAAAATTAGCTTTCCCTTTTACTAGTCAGACACAAACCATTGGTATTTTTAAAAGAAAGTATGAATTCTCAGTCCCACCTACTGAACTTGCACTGATATTCTGTTGCTTGATTTCTTTTGAGTCTGCAGTCTTGTCTTCATTAACCCATTCTTTCCTTGCCTCTAGTCTGTCACTACTGTTTACCTCCACGCTCTGTTCTTACCATTCTAGTTTCTCATCAGGTCCTTGGAGAAATATTCCAGTGAAACGCTCAGGTCTGTCTCCATCACTACTGTTTAGAATGGCTTCTCTGCCTTGACTTTCATCCACCAGTTCACTAGTCTCCTCATAATGTTCCCTTCACCTTTAAGTCCAACATTCAGTTTTCATAGCCAAAAGAGAGATCCCTGCTTTAGACCAGGAATGAGCTGGGGCTGTAATTTGAGTAGGGAGTAAGTCAAAAGGCAACGGAACAATTGCAAGGTTAGTGTTAAACTTATTTTGCTTCCTCTTCACTGTCCTTCCTCTTAGGTGGTGTGTATCCTTTGAACTACATCATGAGAGAATCATCATTATTGCCTTAGAAATATCACAATGCTCCATACCAATTTAGTATGAGCAAGTTAATCTCTCTAATGCTATCTTCCAAAACTGCAACAAAATTGTAAAAGCTAAGGCAAAAAATTGTGGTTTCCTATTTATTATCGTGCTGACTGGTGCAGTGGAAGCCAAGTTGTCTTTATGCTTTCATTCAAAAATAACTTCCCCAGGCAAATGAAAAACTGAAATTGGCAATACTGACTTAATTTTTCAAATCTGGCATATAGGTCTATGCTTCCAGTAAGCCTGGTGCTGGCCAGCAGGTTTGACTTTTATTTTAAACCCAGATACATTTCAATTATACTCCCTCTAGATTTTATCTTAATTAATTGGAAATATATGAAGAGTTAATTAAAAATACAAACTTCATTTGATTCTATATCAAACCTGACATTATGATCTTTTTCTCTACGAGACAGGAATTATGTGGGATCAGAGGTCTGAATTATTCATGATAGTTTCCAGCCATTTTTTTTCCCCTCTTCCTTTGTTCACTATAAAATCTTATAAGCTTGGTTCTCAGTCAAGGTGAAAGCAATATTAAGTCTCAAAAGTGAAACTGAGCAAATACATGTAGCTCTGTGAAATCCTTGTCCTGTAATCCCGACTTTCTATTCACCACCACTATTCAATATCCCACTTTCTATATAAGCGTCACAATATATAAGCAGTTGATGAGATTTATTTGTTATACTCCTGTTTTCCTTCTTCATAAAAAAGCTTTATCCGTCCCTTCGCTCCCCTGGGAACAACGCTGGTGTCTGTGATAGTTCCTGCCGGGCTCACTAAGCCAGCAGCTCTGTTCAAGATGGTGGACAGTTGGTAGAGGATGGAAAGTAAGGGAGGAGGAGCGTTGTGTGTGTTAAGACGTAGGACAGCATGTGTTCTGAATATTAAAAACATTGTTAATCAAGTTATATAATTGTGAACTAGCATGGTTGATTGTGTGAGTAGAAATGCTGGCAGGTCAGTTCTGAAAGATGCTTTCTGAATTAAAGTTTATCTGTAGTACGCTGGACCTCTTTAAGGGACTAAACAGAACGATTTCTGGTCATTTTGGAGACATGACAACCGACGAGACAGAAGTTGAGTCTGATCTATGCTAATGAGTCCTACATTTCCTGTTTGCAGTATTGCTCCTGATGCCTGTAGCAGCTCCACGTATGTTTTTCTTACAGCCTCTGACTTCATCTGTTGTGGTATTTTTCTCTTAAATAAACGCATTTCTGGATGGAAATGTAAAAGCTTCCTTATTTGTTTTTAAGGTTAAAATGATAAAGAGTAGTGTTGTTGTTAAATAAGTTCTTTGTCTCCGAGCTTTTAAAAGTAAATCCCTGCCTTTAAGGTGAAATTAAAACATGCAGAGAATTCAGTATGCAAATAGCATGCACACCAGATGATCTGAAGGAAGCCTGCACATTTCCATAGAAAACAAATGTGAGTGTAGGAAAGCAGATGCTTTTTACCAGCAGAGTGTACATAGAGTTCTCAAGAGGACCTGAACAGCAATTTATTTTCAGACTACGGAAAGTATGCAAATTCCTACAGAATTAAATGTGAATTTAAAAGAAATAGCCTCTATTAAGGACAAGACAACCCAAAGAGGCAATTGGGAACTTAGTAATTTAATCAAGAACTTTAAGAGGCTCAGCAGTATATCTAAAGTCAGTGACTCAAATGTCATCTGTTTTTAGCAAAGATGTAAGTGGTCATGTTGAAAAGATGTCTTTTAGAGTACGGCATTTAGAGCGTTTATCTGTGACCATGGAGAAGTACGTTAGTATGGAGTGTATAGATTTGCAGATGATTCTCCATCCAAGTGCATCATCTGTTCACTCGAGCTGCTCGTATGATATAGTCGGTGATACACTTGTGGGTCGCCAGCGTTATATTTGCTATTTTTAACTATTACTAGTTTAACCAGGCAAGTCTGGGTAAGTTTGATTCCATCCTGGCACACATGTAAGCACCACAATTGTTCATTAAATTCTTACTGCTGGACATTTTCCCACCTGATGGCTGTGGGACTGGATGGATGTTACTGAGATTATAACCTGAAGGCAAGGGAATAGTGCTAAGCGCAGTGGCATCATCTTGCACAAGGGGTGTTTCTGGTGAGCCAGCAGCCAGCTGCATAGATGTGAGAAGTGTGGCTTTGACTCCTTTCTGCAGAAGCAGTGTCACTGGCATGGGGACGAGCACACAGGGTGGCAGAATTTGGGCTTGCCAGGCAGTGCTGTCTCCGCTCTTCCCGTTACCCTGACAGGATCCAGCTGCTCAGCTCCTCCTGCTGCTGTTTTGTCTCTTAGCGGTTACATCTAATGACTCCATTTGTACAGAGGGATACCCGAGTGGGGTCAGGGAAGGCGGGAGATGTTGGTTTGGTGGGATGCACAACATCACATTTAGAATAAATATTGACAAAACATATAAGGTCAGATGTGTCCATTTAGATGCACTGGAAGTTTTCAGGCCTTTTGAAAGCTGTCAATGAAGGTCTCTGCTTATGACTTTAGGAATTTAAGCATTCATGTATGACACGACTTGGCCAGGGTTGTCATGGCAGGAAACCCCCTGTACAGCCAGGAGCCACGCGAGCCTGCTGTGCCCGTACAGCTGGATGAATGCAGTGACGGGCTGCGCTGTGCCCACCTCTCGAGCACTGCACAGCCCTGGAACCAAGGAAACAGGAGTTTGCCCAGTGGGCTGATAGAGTGTTACCTCATTTCAGAGCAGAAATACTTGAACTGATAACTAAAATTAACCTGGTCGGCAGGGGCGGCGCTGTGATCACAAGGGTGAGTTTGCCAGGTAAGGTCACCTCTGCAAGCGGGGGCTGCTCAGCCGGGGGAGTTAGTCTTTGTTCTCTGCCCCTGCGCTTCAAAAACTCAAATGACTGCGTCGTGTCTGCAAAAGCACAGATCTGTAACGCTGGTGCTGCCCATAGACTAGGCATAGATGACTTCCAAAGTATTCTCTGGCTGTTTTCCACTGGTTAAGGGTCATCCTGTTACAACCGAATAATAGGTAATTTTTCTCTTCACAGGTTGTAATCCTCGGCAAGCATTCTAGAGGCTATCACTACATGTTAGCTAACCTGGTAAGAGCTTTTCTTCGTTACAAGTATAGCTAAGTTTAAGAGGCTAATATATTCTGTTCAGGTTGTGGCAGCTTCAATCATCAAAAGAGGGAATGTATGGGTGAGTTCTTGGATTTTGAGAAATTACTTCAGTAAATACTAGGAATTGTATCTTGTAGTCATTTGTACTCGATTATGGTCTGTCTTTTGTCTAAGAATCTCATCCTCTACTAATTTTAAAATAATCATTTAATTACCTGTTTGCCACTAATTTGTATCCTCATAAATAAGGCACTTGATAACCATAATCTTCTATGTAAAATATTTGAAATTGAAGTATTTTTTTTAATTGTTACATATTTGTTTATAAAATAAGTGATAAAAGTAAACCAGCCAGGCTGTTTAGCTGTTTTTTTGCATTTCAAACTGTAGAGTTGTGCCTGCTTATTTGTTGACCTACCAGGATAAGACTGTACATTTTTGTCTGTATCAGAGCCTTTTCTGGATTCTAGAATTGACTTTCAGAGATGATTATGATGTCCTGTGTTTTTCCAAAACTCTCAAGTTAGAAATCCCAGTTAGTATAAGATTCTCTATATCAATGTTTTGGTGTGATTAAAGCAGAAACAACAAATTTTAAGATATCTTTATTTAGTATAAGTACTGTATGACTTTAAGATGTGTCATCTTGCATTATAAGAACCAGTCATGATATCTACTGATTAGCGTGTGCATAGAAATACAGGGATTCTTATGCTGGGTTGCCTCTTAGCATGTGTAACCATTGACATTCAGATAAACATGACTGCAATCAAGTCATACTAATCAAAAAGACACCAATTTGGTGCTTCAGGTATAAATAACAACAGAGTGGGAGAGAATCATACCGTTATGTTAGTGAGTGAAATGCTAAGTGATGCTGTGATGGAGACCTGCCTGGCAAGCGGTGTGCGCTTCGCTTCCGCGGAACCATGTGGGTGTAGAGCAGTTTTCTGCTCCCAGTGTTGAACCTTCGTGTGCACTTTGCTGTACAAATGGGATTGAGGTCTTTGACCAGTTTTCACCATAATATGGAGAAAATAGGAAATGATACTTCAGCTTTCCCCACTGTTTTCTTTCTGACCAGTGAATATGATATGCCACGTTGCCAAAACACAACAGGGCAGTTTTCTACCTCAGAGGTCTGAAAATAAGACATTTTAATCTCTGTTCTATGCTGCTGTCACTATCCCAATTGCGTTACTATTTTCAGCTATCAAGAGGGAAATAAGCAGTTTCTTTTGTGCTGCGCTTGTAGTAGGTAAATTGAGCCAAAGTAAAAGGACTTTGGATGGCAATGAGTCTTGTGTTCTACGTGTGTCATCCCAGGGGTTCACAGACATTGTTCTGGAGAGAGTAATGCATGGAGGTGCCAACATTACTGGATTCCAGATTGTTAATAATGAAAACCCAATGGTTCAACAGTTTCTGCAACGCTGGGTGAGGCTTGATGAAAGAGAATTCCCTGAAGCAAAAAACTCGCCACTAAAGGTATTTATTTTACCATGACAGTGATGGAGTTGCTTTTAAGAATTTTTTTTGTTGAGTTGTTTCGTTTTTTTGGGTTTGATATTTTTTTTTAACCCCCAGTGTGTGTATGGTATTGATCTCTACTTAGAATGTGTTGCAACATTCACTGCCCTTCCAGAAGAGAAGAGGAGGCAGAGGCTGTTAGTTGGACACAATGCCCCCGGTGGTGGGAGTTCCTCAGAGGCAGAGGCTTGGTCTTGCAAATCCTGTTATTGTGCAGTCGATATAAAACCTTTTAACTTGACCTTCTTGCGTTAGGTTTTAGATGCAAGCCATGGGTTACTAGTCCATTTTAATGCTAATGGAGAACTTCACGTGCAAAATAAAGTAGCTCGGGATTCACTGGGGAGCCACTGCCACCTCCTAGTCACTGCTGACAGTTGCCCTCACAATCAAACCTGTGACTCTGCACCACTGTCCTGTCCTTAAACACTCTGGATATTATATCCACAACCAATAAAATTTTCCAGATTTTTGTGAATGAAAGTCCCAGGTTCACCAAAACTGTCGTAGATCAGGTGAGCTAAAGGTTACTGCTATTAGGAGACTCACAACCTGTTAACATCACCCCAGATTTTTTATGCCCCAGCATCTCTATAGTAGAGGAGAATGCTATTCACTGTCCAGTGATGGAAGTAATAAAACCTTATAGGACCACTGCATATTATTAATATTACCTATTACCTTCCTTCTTGCTCTTCTTCTTTTGGTGAGGCCTGTTTTTTTTCATCAGTGTGAACCAGTGAATAAAACCTGGGACTGCTGGGGGGTGAGGGTGCCTTAAATTCTGTCACTCCCAGAGTCCAGTCCTCCACATCATGTATCCTGACCATCTCAGGGAAGCCAAACCTATCTAAAAACCATAGCCTTGATGACACAGTTCATGTCTTTCCTGCTTGATTTGGAAGGGAACGTGCAAATTGATGAACAGACTTGGAATTCAAAATTACTCCAGTAAACTGGAGTAACATCTTGATATTAGTAAGACAAAATTCAGGGGAGCATAAAATGGCAGCGGGGGAGGAAAGATCTGGTCCAGTCCAATGCACAGAGGGCACAAGGGCAGGCGATAGCGCTGGGTTGGGCTGCAGACAGAATAGGAACCAGTTACGCGGTTCTGCTGCCAGAAGGCCAGTGCCTTTTGGAGGCATAACCTTCCAGCCCTGGGATTTCTGTGAGGAAGGAAAATTATCTTAATCCCAAGCTATGCCACAGCTTTGCTGGCATTTCAGAGGAAGAAAAGAAAAGCAAACAGAGGCCCATAAAACTTGGATTAGTGTATTGTTCCCTGTTGATTAGGACTTGGACCTGCTTTCTAAAGCTTCCTAGCAGTGATGCAGAAGCGCTGATAAGTATCGTCCTAATCTTAAAAGCTCTGAAATATATGAAGTTAACCTGAGAAGATTTTATTCCACTTGAAAGCAACTTACCTCGAGGGAAAAATTCTTCTTCATCCTTAAAAAAATAATCTTAAGTATATGCTACAAACACAAAGATTACATTACCTTTCCACAAATGTACCACTCATTATAGAAATGTGCACAGTATTTGTCAATCAGACAAAAAGCGTACTTAAAAATTGATGTACAATATTTTTGATTAGGAAATAAAATTGCCTAGAGATTAAAGCCCTGATGTTTAATTTATTCTGCATTTTATCAGCCTTTCCCTTCTCTCTCTCTCTTTTTTCTCTTTGCATGCTCATGCATTTATAAGTAGAATTCAAATAAAGTAGAAAATTAGGTAGTTCTCTTGGCATGACTTGGAAGGGACTGCATTAAGGTTACTGACAATGGATGCAGTCTGCTGAAAAAATTATCAGCATGTAAGTTTTATGTAGTGCTAGATTGGACAGCTATTACAATATTTTAAATACGAGAACAAATAGCATAAAATTACTACCTGATTCTACAGTGTTGTGTGGAATGTGACGTATAACCTTTGTTAATTTGCTAAAAGATGGGATGATCATTGCAAAGCATCACAGGAAGAGGTAAAGGTGAGCAGTATCAAAAGAGCGTCTGTACCTAGATACAGTCAGGGCAGGAACCACCCCACACACACCCTCTAGGAGTTTAGGAACCGTCATTTAAAACTCAGCAAGAATGACTGATGCATAACCTTCACAATCCTGCCTTGCACTCTTTTTTATCAGATACAATTCTCTTGATCTGCACATGCAGACACACCTCATTTTGTGCAGGTTTCCTAAGGCTTTATATCAAACTGAAGAGCTTGCAGTAAGATAATACACATTCCCGTGGAATACAGACCACCAGTTGTGCTATCCTGCCGTGCAGGATAGAATTAACTTCTTCTGAATTTAATAAGTCTTACCCACAAAGAGAGTAGCCAAACGTGCAGTTGAAACTTGGATTTCTGCCGTTCTAATTTGCGCATGGGCAGATGTCTTCTGGCACTAACTCCAGTGTAAGGTTCTTCAGGAGCCAGGAGCTCCACAGCATCACACAGCCAGGCAAAAGAAGGGCAGGTGCACCAGTACATGTAGATACCCCTTACAACCATATAAATGTGGAAAAAAAAGTGAAAAAAAACCCCTGCCTTCATGGCATTTCATAGGTGATACATAATCTGTAGCATTGGGGGCTGTCACCAGGTACATGTGACAAGGAATGGATGAATGAACAAGTAGTTAAGGAGTCTGGGGGGGTTTTGTTGAAGAGTTGCTGCAACATAAAGCTCACCACCCTCCTCAGATTTACCATGGAGAAAGAGAAGGCAGGTGGGGAATTACCAAGGAGACATAATGCCTAGAGTGTCTTTTGTGATTACTTGTCTAGCTGTCTTCTAAGAAAAGTAATCTGATCTATTCCTTGCCACAGATGCCACCTGATCAGGCTTGTGGTCCTAACAAAAATGATTTATGTTAACTTCAATTCAAAACTGTCTTGGCAATCTTGTTAAAAAGAAAAAGAATACTCCAAGCAAAACCCAAATCTGGGCTCTTTGTTGTTATTGGTATGGGCCAGTATGGAATTGCAGAATTTGGTAGCGACCTCATTTAGATGAGCAAGCTTCCAATTTAATTTTAACTTTATGCAACTCTAAACTGTTTTTGTTATTTTGCTGCTATGTGCTATACAAAATAAAAAATTTATTTATTTGTTAATTGAAATAGATGGAATTGTTAAACTACATAAAGCATCTATGCCAAGACAGAGAGCAAGCAAAAGAGCTTGCAAGCATGATTCTTCTAAGAGTATTTTACCAATAAACCTGGGGCAGTCCTAAGATTGCAGTTTGTCACCATATTTTGTTTGCATCAATTGTAGTATACGTCTGCACTGACCCATGATGCAGTCCTTGTCATAGCAGAGGCTTTCCGTTACCTCCGAAGACAGCGTGTGGATGTCTCCAGGAGAGGCAGTGCTGGAGACTGCCTGGCTAACCCTGCAGTACCGTGGAGCCAAGGAATTGATATAGAAAGAGCTCTGAAAATGGTAAGGACAAACATACCATCTAATGAATGTGTATATTCCACAACAGCAGCAATTCTGCCGGGACTGAATTGCATCCTGCTCCATGTGCACAGGGTTTCTGTACTCACACAAACAGCTGCAGCTCCTCAAGAAAAAAACGAACCAAACTTAATTACAAACTCTAAAGGATGGCTAAAATATTTGATAGAGGGCAAGGCATAACAAATCAGCTCTCATACTTTGGCCAAAATCACATCCCTGTGGCACTGGTGCCTGAGTGGCCACAGCGGAGCAGCTGCAGTCTGACTCCCCGTAGCACCCGAGCTGCCCATGAGAGTGAGCACGAGCCGTTTTGCAAATGAACATGTATGGAGGGTTTCTAGAGACAGGCTGAGGCTGCAAGTCTGACTAACAGAACTAGACTGAGTCCTCAGCATGTGTATGGTAAATCTTGGAGTGATACGTGTATGTATGAACTTTAAACGCATGTATGCAATTTTGATAATTTGCCAGATAAAAGTCAGCTCAAGCTGGTTTAAAGTAGTGGAAAAAATGTTGTCAGTCATAGCAATACTCCTGGATTTCAGCACCAGCCTGAACCTTGACACAATTTAGCCTCAAACCAGTTATGATTCCTGGCATAACTTTGCACTCAGCCTGATTACCTTCTGCATGGCCTATTTTTTATCCCTAACACTCGTTACTGCTGGATCCTACCTCACTTATGTCTCTAATTTTGTTGATTTTTAGCTCTTTTTGGACTGCTGTGTGTATTATAGCAAGTGACAGCCAGAAAAAAATTGCATAACATTTTTGTAGATATAAGAGACAAGAATATGTCTGCTTTTGATCTGGCTCAAATAACTAAAACAAACCTGTTAGAATCAATTGTATTAATGTAGGCATAGAATGGAGTGAGTGAGATCAGAATTAAGCCCATGTTAGGTATAGACAAATCCTAGGTCAGTCTTCATACACTTAATTACTGCTTTTTCTCAGTTACCAAATTGGAAGGATTATATCAGAAGGTTATAATGAGTTATAGAAGGTTATAATCAGATTGAGAGAGATGGTTCAGTCTCACATTGCCAGAGCTCTTTTTATGCCATTATGTCACTTCCTAACAAGTGCTCTAACTGCACGTTCACTAATGTAGCATTACACGCTTTTGAAGAGGAGTTAATTAAATTCAGCCTTCACAGTAGTTAAAGAATTTGTGCTGTCCGTTTGAATTTCATTACAAGCGAAACATAAAACTCCTATAAATGAGATATGAGGTATTCATGTCAACAAAGAAAACCAACACTGCTCTGGGGCACTCCCTTATTTGGGAGAATGTATTTTAAAAACATAATTCATATGATATACAAAGCCAAAATCATGATTGGCAAAAAATGCAGAAGTTTGACTTTCAGCTGGTTTCCTTGTGTTGCTTTAGCAATTCAGAGTCATCTAAGTGAGGTTTACATACACCTCCAGCAAGCGGTACCCAAGGTCATCCCACACTGCCTTCCAGACCCCATCCTGTCCATCACACTCTCTCCCTCTATTCCGATGATGACCTTGAGTGTTTGCTTCAGGGAAAAAACCTCTGATTTAAAAATGTTTCTTCTCCACTCTACAGCAACAACTCGAATAGGAATATTTTTTACAAGGCATCTTTGAAATATCCTGTGCCAGCAGAAGGTTCAGTGCCACGCTATCGTCATGCTGCTGGCAAAAGGGAAATAGGCATTACCTGAGTCTGCTTCCCTCCAGCCTTGAAAACTGTGCATGTCTGTATTTCTAAAGCTGATCCTAAGACATCAGATCAGTGGCAGACAGTTTACCTGAACAGATCTGGGCAGTTATAAATAGTCGCTCCATTTGTGATTGCCCCCTCACGCTGCTGCCTGAAGCGTTTCGAGTCCTGGTGAGTCTTCCTGCCTCGGTGCAGCTGGAGTTTGAAAAGTGCAGAGTTTTCCCACCAAAGATAGAAACAAATTAAATTTTGAAGTCAAAAGGTGTCAAGTGCACAATGCTCACATCTCTATACACATCAGGATGGAGCCGGCCTAACAAGCTCAGCTCAGACACACAGTCGCTGCTGTGCCACGGTGGCCACACAGCTCCCAGCAAGGGCCACAAGCAGCACAGCAACTCACATCTGCCTGCAGGTCAGACGGCAGCTACCTTACATGTACATTTGCCCAGTCCACAGTTAATAAGACCTCATAGGGGCAAATTTGGCTTGCAAAGTCCCATTCACCTCTCTAGCTTTCTGGAGACAGGAATAACTCCCACGTTCTTCCAGGCCCCTGAAATTATATAAATCTGCTTACTGTTTAAAAAAAAAACCAAACAATCACACTACTTATATGTCAGTCTGAATTTGGCTCACTGGTTTATTTGGGGTCCAAGGAATTTTGGCTATTTTATGTAGCATTGTCCACTGTATTAAGTTTGATTGTACCATCTCGAAACCATAAATATCAGATCAGTCACCAACCCTGAACAGTTTCCCTTTGATTAGTCTTCCATCACCTATTCCTGTAACTTCTACAGCATTTTGCTAAAATTAAAGCTGATTTACCAACACAGGTTCCTGAGATGACATCTTGTCAGTGTTGATAAGTGATAAATGGAAATATCTCACCCTTTCATACAGGGAAATAAGGAAGATTTTTTCTTTGAAACAAAGTACTTTATACTTCCCCTTAAGATGATTCATGTGAGTAGGTAATGGTGATGACTTACCGTCTGTACACCCATCCATCCAGATTGAGACCAAAACGCCAGAAGCAGCAGCGACAATTGTCTGTGCTCATTCAGAGAAGACATTCATTCCTTTCTCCTACACTGGGTCTGAGCTTAAAATAAAGCTCTTCCCGGAATGAGCAATGATACGGGATTCTGGTCCATATCGCAAATCACTCTCTACCATATTGTGAGGGGTTTAATGGCACTGAATTGTTGCATCTGCCTTGTTGATACCGCGTGCTGTTATCAGTGAACCCAGCGTGACTAAGTGTGACAGAATCACTTCTACATTTAATATACGTGCAAGGCTAATTTCACATATACTTAAATACAGCTCACTCTGTGGTAGTGAGTCACCAGCTGAGTACTGACTAACGGAGAATATGTACAGCTGAAACTGAGAGAATTTGGATTAGTTTTGTTACGAAGAATATAACTGGCTGTGTCAAAAGCGCTGCAAGTCTCTTACATAGATAAAAATTGTGCTAGAGCTAGTGGGTTCCTGCGAAATGTAACCAAGGGAGAAATAAAGTGAATCTTTTATTAAAATGTTTTTTCTGTTTATTTCCTTAAGGTGCAAGTTCAAGGAATGACAGGGAACATCCAGTTCGACACCTACGGGCGGAGAACAAATTACACAATTGATGTGTATGAAATGAAAGCCGCTGGGTCACGGAAGGTGGGTTTCAAGATGCGCATCCAGATTTCACATCTTCACAAATATTTATTCCAACAAACTAACGAAACTCAGAAATACCACCCAGGCACTGTAATAACAGGGCCCTGAGGAAACCCCACCTCCTTGCTGGCGGTCCTATCCCAGGAGCCTTGTTCTATTCTGTTCCTGGACCAAACCCCTTACCCTGCTTAATATCTTCATTGGTTCCCATGTCAACTTCAGACCCCACTTTTTCCATTAAAACCCTTCTGGAGCTTTTCCACTGCCAAACATTATACCTGCTGTCATGGTCCCATGCTCAGCCCTATCTCCTAAATTCCTCTCCATCTTTCCCTTCCTCTCCATAACAGGCCTCGGATACATAGTGAAGTTGGAGCCAGTGTATTTTAGAAACCTTCTGAAATTAACAGAAAATATTTAATTAGGATTTGCTACTCATTCTCTTGTCTCCTAGATAAAATATAGATCCTAAGTGGGATAGTTGCCTAGATCCCAGTTATAAAAGAAATTTAGGGCAGATCTTCAAAAATAATTAGTTAGACAGGATCTCAGGAGTGTATAGAGAAAAATGTGTGTGGCTGAAGCGTGTAAATCCCCCTGATTTCACCTGGCAATAGGTGCATAACCTGCTCGGTCACTATTGAGACTACTTAAACTCTTCTGCCCATACTCGATAACAAAATACTTCTGAACATGGCCCAGTCATTGGGCTGTTTACAGTGCAGACGAAAGTGTTACTTCTGTGTTGTGCAGAAATACAAACCCCAGTGTAATAGCACAATAGCAATGTAACCACAGCAGCATGAAGGTCAGCACAAGCCAGGGAGCCCCTCGTTGTGTCCCGTACTGCAGACAGCGCCCCGGCGCCCGCCTGGCTGACGGTGTCTGCGCAGCTGGCTCAGGCACATCTGCACGGACTGCATTCACTGCCCCAGCTGCAGTTCAGTTTCTTGTCTATAGTATATTCTTATGCTGTGGATACATGGTAATCTATTCCACAGGCACCATGATGATGTGAATTTAGATAGGAAGAATTTAAGATATATTTTCACTTAGATTTCACTTGTATTTATTTGCAGGTAGGCTTGAGAACATTGTTTCTTTAAGGAAATTATATTAAAGCTAATGTAATCCTTTAATGGCAAAACTGTTACATGAGTGTTACAAAGTCATGCGTTTTGACAGTTCCTGTTAAATGTTCACATACCAGAGTCCTTGTAAACATATGTAATGAGGTAATAATCTCCATTTTTACAGGCTGGTTATTGGAATGAGTATGAAAGATTTGTGCCAGCATTGGATCAGCTGCCCTCTAATGACACTTCATCTGTGGAGAACAGAACTATAGTAGTCACTACCATCTTGGTAAGTTTTATGTTCTTAGTGTGTCTGTGTTTAGGAAACAAGACCCGCGGCACCTGAGGTGTGTTAGACACCTTGCCGGGGGCAACTGTTGGACACTGTGTGGCTTCAAGTGACTGAAAAGCTCAGCATCTTCCAGAGATGTTCTGAGGGCTTGACCCTGCAAACCTCCATTTATATCAGTAACTTTCCTCACAAGAGGAGCTCACTGAGCTCGACATTGTGCTTCGCTGCTTCTCAGACACTTGAACTCACCTTAAAGTGAAATTGTGATGCATGTATGTAAATGACTGCAGGATCTGGCCTTCCCGCTCTTGGGTCAGGTCTCACCCTCTTCACTTAGGCGCAGCTCCTGTAAGCTCAGCCTCTGTGGGCTGAGTCAGGCTGGCACGGGGAGCCTGGAGAGAACTGGAATGGCTCTGGCTCTGGGTGAAAAGTGACCTGTACCCCTGGGATTCCAGAGGAATAAAGCTCTTCTGTGGCAGCCCCAATGCCTCGGGCAGATGTGCTCTGCACGGTATTGTTTGTGACTTTTATGCCTGTTGCAATTCTACTAAGCATGAGCCAATTTTGTGCTATCTCCTGAAGCATTGTATTTTATACTCCTCTGGATTTAGTAAGATATGATCAGCATTTCAGCTAGAATTTTCCAAGAAGACTAAGGGAATTTAGTGACAGAAATTCCTGTTGAGGATTTTAGCCTAGCTTCCCTTAGGCTGCTTTGAAAATATCTCCACCAGAGCCCCATTCTAGACCACTGGGGCCTTAGGAAATTATTTTGATGGTGTAGTTGTTGGGTATGTCAGTTCTTTAAACACTAAAACCTGGATTATTGCTGCAGTGATGCTATTTGACTGTGTAATCAGGCCTAATCCTGTGAACAAAAGTGTAACTTTGTTACATTGGAATAGTCCTGTTGTCTTCAATGGGTCCGTACTAGCAATAAAATCCATAGTATGTGTGGCTGTAGGGTCAGTCAAAGATTTTAAACCTGCAAAAGTCTGTTTTTCTAATTTCTGTGCCAAAGCAGGAGATATTGTAAATACATGCCAGTAATATAAAGGTTAATAGCAGCTCTCGTTTTGTATGTTTTAAAGCTGTGTTTTACATTCATAGACTTTTGATCTTTACTTTTGTTTCAAAGGAATCACCATATGTAATGTATAAGAAAAACCATGAACAACTAGAAGGGAATGAGAGATATGAAGGATATTGTGTAGACTTAGCTTCTGAAATAGCAAAACATGTTGGAATAAAATACAAACTGTCAATTGTTGGAGATGGGAAATATGGAGCTAGGGACCCTGAGACTAAGATATGGAATGGCATGGTGGGTGAACTGGTCTATGGGGTAAGTTTCTCTTAACCTTCATTTTCATGTTCTTTATAAAAAGTTATGCTCAAATTTAATAAACTGCAAAATAAAAATCGTCTGTTTGAATACGACCTTTAAAATTCTAGATATTTCTTTGTAGTGCCATTTTTATAGTCTACTTTTCTAATCCTTTCCTTGCAGGAAAATGTCACTTTTTTTACTGCTGTTCTCTAAATCAGAGTCCACAAAATGTTGAGAAGTGGCACTGGGCAAATTTCAAATTATTGTCTGCAGCAGAATTCCCAGTTTGCTCTTCATAGGCTCTTTTTGCCTTTGCCATCTCTCCTTTTTCTCTATCAGTCTTGTAAGTGCCTGGGAGGGTTTCCCTCCCATTAGAGGTCTGATCCTATGGTGTTGGTCCTCCTTGGATGACTGATGTCAGTTTGTGTTTGACCAGACACCAAATACTGAGGTAGCCCCATGGTTGCTTCTCAGGGTAAGAAACAATACAAGTGTGAAATCACCCGTGTGTTTTTTGTTTTAAACTCTGGGTTTGGCTTTGAAAATCAACTGTCAGACAAAAAAAAGAAAAAGTCTAATTCATTGCATTCCTCTTTATGTGTCTATATTGGGTTTACATTGCTTTGTTTAGTAAGAACAAAACGAGTCCGGAATTGCCATTTTAGAAATTTCTTTGAACGAGAATTTTGGAATATAGATAAACCAGATGGAAGGGGGAGAAAATTGGCTTTGCAGAAAAGACTTTACAAGCTGATATTTCGTCTTTGGTTTTTTTTTTTTCCCTTCCCCAAATGCTAATGAGATGATTTGTGATTCTGCCCAAATCTTCGTTACAGTTTATTTTTAACAAGCTTTCCTTTATTCAAAATATCTGAGTTGAAGCAAATATTTCCATTGCCTCCTTTTGTGCCATGGCTGAGTGTAATTTCTAAAAGTCACCTCAAAACTTCCTTGGGGTGATGTATGATCATTCTTGCAAGATGTTTGGTGAGATAATTCTTTTCAAATGAATCAGTCTTTTTAAAGTAATTGCTAGATTTGCAAAAGTTTTCTCATTCTGGAGCAGTCAGTCCTGATGCCTTATTGTATGCTTGGTACTCTATTTGACTTCAAAATGTTTCATATAAGCAACAATGTTTTTGTAGTATTGTATTAAGGGGAGGGAAATCTGCTGATTAGAGAAAGTAAACAGGGGTCTGGAGCCCTCGGTTGTATCTTCATTTCCCTGTTGCCTTGAGGTTTGACATTATGCAAATCTTCTGAACTCCCCACGCCTCAGTTACATGATTTGGGAAGCCAGTGTTACCTCTTGTAGAGAATACAAGTATATCAAGAACCTCTGAAGCAAAGGTTTAGTTTAGCTCCAAGCATAATTACATTGCAGTGGAAACCTAAACCCTCAGTTTCCCTGTGTGTGGTTCAAAAAATATCAAGAGTATTAGCTGTAATTGGGTCCTTTTGATATATTTGTAAGTGGCAAGCAATGAAAGAGTTTATTCGCTTAAAAAAAAATAATCATACCATATGCAAAAAGCATGGCAAAAGAGAACCTGAAATGACTGCTGAGAGCCAGGGCACAGGGACTGTCTGCACTATAGGAGGAAAGGTGTGATATGGGCACTGCCTCTGGGCCTTGGGCCACATGAGATCAGCCTGTGCAGCTGCTGTAGGATCCAAGATCCATCTGGATAAAGGGCCACAAAAATGATCAAAGGGCTGGAACACCTCTCTTCTGGGGACAGGCTGAGAGGTTTGGGGTTCTTCAGCCTTGAGAAAGCTCCGGGGAGACCTTATGGCTGCCTTTCAGTGCTTAAAGAAGGCTTATAAAAGAGATGAGGAGCAGCCTTTTAGTAGAGCCTGTTGCAATAGCACAAGGGTTAATGGCTTTGAACTGAAAGAGGGAAGATTCAGACTAGGTATAAGGAATAATTTTGTTATTATGAGGGTGGTGAGAGCCTGGCCCAGGTTGGCCAGAGAGGTGGTGGATGAACCATCCCTGGAGACATCCCAGGCCAGGCTCTGAGCAACCTGAGCTGGTGAAGATGTCCCTGCTAATGGCAGGGGGGTTGACTAGGTGGTCTTTAAAGATCCCTTCCAACCCAAACTGTTTTGGGATTCTGTGATGAACAGGTTGGCTGCAGCTGCATTTTCCACAGCCCCTTGGGACAATCCTAGCTCAGACCTCAGCATCAAACCCAGCCCCTGGCACTTCCTCTTGACCTGACTGTACTTGTGACCTTTCCACACCAGCAAAAAACAGCCTTGCAGGCACCATAGGCCATTCCTTAAAACGACTCCAGAACCACCCTGCTGTTGTCATTTTCCCCTGCAAAAAAGATCTGTTCCTTTATATTCTGAAGCACAGTTTTCATCAATGTTTTCTCATTAATGAAAAATTGAGGAATGTTTCCCTCCCTGGTGCCCAACAGCTCCTCTGCTCATGCTGCGAGCTCAGTACTGAAGCCTCTGCGCTGCGGTGCTCAATTATTCAAAGGTCAGCTGCATCCCTTGAGGTTTGACTGCAGACCCAGGTTAATGCCTCCAGCCCAGCGCTGCTGAGCTAGCTCCCCGTCCTGCTGAGCTGAACTTCTGAGCTGGCACGCTGCTCAGAAATCCACCTGGCTTTCTGTAAGCTGGGAGAACAACTCCTGACCTCTGAGTACAAACCTCACCAGCCCTCCAGCCCCTTTCACAGCCCTGTTTGCACACATCATGAAATACCCTTGGCCTCTTTCTCCATCCGCTGACAGGGGGCTGTGTAGCACGCTCACAAGGATGTGCACAAAGCCCTTTGAAGATAAAAAGTACTCTAGAAGTGCTAATTATTTGGAGCAAGCGCCTCATTTACGTGCTGACTTTCCTTTATCTCTCAGGGGTTTAAAACTCTATTAGGGAACTAAAAGTGTCTTTGCCCCTAATGCCCCTGTGAGCCTTGTCTGCAAAATGACTGTCATATTTGGCTCCTCTAGATTCCATTTTGGGAAGACAAGAGGGAGATTAGATTTTAAATGCCTTTATTAGCATGTATGGAAGACAGACGGGGGGGGTGAGGGGGGTGGATAAAAGGGGCCTGATTGGGTTTGGTACCAGTTATCCAGCAGCTGAACTGAGCTGTGGCAGAAAAGACAATCTTTTAGATTGCATTTGTCTCAAGTGATAAACAGTGACTAGTCATTTGTCAAATTCAGCATATTCCTACTCCAGCAAGCTTCCCACCACCACCTGGCACTGCTGGGAAGTCTTACCAGGCTTTTTGAATACAGTGCCCTTTTTTCACATAGACCCATGCATACAACTCTTTTCCAAAATTACTCTTAAGACAGTCATAGGAAGTGAATGGCTTGTCATTTTAATGCCAAAACCCTAATTAACTGTAATGAATGTGTAGTTTGTGCCAGTTGGTTGTTACTGTTGCTCGTGCTTCCTGTGGGATGCAGCCCAGAGTCAGGAGAGAAGGCGCAGCAGGGTCCTGGCAGCCAGCAGAGCACGGGGTCGAGGGCTGGGCATGGCCGGGAGGGGAGGGACGGGGGGCTCGTGTGCCCTGAGCTTGCCCAAAGCAGCTGGGGGGCCGTATCCCAGTGCTGCGGGTCCCCAGGCTGGATGGGACAGCGCTGGCTGCGGTGTGAGGCTGGCCAGGGGTCTGCATTCAGTGGGCGGACTGGAGCAGTCCCAGAGTTACCCGTTACGTGGGGACGGACACGCTAAAGTACCTCCCATTAGAAATTCTCCCTCCCTTGCCTCATTTCACATCAGGGTTGCTTGGAGGGTGTAAAAGTCTGCCATGCCATGCCCCCCAGCGTCAAGCACATTCTCAGCTGGCGCTCGTGGGCCTTTCTTGGTGGCTTTGTGAAGGGCTGTCCAGGTGAGCCTGGTCACAGGAAGGGCTCGCTCTTTGGCAGCTGCGGGATGGCAGTCCTGGAGGCAGATATCCCCCAAATCCTGCGCTTCAGACAGGAGAACCCAGAAGTCTTGTCAGAGAGGAGATAACTGGGCCCTGTGGTTTGTTAGCAATATTCAAATGGTGGTGGTAGTAGTAGTAATAATAATCAATAATGATGATAACATGTGACATAAAAATGAAATTTATAAATCAAAAAATGTCAGTTAAGGTTAAAGAAAACCTTAATTTTGCTCCTTCACTCTGATGGTGGCAAAATAAGACTCTTCTTCCTACCAGAAAAAGCCCCACCAATTCAAGCACTATTATTTTTTAAACTAAGAGAAGTTTTTAAAGCCTAGTGGAAACTTCTGACAGAAGAAAAATAGCAAATAGGTAAAACTTTCTTCTTGGACATTTTAGAAGAGGGAAGTAGCTAAATCACTCTCAGCCTGGGAGACTGAATTGCTGTTTAGCCAGCAACGCAAACCAGGCAGGTCAGCGCTGTTGTGCCGCGATCCCCCGCTGACACCGCACACCCCGCTGGGGCTGACGAGCAGCAGCGGCTCCCGCTGGGCAGAGCCCGGGGCCAGCGCTCGGGGCTTTGTACCCACCAGCTGCTGAGCGCTAGGCAGTCATCTTTTCTCTTCTGTAGCGTAAGCCTCTTTCTGTAGGTTCTTATTTCTTCTTCCCGTTTTAAAGCAGGCTGCTGTTCCTCCTTCCCTGTTGAGCCAGGGAAAACCTGCCCTCCCCGGGCCTGATGCTTTTCACATCACTGAGGCTAATTGACAGTAGGTTTAACACAGATCTTGATTGTAACTACAAACGCTTTGGGAATGGAAAGAGCAGCCAGACCTTCCAGCCTTTAAAACTCAGGTGAAAAAGGGTCTTTATAAAAACTTTTCATTATGTAAAATAGCATAAAGGAACGAAGCAGGGATGTAAAGGGCAGACAGTCCCCCGAACACAGGCAGCCTCACAGTCTGTCAGCGTGGGACCACCTACTCATCTCCCTGCCTTTAACACACTAACTAACCAGCCTCGCGTGACGCTGGCCTCACTGGCTCTCCCAGCAGCAGAAGAAAGACTACAAATGGCATACACAGCCTTTGAATCGTAGCAGAGGGGAAGACTAATTCATTTCTGATTTTTCCTCAAAAACACCCATACGCTCTTAGTCTGTGGCAGGGCCTGACGTGCTGTGAGCGGGAGAAGCTCACCCTGCACCCCTCACCCAGGTTTCTGCAGGAGGACAGCCCGGGTGCAGGTGCCCAAAGGCGATGCCACTGCCCGGGGGCTCAGACAGACCCTGGTCCTGTGCGCACACAGGTCCCTCTGGGGGAACACTGAGCCATGGTGGCACTGCGCCGTGCAGGGGGACAGGACCACAGCCCCAGCACAGAGCCACAGTGACTTCGGCCGACCTGCGTCCCAGCACAGACAGGGCAAGCACACACGTATCTGCAGCTCGAAAAGCAGATGTACCCTTAATTTCTGCATCTGCATACAGTAGTTGTGTCTCAGAAGGAACTGTGGGCATCCACATAAAACATGCATGGACTTAACATTGACAAACTACAGCAGGCAAGGCCAACTGCAGTTTTAACACCTTTTTACACTGCTCAGCTAATACACATCAAGACTTCAATGTGGCGTATTGCTAGTCAGATATCAGCTGTTGTTTTTAAACGAGTGTGAGCTAATGTGTTAAAAACACATTGCCCCCATGACCTGGCCTCTTAACACACCCTGATATCCCTGGGTATACTAGACCCTCTTTAGAAAGTACCTTTTACCAGCAGTTACCACAGGTGATGTGTTGCTCTGTCTGACACCCTTTTCTCACATCTGGAAACCTCAGACTTTGCTGAGGAGGCCTACAGTGTGCTCGGAGTCAGTTGTTGTTCCAGTGCAGTCTCTTCCGACACCACTGGGTACCTCATTCAGCACTTCTGGGGTGCCTGAAGGGTTGGGTCCCAATGGAAGTCGGGCAGCGTCCCTCTGCTTCGCTCTGCACATAGTCTGAGTGCTGGCTGGTGTCCCGTCATGCAAAGTGACTGTAGTCCAGACCCACTGCTTGAAAAGCGACACTCTAGCAAAGAAGTTGTTCCGTTCTTCAAGCAGGAATGACCAGAAGCACGCAGAGGCAGGAGCATGGCCAGTGTTTCTTGCTGTCTCTTGTGCGTGGCTTTGAAGTTAGGAGGGCTCATCTTTGGGTCTGTCAGCAGAAGAATTTGATCCCTCATTTTGGATTACAGAGGTGGAACATCTTATCGTTTTTCTTCTCCGTGTTGCAATTTGCTATTTTTTCTCCCTCACCTTAAGAGTCTTGAGGTTTGCAGCCCCTGGGCTCAGCTGTGAGCAGAGTGGGCAGTGCTTTTGCTGTGTGTCCTCTCTAAATCCCTCCCTCCCACACTCGCAGGGAAAGACAGAACAAGCCTCAGAGGAATCCGTGACATTTCTCGCCCGGCTCAAATGCAGTGAAGATGATGTTTGAAACGCCATTAGTCATGAGCGATTAGCAAGGCTTAGTTGTTGAGGTTCTTAAGCCTCCTTCCAGTTCTGCACGGGGAACGGCATGTTTGTGGTTGTGGTTATGTTCTTTTTTATCAAGCTCAATTTTTATGGATTCTGCTTATCTGCAGCCATAACAGGGAGGGAAATTCACAACTGTGCCGCAGTTATTAATGATCCTGTAGGGTGCTTAGAGCTCCCCATAAGCTCTCCATTTCAAATACTATAAACAAATAAGCAAAGATCAGTCTGTTTTTTAAGCTCTCCAGTGTAACTAACGGTCAGGGAAGTGACGGGGAGCCAGGCTCCAGTGCTGGGTTGTAGCTGATCTGCTTTCAGCGCCCTAGTTGTCAATGGTTTCCTGAGACCCTGTGTCCAAACCCATGCCTGTTCCCTCCACAGAAAACAATTGCTGCCATATTCATTGAAGGCATGAGGGTGTTTGTTAGCATTTCCAACATCTTGATCACCTATCAAAGAATGGTAGGAAAGCAGAAAGACAGAAATGTATCAGAAAAAAATCAATATTTTTATCCCTTGTAGTATTGAAATGCAATTTTAAATAATTTACAAATAAATCCATACTGTATGATTTGAATGAGGACATGATAACAATCAAGCCTTTAAAAACTAATTTGTCTGTGCTCCAGCACAGCACCAGCTTCCTCTCCACAAAGACCCCACAGGAACATCCTGCATGAACTGTGCTGCTCATGAAGGAGATACAGACTTTATTGCACGCTGCATCAGTGCTTAGGAAGAGCTCCACTGTGTCTACTTTAGCAATTAAATTATTACTTTGGGAGAATTAAACTTCTCCAAGTCCAGGAATGCACTACAGAAACTAAATGCTCTTATAGCTGAACCAGCCTTTTCCTACCTTGACGAGCTGTTCCAAGCCTGGTGGTCCATGTGCAGAAGTGTGGGCAGTAAGGCACCCACCTCCCACCTTCTCTTAGGTTCCTTTTAAAGATCTTGGACTAATCAGTTAGGCAAGAGAACGTGCTGAAAGAATGGAAAAGAGTTCATTAAAATACAAGAAACATGTGATTTGCCCAAAACCTTCAAGACAGATGGACGAATGCAGAGTATTACTAGAAACTGACATTGTTTTAGTTGACATCTCACTGCTCGGTCTGCATGGTGTTTATTCATCCATTTTAACTTAACAGAAATACAAATACATGTTGGTATATATCTACCTCTATTGAGAGGCCCTTGCACAGATTTTATTGTAATTTTTCTTGTCAATAATTTTCTGTCAAAGTCCTTAACTTCAGTGACAGCAAAATAGGCTGCAAAGAAAATGTTTACTACTCAGTCTTGTAATTTATCATCTGGTTCATTAGCCTAAGACTCTAGACTGTGATTATGTTGTAACTGTTTTGTAACTAACTTGGGTTTGTTTTCCCTTTTCAGAGAGCAGATATAGCTGTTGCTCCCCTCACCATAACATTGGTGCGAGAAGAAGTCATAGACTTTTCCAAACCCTTTATGAGCCTGGGCATCTCCATCATGATCAAGAAGCCTCAGAAATCTAAACCAGGCGTATTCTCTTTCCTGGATCCTTTGGCTTATGAAATTTGGATGTGTATAGTCTTTGCTTACATTGGCGTCAGCGTAGTTCTTTTCCTAGTCAGCAGATTCAGCCCTTACGAGTGGCATTTGGAAGACAGCACTGAAGAACCACGTGACCCTCAGAATCCTCCCGACCCTCCAAATGAGTTTGGAATATTTAACAGCCTTTGGTTTTCCCTGGGTGCCTTTATGCAGCAAGGATGCGATATTTCTCCAAGGTTTGTTCCATATCACTCCATCACCTTTTTGCATTTTATGGTCATTCTCTGATGCCATGGTGCATATATGTTACTTTTTCAAATTTATTTTAATTCCAAATTGTTTATTTTGACATTCCATTCAATGCTAAGCATCATCATCAAGCCACCATGCTCGCTAACATCCACCTCCAGAGTGAGTGGCATTGCCTAATAATGCCATTTATGCATTTCTGCCAAACTTATATACACCATGTTGAGGCTGTAAAATGCATAGGGTTTTCTGTTTTCAGCAATGCTTGGAGGGCTACCGTGTTTTTGCTGCATATCTCATTTTACGGTCATCTCCTTGGTGCATATGACATATTCTGCTTTGCAAAATAAGAATTATTGATTTCAAAAAGTCACATGCAACAGCATTTTAAAGCACCTCCACTCCCATCATGGCTCCTGCTAGTCTTTTTGCTTGCTTCTGTGCCTAATTTCTCTAGTTCTGTTCTTCTTGCACCATCCTTTAATCTATTGCTAATTTGCTTATTACTGTATTTCATATGTTCAGGTCTCCATATGTGCTTCTCTAACAGTCATTGCGTACTGTGTGTATTGTTATTTTAGTCCAGTCTAATCTGTTGTCCCTGTGTTCATAGTCAATATGGTCCAATAAGCATTGCCAGTTTCCATAAAGAATTTTCTTATTCATAAAGACAGTCTTTCTGAATAAGGCTGTAGTAAAACGTGTTTGATGTTAGTTCAGATTTAGCAGAGAGCACTGATATTAACTACTTTAGAATTATATTTCTTTTTTAAAGAAGCATTTTGAAAAACATCTGAGAACAGTGAAGTTCTGTCTAATTGAACAATGCATACCACGTATGTTTTTTGAATAATATATATAATTTTTCTACGTTTACACTGGTAAAATACTTTGGTGATGTGCCTGTGATAAGCAGTAAAATTATCTAGTTTCTTAGTGACGGAACATCAGCTATATTTTGTATGGCAATATTTTAATAAGCAGTTTACAGCTATTTTAATTATTAAAAATACCTGCTTAGTACAAACAGGATGCAGTTTTCCCCTTTAACAAGGTTACTAATTAAAGCAAGAGAGGCAGATCTTTTCTAACTAAGCACTTACATTCGAAATACACCTTGTTTATCTCCATATTTGTGTACCTTTTTCAATACCCGAATCATCTGAAAGTTTCCATGTTTTCCTGGTCCGCATAGTGGTAGGGACCTTGAGTGGCCTCACTGGAATAAGTGACAAAGCTTCTATGAAGTTTCACGGAAAGGATCGTGATTTTACCTGTTACAGTGTAATAACGATCCCTTAATTCCGCAGTCGTGGCACATTCACATCTCCTAAGGATCGCAGTGAAATCCAGGGCTTTCAGAGATACTGGCCTATGCGTGTTGGTGTTTGATGCGAGTCATGCATATGTTTTAAAAGTCTTGATAGCAGCAGTTAGATTTCATGCTTATCAACAGATGCATATAGATCCCATATAAAACCCACACATGTTTTTTCCTGGCAGTGACCACGTGTTAGTTTTTGCAGTTATCAGTGCCCGGGTGTGCTGCCCCCCCGTATAGTTGCAGCTGTTCTGTTCTACGCTGTCTTTCTGCTTTATGCCCAAATTCTGTGTTGAAACTTTGCCTCTCTGCTTGCTGTTAAAAGTGATGAGTAGTGATAACATTTAAATTGCTGTTGACCGTGTGTGTGCCCAATACAAAGGACCGGGAAATAAGCACTGGGACATCACATGGAAAGCTGCAGGCATTGCACTGTTCCACTAGGGCTGTTTATTGACAGTTAAATAGATGTGCATAGGATTTTTGTTAAGCTCTCATGTGACTCTTTGACATGTTCAGCCATTTTCCTTATATAACAAGTGGAGCATATTCTGTTTTTTTCCAATACTACCATGATAAGTGCCTTGGAAATATCTAAAAAAAAAAAAAAATCAAAAAGAAGAAAAAAAATAGAGACAGCAGTAAACCTTTTTATTTTATCTGTCTGTCAGAAGCTATTATCTCAGTATTAATAGATGGCCCTCATTTGAAGACATTGTCCAGTTATTTTGTTATCTTTCATGATAACAGATTCCAGGCAGTTACATGCATTGTTACTGAAAAAAAGGAAAAAAAAAAATATAAATCTAATATCTTGGTTTAAATTCCAGAAACAGTAGTACTTTGACTGATATGTTGATTTAAGTTGATTAAATGTCAAATTTCTTTTCCATAGAAGGGACTATTCCCAAGTATTCTATTCTTAATCCATATCTTTGTAAGGTTGTGCCATTCACAGTACATTAACTATATGAATGTTTCATATTATTTTATTGCCATTAAAAGGGGCTTCATTCTTCCATTGTGAGTTTTGTCTGAATAAATTTCTTATATGAGAGCGAGCGTACAGCACTTGTAGAGAGATGCCGACAAGCAGTCTGGAGAGATCACTTTTGTACTTGCTGATAAAGGCTCTTTGAGCTGCCTTTGTGTGGAACAGCTGTGACATCTAATGACTAGTTAGCTCTGTCCTCGGTGAGTATGCTGTGTGGATATTCCAGAGGATATATCCCTATACTCTCCTCTCTGTATTTAATAGGAGTCATCTAAACAGAATCAGATAGCAGCCAAAGGATGGGGGTTAGCGCATCCCTTGATGGAATCAACATTTGTTCCAGCAGTTTTTGTTCTGCTATCAAAGGCTGCTGTGTTTTCTGCATAGTGAGCTAAAGCATTGAAAATTCACTTTTGATGGATCAAAAGTAGATTATTAAACATGCTTTAATGTAAGATGTGTACAGCAAATTGAATCAGGAGAAAACACAGTCAAATTTGTAACACTGTTCTGAGCGAAAGTATCTTTGAAATCTCTATGAGAGCATGTATTTTCATTTTGCTCTTTATTCATGTGGAACAAAGCGGCTAGATTAATTAATTGATGATGGAAAAAGACAGAGGGTTCATTAAAAATTATCTCATGAGGTTGGTCATTTAAGAGGGTGTATTTCTAGATCCCTATTTTCACAGCAGAAGACTCAAGAGACTCCTATTAAAGGCCATGGGAATGACTTTGTGGGACTTTCAAAGAAGCAACAAGTAACTAGGTATTTCTGAAACTCCCACGGCCAGTTCCTGTGATGGAAGCATCTCAAGTCAGTGCTTTAGATGCTGTTGGTTGTCGTGTTCTGTACCCGTAGCTGAGGTGAGGGCCGCCTGCGCCGGCGGAGAGGCCAGGGCTGCTGGGTCGGTGAGCAGGGGATGGAACGCGTGGGCACCAGATAACCTGTGCTCAGAAAATGAAGGTGTTCTAGACAAGGAGAGTTTGCACTGAAGTTGTTCAGGATTATTTGTCCATAAAACAGACGTCCTGTAGCAATCAGAAGAGCCCAATTAAAAACTGAGTTGTGTGAGAATCTTATTATTTCTCTATGCCATAAGAAATCAAGTATGTTTTCTGGCCCTAAGTAGAAACAAAATCGAAGCTATTTTGATAAATAAATGAGGTTGTGTTTGAATGTGTTATTCTCCTGGAAACTGAATGTGAATTTGAATATTTATTTTGTTTTTCCCTTGTTACTAATTTGCTCTCATTTGACTCCATGCTTCCTTTCAAATTTCCTCTCAAGGTATGCACTCTTCCTGTTTACTTGCTTTTGAAAACACTGTCTGACCTTGTTTTGATAACTCGGTTATTATTCTGTTATTCCAGGACTTAGTTACTCTTCTCATTTGTTAAAATGCTAATTCACTTTAAAATAATGTCATGCAAAATATCTATTTATTGAGCTAATTTGGAAAACGACATGTTGGGATAAAGCATTAGTTGTTGGTTTTAAGTTACAACACTGCACTCTTGGACAGGTATGTCTTCATCAGAAAAAGTGGTGCTGGTATTAAAAGCTGTGATTGATTTTTCTCTAATTATTACCTGAGTAGTGGACAAACATTTCTGTGGTTCACAGTACAAACTATGCTAGTATTCTCTTACTACCAGCCCAGTGTTGATGCACTAACCCTTTTCCTCCCGCATCCCTCTACACCAGCCCCTGCAGTGGGTATAAGGAGTCTTCACATCAGCAGATGGACTGGGGGAACTGGGGTCCTTTGGACAAGGAGGCTGCCAGGTCACGCTCGTCCTTGTTCTTGTTCTTCACCTCTCTCTGTTTTTCTTTCCTTCAGTGTCAGCTTTGTGGTTTGTTTCGTTTTTCTTTTGCCTCATCCTGTGCTACCATGGGTTAAAGCCATGTCAACCCCAACTGCTTCATAGTAGCAGCTGTTAAATCACGCTGACCTTTTCATGTTCATTGGAAGATTCTGGGAGAAGCAACTGTAGTGACATCCAGTTTTCTTCTGAGAACAGCTTCTTCAGCTCTTCTGAGAAGGGCTCTGGTCCTCATCTGGCAAGACTCCTCTCTTGCATGTAGGACCCTTAGGGAAGTTCCTTCTTTGTCGGGGGATCTAGCCGTGCCCACCTCCCCCTCTCTCTCAGCTCGTCTCCGTTTTTTGTCCTGTATCTGTCTGACTTGCTTCATGCAGGCTGCAAGATATCAGAGCCAAGACATTTTTACCTTTTGCTGTGTGTAATATGCTTATCCTTCTAACCAAAGGAGCATCTTCCAATGCGATGAACACACGCTGTTTTGTTCCCAGTGGTTCCATTGAATTTATCTAAACACCTTGGCAAGTCTTTTTTTCATCTTCCTGTCTCAAGACCTACAGTAAAGCAGGAGGGCCACGGGAACGTTGAGACCCCAGATGAAGCTGGTTTTGCTGTGTTTAAGTGAATGTTCTTCTGCTGTACCTGCTGGCCAAGCTGCTGCTCACTCTGACTCTGAAACCGTCCAGCTGGCTGCAGGGAGGAAGAATTCAACCCCAGGTCTTCTCTGAAGATGGAAAGTATGTAGTGAAAGAATGAACAAAAGAGAGATGAGTTTCACCCAACATAGTCATCTAAAAGCAAGAGGCTATGTTTTAGTCAGGCATCTTGTTTCCCCCCAAAGCCATGAGACAGATGGGCACCTTCAGGCTTATCCCACACCACAGCAAGTGAGATAAATCTCATTCTGAGGGTGTCTGCCTCCTCTCGTTCTCCGCTGGCTCCAAAGGGAGCTTTACGCCATGAGTTCAGCAGGCGCTGCTTTGTGGTTGGCTAAAATTACATCAGCCCTTGTAAGAGGGGATTCCGTGTGCAGGGTATCAAGTTTTACAAAGTAGATAAAGCCAAGACCTTAACTGGCAAGGGAGCTGGCCAGGGGGGACGTTAGCCATTTGTAAAAGACACTCTATACCTATAAAGAGAGTGAGATAGAGAGATTCCCTGACTTAGTACATTTTTCTGGATTTATATTTCTGCATCTTACCTTTGCAGCTGCTCAGTAGCCTTCTGTTAGTGAGCACAGCTGCAGCACAGCCCAGCTTGAAATGTGGGAACCTTCTATCCTCTCGGGAGGCCCTCGGGACTGGCAGGGAATCTCCTCGGCTTGTTGGTGATCCAGCGGATCTGTGCCTGCAGTTCACACCTCGAAAGTCATTGCTTCCTGATGGACAAAGAGGTGACGGTTCACTCCTCAAGCTTCCCTAAGCTTTGTAACCACCTGAACCACCTCGCACATTGGTAAGGACCTGGTGCAGCAGTCCCTGGGTGCTGAGTGCACTGGTGCGTGCTGTGATCATGGAACCAGCCACCATCTGCCCTCGGTGGGAGCTGCTGCTGCAGCTTCTTGGACAGAGGAGAGTGGAGAATAGCAACGCTTCACCTCTCAGTTTGTTTCTCCACATTCTACTAACCTATTCCATAGTGCTCTGTGTTTTTATTGTGTTGGCGATTATTTTTCTTTGGTGTGTCCTTTAATGTTGAATGGATTATTTTTTTTTTCTTTTTTTCTTAATAATTTAATGGGACTTTTTTAATGGCTCAGGCAATCTCAGGCTCTGGCCAAGACTAGACAGTTTACCAGCCAACCCCACTGTGTGGGTGGGGGCCCGTCACGAGACTCTTGGTTTTTTGCTGTCTCCATCTGTTGGTAGGACAACTTGTACCCACTGTCTGGGGGTGGCACTGAGGGGCTTGAAGGAAACAAATGAACAGGTAAGAGTTTTGCTGCTTTCTATTTCTTCCCTTCACACAAAGTGAGGACTACAGCACCCACGTTCCATGGATCTAATGTATCTGGGATTGATTCTTCCTCCACTGGTATCGGTAGAGTTAAGGGAAAATGTGTGAAATGGCTTTGTCTCAGCTCCTGCAATGACTCCTGGTCAACGTGCTGTGTTTGGAGAATGCACACTGTGTATGGCGGTGAAATTCCCACCCAGCTGAGCCACAGCACTGGCATCCTTCAACCCCAAACAAATATTTTGAGGCTGATGCTCAATAGCTTTAAAGCATCAGGATCTGATGAGCTGACAGGATCTAGACCTCCTGACCACTAGGCATTTTGTAATTATATGTTTACAAGTAGGCTTTTTTTTTTTATTCTTTATGGCATCCTTTTAAATAATAAACAAACAAACAACACGGCAGAAACAGAACACAGGTTTTTTTCTGCATCGCTCTCTGTTGCTCTGATGGTTATAAAGCAGGAATACACTTGAATTGGAACAGTGCAACATGAAAATTTTAATTAACATAAAACAAACCAGCCTCTCTCCTCACTTCAATATGCAGATTCAGTCTGTAATTCCTGCTAGGCTGTGAGGAGAAAAGGATACTGAGTAATTTTTTGTTTTTTCCTTTGAATGTTTACTCAGATCCCTTTTTGCAGTTTACTACCTCTTATGTTTTGAGAGTCGGTGCAATAGAAGGTCCATTTGTGTCGTCCAAACTGAGCAGCGGGCAAATCCAGCCCCAGGGAAAGGCTGGGCTAGCAGAGAAGGCAAAAGACTCCTCCAGTTAAGGGTCTGTGGAAGTCAGGAGAGCTTGTTCCTCTCCAAGCCTCCAATGGCGTTGGCTCAGATGACATTAATTGGCTGTCCTTGGTTTCACTGAGAGACCAGAGAGAGTTTAACTAGGCAAGATGAGGTGCATGTGGAGTTTGGTCTGCTGAAGAAGGCTGTGAGGAGCTGGCTCACGGTCACCTGTTCACAAGTACCTGGAGGATCTGGACAAAAGGGTTGTATATGTGAATTTCTCTTAATTAAAGAAAAAAAAATCAAGTTATGTCTTCCAAGCAATTTGATAATGTGTGTTTTTTCCCATAGATCTCTCTCAGGGCGAATTGTCGGAGGAGTCTGGTGGTTCTTCACTCTCATCATTATCTCTTCCTACACTGCTAATCTTGCTGCCTTCCTAACGGTGGAGAGGATGGTTTCTCCCATAGAGAGCGCAGAGGACCTGGCTAAACAAACCGAAATAGCTTATGGCACTTTGGATTCAGGCTCAACCAAAGAATTCTTTAGAGTAAGTGTGTTAAATCTCCATTCAAGCTTTACTAAGCTGTGAGTGCCTAATACACAGTTTTCAGTGCTTTGTTTCTACCTGACTGTAATAGCTCTTCTGGTGAAAGCTGCTTTGTGCAATCAGGACAGACCTGAGTGCAGATTTTAATATCAAAATGCATTTTATCAAAAACGGGTGGTTTTGTTCAACCTGAAACATCTCAAGATGGAAAACCAGACCTCTGTTATCATGGGAAGGGGTTTTTTTAACACAAATTTCAGAACATCGGCGTGATGAGCACTAATGCAAGCGTGAGCACAATATTTAGTGCAGAAAACTCTTGGAGGAGTGATGCTCTTGACCTACTTGCTCCGTTTGCCCAGCTGGCAGCCATTCATGCCATCCCACATGGAGCTCACTTGCCAGAATGAGAAGGGGTTGGGAGGCATGTGTTGCTGTGCGGTTCTATATGGTGCATTGATTGCTGCAGTTGTTAGGAGTTCTTCACTGCCCAGCAGCATCTGGCTGTGGCTGTATCGAGCAGTCAGGGGTGAGACTTTGGTACCCCAGAACACTGGCATGTATTCACCTTGATTAGGGAAATGCTGCCTTTGCAATATTTGGGGCTAGAGGGAGTATACGCTTTTATTTAAAGATGATCTTTTCTTTCTCCACTTGCCAAGCCACAAGCTGAGCTGCAGAGAGCTTGATGAGGGTCATTAAAAACTCTAAATATGACCTCAGACCACTTTTATGTATCTAAAAATGTTGCAACCTGAAAAGCTCTCATATCTGGCCTTTCCAAGGGGGAACTGAAATGCTCAGCGCTTTCAGGGAGCTCTTGGTTCTCTCTCAGCAGTGCCAATCAGGTGCCATTCAAACTAGCATTTTTTGTGTGTGGAAGGGTGGTCAGTGCTGCAGGACTAATTATTGCCCGTCACAGGGCCAAGGGTGAGGGAGGAGGGAGACAACCCTCGCTCCTGTAGGCTGATGGAATACTTGAGGGCTCCTTGACTAAATACTGATGGCTTCTTGAATTTGCTTCAGATTTCCATACATGACCACACACGCGTATGTATAAATCTGATGTGAAGCTGGAAATGAATGCAGAGGTATTTTATGAAGCTTTTGTACTCTGCCTTACTTATATGTAATGTCTTTATATATAAGATAGACACTCAGTAGTTCTGTGGTGACTGGTATGCTACAACAGCTTCTGTTTGTATTAAAATCCTGCAAGATAAACACTGACCTTGTAAGGGTGACATAAGTGTGTAAAAATTTGTATTGCATTTAATTACCAGTCTGAGGCAGTATTACCCGCACAGCAAAAATGAGTTGAGTGGACCTGTCAGAAGAGGTAGCACAGCTTGATTAGAAATATCAGTGCTGTTTACAGTAACTATACTGTTCTTAGGGGGAAAAAAATAATCTTTTGAATATCTTGTTGCCGTTAATGCAGAAAGAGGGATTGCGTGGGGGTGTTTCTTCATTTCCTTAATAGTTTGACGTAACAAGGAAATCCCTTCTCACCAAGAGATCAAAGGAATGAGTGTTTTGTGTGAAAGGATACAAAGTCTAGTAAATGTATGAAGACTTTGTTGTGCTGTTGATAGTCTTGAGATGAGCTGTGACTCTCTCCTGGAGAAAGCAGGGCTGTGAGTGATCATGATCTGTCAGGAGCTGCCAGCTCCATCCGGCAGGGGGAGGAGTGGGATGGGATGGGATGGGATGGGATGGGATGGGATGGGATGGGATGGGATGGGATGGGATGGGATGGGACAGGAGGGAAGCAGAGCCCTGGGGCTGGGGTGATGGGATGGGCCACGGGGGCAAGAGAATGGGCCCTCAGTGGTGCTTCTCTTTCCTCAGCATTCTCAAGGCACACAACATAATTCCAGCTGTATTAACTTGTGCAGAGTAATTATTTTGAATAGAGTGATGCACCCATGAAACTGTGGTAATTAGAGTCTTCTTCGGTTGATTTGAGAAGGACAAATGCTTTGTCTTAGATTAAATGCATATGTTCACATAAATACTTCATTGTACAGTGTTTGTTAACTACTTAATAAGATGGCAATGATGACTGAAACCTGAAATAACTGCTAGAGGACACTGGGTTTCCGAGTACTGCTGCTGCACAGGCTGTGTCTGCTCTCTGGTTTGGGATGCTTTTCTCCCTGTAAGCTCTTTTCTCCTTCTAGAGCATCAAAAGGAGTGAAAGTGCTCTGGGTCAGGAAAAGTCATTTCCTGAGTACAGTGTGATGCTTTTTCCCTCTGTGAGGGGAATATCCTTCTCTGCCCATTCCCCGCCAGATGTAACCGATTTCAGCAACAGCTTGCTGAGCTGGTCAGTATCACCTACCCTGTGAGAAAGGAGCTTCTAACTGAGGCCGTGGCTGCGTGAGCAAGTTACTGCAACCCTCCCTCACTGTGGTAGTCTATGTGTGTACACACACTCTGTCCGTGGCATGTGAGAGGTAGTTAAATCTTCCCTAGAGATGGGAGAACAGTCAGTAACTTGGCTTTGTATAGCTGGACCATGACTTCACACAGGAGGTGCAGGACGGTCTCTCCAAGATCCCATAAAGAATCTTGCATAGATTTCTCTCTTCCTAGAGCTGTAAAGCTATAGTGTTTCTCAAATATATTAGTCAGACATTGATCTTAATAGCTGCTGTTGGCCAGTGAAAGGTGCCAGACTGACAACAGCAAGGAAAAAGTGCCTCTTAATGCATCATAGAGGGACAGCACATAAATGAACTTCAGATACCCAGCGCCTTGTCTGTGTGTGCTAGAGGAGCTCCTTTAGAGCCCTCAGTCCGTGGCTCCCTTCTGCCAGCCCCATTTCCAACTGGGAACACTTCTGAAGGTTTCTTTTAGGTGGATTCCTACCTGGTAGGAACTGGAACGAAACCAGCCCCTCGTTTCAGATGAACAGATGGTAATGACTTTCAGCCACTTCAGACCTGGGCACGCTCCAGCTAGTGACCTATTTTATAGTGTTGGCTGTTTCCCTAAACATCACAATGTCTCCCACTGCTGTCCCAGCTCTGTAGGTCGAAGGTAGACACACCATTGCAGTTCCAGGCGCACGCAATGACCGGTGTTGGGCTGACGTTGCTGTCACGGTTACAGCAAGAGCCTGGTTTTTAACAGTTTCCCAGTAGGCACTATTCACACTCCTCACTTGTTGGTGACTCTCTGCATCAGGGCATTTCAACCCCTCAGTATATCTTAACAACAAAATGAGCCTTCCTGTATTTTCATGGTTGTTGCTTGTTTATGCTCAGAAACATTTTACATTATCTTATGAGGGCATTTAAATGGCAATAAATAGATGACATCGATTTGCTTTTGTCTTTCAAAGGGCATTCATCCATATTGAAAAGAAAGAACCTCTCCTTAGATATTTATTAACATATAGTTTCAGATTAAGGACTCAAAAATACTTATTTCTCTTTCTTGAAGACTGGCAAAGGCCTGTACTAGAAAGCAATTTCAAATCACTAAGCTACTACATTTAAGGGTGTGTCTTTTAGAATTAACATCTTTGAATACATTCAGTTGAAGCTTCAGCGTATCTGAGCAGCTCATCAAATCAATGTAACACCATTTAATCCAAACTCAGCACTGAGCCTGAGTATAATTCCACAGTCTAATAGGTTTCAGACCTCCAATATGCATATATTCAAAAGGCATGACCTTATAACTAATTAGTAGTTCTTATGTAAACTTAGATGTATTTAAACTTCAGTAGAAGCAGAACATGTTTCTAGACATTTAAAAATATAAATTGCTCTTGAATTTCTGGTTGTTTCTTTTAACTGATAGCAGATATCTGTGTTAAGAGGCTTCTGTAAAACAACTTGCAAAGTGTGTGTTTGATCATTGACAAATACAGTTGACCCTCTAGTACACTTTACTGAAAACCTGAAATTTAGGAGGTGTCCTCAGAATTGGTCTGATGTGGCAAGTCTTTACAGGCTGAAATATTGACACAGGTAACATTTCGCAAGATCTTGTGTTAGCTCCTTCTCCCTTTTGTGGGGAGTCAAAGGCAGTTCATATCACACCATTACCAATGTAGTTAATCACTGTTAAACTAAGAGGACAAAGGATGCCTCAAAGGACTGGTATTTTATTGTAGAACTTTGTGTTTTTCCCGGCAATGGTTTCAAGGATGTCCCTGACAAAATGACTCTGCTATCCAATGGCTCCTTCGTGCCTCAGATAAAATGACTTGCTGCTCGGAAGCCAGTTCCTAATTTTTCCTCCTGGAAATGGGACTAATTGCCAGGCCTGTTAAGAGTTTCAGTAGAAAGGCCAAAGATCTTTGGACGTGATGGTTCCTGCTCTTGCAGTTGGGTACTCCTGCCTGGCATCGATGTTCATGAATATTGGATATGGAGTGTGACAGTGACATTGCTTCTGCTGTCGATAAAGACTTTACGCTCAGAAGTGAAACAGGCTGACAGCCTTAAGCTCAGCTTGGATACTTCAGATATTATTTTTATGAATTCTTTGCAACACGGTATGAAATTCACAGCTCAGCCTGAAGTCTCCATTACTTGAGGACACACGGGAGCGATGGCTGAGTGAGGACACTGTCTGCACGTGCTCTCCTTCTGCCTCAGTGTGAACGCTTCACTTCTTCTCGTTGCACTTGGATGGCCTGCCCAGACACTTTGATAGTATTTCACGCTTAATTAATGTTTTGTGAGAAGGCAGTACTGTTCTTTTATGCCCTCGTGGGCACTTTCAGCACCTGAAATTCCTCTTCATCAGTTTTTCTCAAAAAGTGGTTCTTTCCAAACCAGGGTCAGATGTGTTGCCTTTCTGGACTTCATATATGCATAAAATATGATATGAAACTACCATTTTTAGGACATGGGAAGTCACATTAAGGTTGGCCCCTAAGGTGGTCCCCCTCTTTCTCTCTTCTTGGTTTCATCAAGTTGGAATAGTTCAGCAAGAGCAGACAGAAAAGCGCGAGGTGCCTGGTGAGAGGCTTTGTGTTTCTGTCTGCGGCTCTGGTGGCCCATGCTGAGCAAACGTGCCTTGACATGGAAACAGGTACCAGAAAAAGCATGTAGATATGGTAAGGGGACTTGTGAGGTATGTTTTGAAAAGAACGTTAAGTACAACTTGTTTGACTGGTAAGACTAAAGCAAATACAGAAAATAATTTGTGCAAAAGAAGAGAAAAAAACACCAGACAGATTAGTGCCAAAGCAGAAAATAAACATTTATCTGAAAAAACAATGAAATAGCAAATGAAAGGATTGATGCCAAATTCCTTGCAAATTAAATAAACATTCCTTAAACCCATTAAAAGGATTTTGAAATACCTTCCTCTAAAAGCCCTTGGGGTGACTAAAACCTCCCCTTTGTTCAGACTGAGTTTTATAACGGGCTGTATGGGATGGGGCTGCGGTGACACCGGTGGGTCCCTTCTGGCTCCAAGGAGCGAATTGCCACTGGACCTCCAGCCGGCAGGGGGGTGTCCCCGTTGTGGTCCCTGCAGGGCCTGGGGAAGGTCGGCTGTGGCAGGTGAGGTGGCAGCACAGCATCATCCCAGACCCATTAGGGAGAGAGGGAGAAATACTGACCATAATGCCTTCTGAAGCACCAGCATGTTACACCCTGTTATTAGATAAAGAGCTCATTGCTTTCCTCTGATGATAAGCTTGTGTGAAGGCAAGAGGTAAGGGAAATAAGCAAGTGGTTTAGGTAAGGAAAAGCCTTGAATTATGAACCAGTAGCTGCCATGCGATTTTTATGCATTCTGTGCAATCAAACGATATTGAGATCATCATTAGAGGCTATTAAAAACACCACGGTGAACTCTGTGCACGCAGCGCTAAGGGTTTCATCTGTAGTTAAACACTTTGATTTTTAATTTCAAAATTTATTTTGCTAGTGAAGATGAAGGACCTGTTTCTAACGCAGCATTCATACAAATGCTTTGCTTTTGCCTTTGGATAAAACTGTGATTAGCAGATTTAAGCTTTCTGCGTTCTTGGCATCAAGCAAAACAACACAGTCATCATAACAAATGCCTGACAAAAATACTGAAGAGTGATTGCATTTACAGACTTTAAAGAACAGAACATCACAGAAAAGTGATAGCTTCAAATACGAGCCGTATGGATCTTTGATAGGCAGCATGGTAGCAATTAATCAGAAAAATGACTGTGGTTTGACTGTTTTTCAACAGAGAAAGTGTGAAAAACTTATTCACCTGTATATTCTCTCTCCCTTCCGTTTGATATAGGTGGGAATGTGCGCAAATATTGAAAGGTGAATGTATGTGTGCAGAGAGATCACAGCCTCTTCATTGCATGAATGATAGATGGCCCACTTGTAGGGGTTTTTTCTCTTAATCTATTGAACCTCCTTTCTGCCACATGGCTAACAGGCGGTTTTACAGACAGCAGGGAATCAAATATGACATAATTGCAAAAGAAATGGTTTCCCATGAAGTGATCTA
This sequence comes from Nesoenas mayeri, assembly GCF_963082525.1. NCBI lineage: Eukaryota > Metazoa > Chordata > Aves > Columbiformes > Columbidae > Nesoenas > Nesoenas mayeri. The sequence continues at coordinate 11,063,601 of NC_137550.1, read as the reverse complement.
ATGTCTTTAAGCCTATGGATTGGAGAGGAAATTGTATCCTCTCAGGAACTAAAATTAACAGCTCATCCATTGTCTACTCCCTGGAAAGGAAATGTGTGGATGGAACCAGGGTTAAGGTGGCTGAACCATTTTACTCATTTCAGCAGATAGGTCAGGATTCAACAAAGCTTTCAGCCAACACTTAATAACAAATAATTGAATAAATCTCTCCTTTATCTTCCAGAACAGATGGCGTTTGTCCATCAGCTCTGCTGATGTTTGTGATTTAGGCTTTCCAGCTATCAGAAAGGGCCCCTGGCCGCACCGTGGGGGTGAGCACAGCCCGGTGATGCCCGGCTCAGCAGCCAGCAGCGGGTTAAACCCGTCACTGTCTGCACCAGAGAGGAGAAGCAGAGAGCGCCTCGGGGAAAAATCACTTGTGTTTGAATGCTCTACTTTTTGGAGAGCAGCTCGATGATAATGATAATGACATTGCTCAAGACAGCGAGGACCCTGGTTTTTCAAGGCTCTCCTACTTTACCTAATGCTGCTGTGTCACATTAATACATGCTTGTTAGGGATTCATTTAAAATACATGGGTGCTGATAAATTACTCACAGTGCCGCTACTGTTACTTTTCCGTAATTAGGAAATACATGAAGGTTTAGAAATTCTAATGATGTGAATATGAAACATCGCCTCTTGCAGTCCACTGGGATTTCTCCATCATTGCCTGTATATTGGCCTATTCTGTCTGGAGCTGAAAACTCATTAGACCTGACAGTGTTCAGATCGTGTGCTGGAAGCGCCATTCTCTGTTAATTTATTACAAGCCAAGTCCAGAGCAGGGCTGGTTTGCTGCTCGGTTGCCCAGACAAGACTACTCTGCTAAATATGTCCCTGCCAGGATGATGTCCCTTAGCCTGAGGGCTGATGTAATCCCTCCCTCCAGCCCACTGATGCTGCTTCCTGCTCCCCAGGCAGACAGACAGACAGACAGGCTGTCACGGCACATCTGTACTGATCCCCAGCAGTGCCACCCAGCCCGTTGTCCCTGCCACCCCCATGCAGTCGCTTCATCAGGGTGAGCGCTCACCCAGCGCTGGCCCTGGCCCGGAATCGCGGCAGGATTTACAAGGAAGAGATTGTCTCTGGGTAAAGACTTTCATTTTAATTTCCCCATCAGTATTGCAACGAGGAGGAATGGATGGCAGCAATAAAGTGAGGAGATGAATATAGACGTAGTCTGAAGTTCAATATCATGCCAGGAAAGGATGTCTTAAAATCGTGATTTACATTCTGCTACTCTGACTGTTACCGACGTGTCAGCGACGTCTGGTTACGACCAGAGTGACTCTTCGCTTGGCTGTTTGTATGAGCGAAGCTCACCCCGGGAAAGATGTCTGTTAAAGCAGCTACAGCACGTTACCTGCCTGCTCACACTTTCAACATGACTGTGATACACAGGAAGAAAGTCTCAAAACTCCTACAATATTGTTTTATTTTTATAACATAAAGTCATTAATTTGAACAACAAACAAACATGACAGTGTCTCCTGTCACAAACTTGGCTGTGAAATACTATTATTCACCAGTTCACCCTTTCTTTCACATGTATGTGTATGCTGTCAAAGATTTGTGTATTCCTACAAATATACAGACTAGTTTATGTACCATTGCTTGAACCTTGCTTATCTGTGACATCCCACAAATTCTTAAACTGGGGTAGAGTTTGGTAGATTTGGGGCTTGGCCCAGCTAAAAGAGAAATGCCCTTTGTGTGCTTGTGGCATCTGACCTACTTTCTTCTGCCGAGAATGTAATAAAAACAAGAGGTTCGTGTAATGATGGGATTGATTTTTCTGCCCATATAGGTAAGTAAATTGCTGGCATCACAAGTTATCTGTGGCTAAAAGCTGTGACATTGATCTGTCAGACCTTACCCTCTGACCTTCAGTAAATGACAGCTCTGCTTTCGTGTCCGCACTTGGAAGAAGGGACTAATGGTGCCCTCTGGCCTTCGTGAAACCTATTTTTATCTTCTCAGTAAAGATCTTGGAAATTTGAGGCAGAGGGCCCTTCCTAATGATATTTATCATGTTCTTGTTACTAATCTAGCATCGTCAGGCCAGCCTCCATGTGCTCCAGGGCTGGCATGGGGCTGGGGGCTCCCACCACTGTCCCTCGCTCCTCCTGGGGGCAGCTGTGGTGGGGGTGACTCGAAGTCAGGCTGGAGAGGAGCAGAGAGGCGTCAAAACCAAGCCTTATCCAAAAGCCCAGAGCAGTGGTAGCGACCCCATTGCAGTTTGCCATGTTGAGAGCAACTGCCTAAAACCGATGGATGTCAGAGCGATCCCCAAGCCAGGTGACAGCGGGGGTACCAAGGCAGACTGCTGGCATTTTTTCACTCCTGTTTAGTAACATGCTTATTAATGGTTCATAAGCTACTGGATTCATTAGTTGCTGTAGAATTGCACACGTGGAAGAAAAGCAATGAGTGATGATAATGAAGCTAGGGTTCACACGTAACTACCTAAGTTCATATCAGTGAGGCGTACATCTATATAAAGACACCATGTATTAATCAGATTAAATACCTGCGCCGTTCTTAGTACAGACCTTTGTGTTTTGTATCAGCAACATCCGTCTGGCTTAGAGCTATAAATTTCCCTTGTTAAAGAGCTATAAAGCGGTCACAGGGCTGGTATAGCAGAGGAGTGTGTTAACTCTGCTGCTTTAGGTCCTTTATCGATGTCTCTGCCTTCCTCTGTGTGCGTGCTGTGGTCAGGTGCTCCCTCCGCTTTGCACTGCTCTCACTTCCATTTATTGCATTTCCCTACTGGCCTACTCCAAAGTATATTACATTTACACAGACTGGACTCAGGTCTCTGAGACCAGGCATCTGTAACTGGCTCCCTTTTGGGTCTTTTCCCTCTCTAGAAAGCCCATTCTATTTCTTACACTGATATTGCCCAGCACAAAACATTCTTCTGTTCTTCTCATAGTCCAGCTCCTGGATTACTGGAGGAACCTTATCTTGTTCTCTCCTCCCGCTGTTTTTTTTTATTAAGCTTGTTTATCACTCTTTGTTTTGAAGACAGAGGTAAAAATGTAACATCAGTATAGTCTAAAATTTTAAACATACAGAGTAAAAATAGAAAATATATACATGAATATTAAACGTAAAATTGATTTGGTTGAATTTCGCTCATGATTGGATGATCAACAATAATTACCTATAAGAGAAGATTTTGAGCTTGACTACTGGGCAATAGTTTCCTGGTGCCTGTCATAAGAAAAAAAAGGACCATTGAAATCTTTTTAATAAAATATCCCAACAGGCTGCATGAGGCAGGAATTTTGAGTAAGACCTGCAGGTTGTAGAGAAGGTGGCAGAGAGGGCAAAACATTCTGAAATAGGCATAGGGCATCCCTGTAACATACTTTAGCTATATATATATTTAACTATAGTGGAAAAATGCCATTTCTTTCAAATGTAATAGCATCACCGCTACTCAGTAGTGAGGAGGTGACTCAATGTCACTTTTAGCAGAAGTGTGAGACAGATGTCTGCAGAGGGGGAAAGGTAATTCGGTCAATGGGAGAAGGCTTCGGTCATGAAGATCTGTTAGAGCTAAATTTAACCAATGTCAAGGGATCATCCAAGATGTGTGCTGGGTTTGGCAATCTCTAGGTGGTTTGGGATGTGCAAAATGGAAGCCAAGGCATCTGGTCCCGCTCAGCTGGAGCCACGTTTGCGGGTGCTGGGTTTTTGTTGTTGAATTGACTGAAGAAATAACCACATCTGAGAGGTAAAACCTGCTCCTTCCCGCAGCCGGTAATGTGTGCCTGGCCAGCTGTGCTGTCGGATGCTGTGGCACACTGTGGGTTTGTTTGATTTTTCATTTCAGTACTGGAGCCAACCACACGTCAATACTAGGAGAATTATAATGAAAGACGGTGTTAAAATTGTGGACTGATTGAACTGGCACCTTCTTTTAAAATGAACGCGTTGCTACCCAGGAGCGACGTGTATTTAGGTGCGGGTTGGTGACGGACCAAGTGAGTGACTCCTCAGCACAAGGGCTGCTGGCTCTGCCAACACCACCGGGAGCAGCCCTGGTGCTGAGCTGTGTGTGGTTCATACTTCGGCATAAACATCTCCAAATAAAGAAAAAAGCCAGCACTATTGACAAAGCAAAGGCCAGCTCTATTTATATCTGCAGTAAGGCTGCTATAATGAAAAGGCTCTTTAATGTATCCCAAGGCCTAGATGAAACACTGAAAATGTTGCTTTTAAGAAAAAAATGATAATAATATCCCCTTGAAATCCCGAGGAAATGTGTGTGACGGACTTCTTGAGAGCAATATCAAAGAAATGAAATAGGAGTTGCAGAGCATAGGGAGTTACTGCAGTTAAGGGCTTTGAATTGGTTTAAATCTTTGCTTTTAAGCTTTTATTCCGAAATATCTCTTTAAAAGTAACACTTTAATGAGAGGGAGAATGTTTTACTGCTGCTGAACTCTAGCAGCAGTGCAGATCTGTCAGACCTTACCTTATTTTGGAGTGTAAATCCTTTCTTTACGGTTGCTCCTGCTGTCTGGCCCCTGTCGCGGGTGTCAGACTCCCGGGGGGCACGCAGGTGCTGGCAGGGACGGCGTGAACTTCTGCAGGGAGGACAGATGGGTGAAAATGTTCTTTCAGCACAGGATTTACAGTTTTATAGTTAGAAAGGAAAGAAAATATCCCTCTCTGAAAGTCTTTTAGGGGCTTCTGGGTTTTTTTTTTAAGGCAACTAGAGAATTGGGAAAAGGAAAATATTTGCTAAAAATATGATATTTCATTTCACCTTGTTGGGTCTTTGACCAGCTTTAGTTTCATTTTGTTGAGTGGGTGTAAAATATGGCTCCTGGGGCAGAAAGTGCCCTTGAGCAATTCCGAACGGAGCAGCAGGTTTCACAGCTCGCTGGTGGCACTGTCCCTTTCTTTAAGAAGCCTCATCATAAGTGGTTATTTTGGCCTCATTATGGATTTAGGGGAACGGCTGCAAAGAGCAGCACTAACCGAGCAGGATGCAGTGACCGGAGCATCTTTGGGTCCTCACCCCGATCCCCCAGCCAGGTGCTGGCGGCTCCAAAACCGTGTGCCCCATGCCTTTTATTTTACTGTTTCCCAGTCAATACCTGCTGTGTTCATTTCTGGCTTGCATTTTTGTCTATTTCTGCAGGATCAGACTGCATACTCATTTAGCTAATTTGATAATAACAAGATATTACGAAAATCCCACTTGGTAGAAGAAGAGGTGGGCAATGATCATATAGAAATGTACTGATTTTTATTAACAATATCATGCAAAAGAGTTAAATGAAGGGAGAAAACTTTAAAGCTTAGGCTATTTGTTAAAGTTGAGATCCAATTTTGAGTCGTGGAATTTGTTTTTTTGAAGCAGGAATGATGATGTTCACCATTTGCCCTTGTAGCACGGCACGTGCTTTGTTTGGACTGTTTGCAGCCCTGAGCGTGCTGTTGGCACTCATCAGATAACTGTTATTATTAACAATGCACAGATGTATTGGCAATTGCTTTTAGGCAGTCAAGCCAGCTGGGAAGAGTGTGAAAGAACTTGTTAAAGACAAATATTCCAGTATGGGTTAAGAGGAAAAGAAAAAGAAATTCTGGTTTATCTGTGTAATTAAAAGCACACTCTGCAGAGGAAAACAAGGTAAAGCATATGTAGTGCATGCACAAGTTTTGAAGGCTAACCACATCAGCTTGCTGAGAGAGGGAAGGAGTAAACCTGTATTTTACCTTCCTTTAGTCCCTTAGATGCCCATTTGCAAATATAAATGGGCAGGTGCATTTGTATTATTTATCTCAGAAGCAGATGGAGGTTGTAAGGACAAGCACCTTGAAACTAGGGCACACCAGAACTGCCGATGCTCACGCAGTCTCGCCCGGCCAGGCTGGTTCTGTTCCCTTCCTGTGTGAGGGAGCTGCAGCAGAAGAGCAGCAGGTTGGCTGTGGGCAGTGCTGTGCCTTGGGCCCTGGTGTGTTCTGTTCATGCTGCCTGCTCTGCCTGCTCTGCCCATGCTGCCTGCTCTGCCTGCTCTGTCCATGCTGCCTGCTCTGTCCATGCTGCCTGCTCTGCCCATGCTGCCTGCTCTGCCCGCTCTGCCCATGCTGCCTGTTCTGCCTGCTCTGTCCATGCTGCCTGCTCTGCCTGCTCTGTCCATGCTGCCTGCTCTGCCCGTGCTGCCTGCTCTGCCCGTGCTGCCTACTCTGCCTACTCTGCCAGCTCTGCCCGTGCTGCCTGCACTGTCCATGCTGCCTGCTCTGCCTGCTTTGCCCATGCTACCTGCTCTGCCAGCTCTGCCCTTGCTGCCTGTGCTGTCCACGCTGCCTGCTCTGCCCGTGCTGCCTGCTCTGCCAGCTCTGCCACCAGCGCAGGAGCATACCGCTGCCACCTGTGCTCTGCTGCCCGCAGGGCACAAGGGTGGTGGAAGCTGCAGTGCTGTGACCTGGGCAGCTCCCGGCAGGGCTGAAGGTGTGAAAGTGCCCATGTGCATCAGGGGGGCTGTTGGAAAAGCAGGAGACCCAGGTCAGTAGTCTCAGAGAAGGCATCTCAGGTACTGGGTGCTAACACAGCCAGCAGCGTGCTTTGGGTGCTGACCAAGAGCTCCGGTGAGACACCTCTCTCTCCTCGGGCAGGACCCACGGTCCCGCCGTGGGCTGGGAGCTGCCCCTCTCCAAACCCAGCCATGCCAGGCTGGGGAGCAGCGGGCACAGGCTCCCGGCAGAGCTGGGCTGCCCCGTTTTCTCCCACAGCTCTAGAGCTGTTGTCCTCATCTCAGGCTATCCAGTGTTTGCTGTTGCAGGGGCAAGCCAGGCAAATGCCCTGATTCCTTCTCTTACCTATGTGAGGACCATTTCAGGCCACATTTAGATCCCCTCCACTACTGCTTCCCTCCCGGCGTGGGACAAACGCGTCTGTACAGCCCATCTTTTGCCAAGAAATGATCAGTTGAAATCCCTCTTGCTTGTTTTTTGCAGCCCATCACCCAGCCAGCTCCTGATGAAGCTGCCCTGTATTGTTGTCTCTCAGATTTCCTATTGTGGATTGGGCTGATTTTAATTGGTTTGCATTTTCAGTTGTTTTTCAGCTCATCAGGAAGGGTAATTAAAATAAAATCTTGCCCTCTGTGCTCCTCTCCATCAGTTGCAGCAACACTAGCTGAGCATGTTAATCTGAAGAACGGTGAAGGCAGGGCTTAGTCCCTGTGAAGTGTTTGGAGGCTGGTTGTTAAGCATTACATTATTCAAAACACATTAAATTGTCCTGAATGAGGAGGAAACATGTCTCGATCATCAAGCTGATGGACATTAACGGTCTCCTGCCACAAGTTTGTTAAATTTGAACTACATTTAGCTACTGCCTGCCTCATTCCCATTCTGCAAGGAAAGCTGTGGACAGCAAAATGGCAAGGAGTAGGAGGCATAAATTCGAGATACCCACAGCTTGGACCAAAAGCCTTATATAAATCCTTTGCATTTCTAGACTTTAAAGAAATACAGTTGGCATTACTGCCTTCTGTCGACCAAGCAGGAAAGTTTAACCGGTAGTCCAGCATATGAATGCTTAAGAGTCTGGAGGTGGCTTAAAGATCTGAGGGTGGTTTAAACGTTACTGGTAAGGAAGAGGGAGAAGGGGAAGTAACACATTTCTCAACATTTCCAGGTTTACAAAACCTGTGTGCTGAGCTAGAGGCTGTTAGGGTTGGCTCAGTCTCAAAATGAGGAAAATACATGCATCACACACAAGCTAACTGCCAGCAATTTTTTCAGCTTATTGCTAATATTTGTGTTTGCTGTCTTTTAGGAAAATGTGAAACTGAATTTTGAAAGTTTGACTGTTGAGTCATAAAGGATGTTGTAATTACTATTTGTACCCTCTTATGAGCATCACTGTTAGAAGCCACTAGAGCTGAGCTGGTCTCATAGACCTGCCATCTCTGCTCTGAAAAGCAGGCTCCTGCCTTGCTGGGAACGTGCAATAAGCAAGTGTCAGTGTTTCTTAGCTGCGAGTCAGCACAAAAACCAAGGCTGAGGACGTGTGCGAAGAGGAGAGGCTTTTGTTGCATCCCTTGACCGTGATGGATGAGCTGAGGTTTAATATCTCCCTCTGGTTCAGCAGCAGAGCAGCATGCGGGGAGATAAACCCAGCGCAGAGCCAGAGCAGAGGCCGGGACGGGCTCACACCATCTCTCAATCTGACTGCCAGGCTGCCAATTACATGACAATTAGTAAAATAAATGTCTGCCATATGTTTCCCCCTCCCCAACCATTTTATGATTTGGTCATTGTTCAGGAGGCAATGTGTCTCTCTCCAAACTACCTTGACTTTTTTATTTGTTAACATTAATCAGTTAGAGTGTCTTAATTGTACCTCTTAGCTGGCTAAGCCCAAGGCACTCAGCCTTGTGCCTTTCCCAACATGGCTCTTCATTTCCCTCCTTTCGTCTCTCCCAGAGGTCAAAAATAGCCGTCTACGAGAAAATGTGGTCATACATGAAGTCGGCCGAGCCCTCGGTGTTCACCAAAACGACGGCGGACGGGGTGGCGCGGGTGCGGAAGTCGAAGGGCAAGTTCGCCTTCCTGCTGGAGTCGACGATGAACGAGTACATCGAGCAGCGCAAGCCCTGCGACACCATGAAAGTCGGCGGCAACCTGGATTCCAAGGGCTATGGTGTAGCAACCCCCAAAGGCTCAGCATTAAGGTGGGTGGAATAATATAACAATATCCATGTTGTTATAGTATTCCACCTACCCTGATGTATTGTGTTGTCATTTTCTTTCTTGTGGATTTTGAGGTAACTTTAAAGTTTAAAATCTTCAATATTCCATGGAGTTAAATAAGACGGTAAATTATGGTTTCGTTTATTTAATGCATCCATTTTTTTAGTGTTCTCTTCGTGTTGTCCTCTCTGATTGTTTGTTGCTGTTTTAATTTTACAGTTCAATGGCTTTTTCAATTTAAATGGTAAAAGCCGAGTTAACCTGCCATATGTGACGAATGTTAACTGCATGATGTGGTGTTCTTGTTACTTTTTTTCTCAAAGACGATTTCCCCATCCCGCACACTTCAGTTTTGAGCAAATGTTATCCTCCATGCCACCTTCCAATATTTAACCCTGTATTTACTGTACAGACATTTTGATAGCTCCACGTTCTGTGAAATTTTAGCCAATTTGTCCTCTTGTGCTCCTTTTTTTATACGTTACGATTTCCTAAGCATTTGTGCATTTTTTCTTACAAGTTATGTTTTATCGTTTCAAGAAATGCTGTTAACCTGGCAGTATTAAAACTGAATGAGCAAGGCCTCTTGGACAAATTGAAAAACAAATGGTGGTACGACAAAGGAGAGTGCGGCAGCGGGGGAGGTGACTCCAAGGTCAGCCTCAATGTCACCACAATCGGGTACCTTAGCAAAGAGTAATCGGCAAGGCTGTTATCTTACTTCTCAAGGAAAAAAAAAAACAAAACAAGACACCAAAAACCACACAGATTGAATAATTGTGGTGGGGGAAAATAAGCCATTTGCTTGCCCAGTAGCTCTTTCAAAGAAATAGTCTTATTTCGTATTGTCAGGGGGCTTGGTCAAGCTTGGAAACCTTATTTAACTAACAGATAGTAAATCCAGTGTTGGTGGGACCTACACAGAGCGAATCAGTGCTTGTGACTATACAAGAAACCAGTGATCACATCTGGCCACCGTACTAACCTCTGAGGCTTTGGTCCTTCTCCATGATGTAGCTGTGATGTGGAGCGGTTCTTGAGAAGCGTTTTTGGCAGAATCAGCTGTGCCAGCACAGACCTGGAGGCAAGAGTGCTGCCTTTTCCTCTGCTCTGTTGTGGAGGGGTCAAGCAAACCAGTATCAGCATGTGCTGCTTTGCTGGCCTGAGCTGGTGCCAGCAGGGCCCTGGGAAGGCTGGGCTCTGGGGAAGAGCTGCTTGGGGGGTCTGTAGCTGAGGGAGAGAAAGGGGGGCTGCAACATGGGGTCATCTAATCATAGCGTGGGTCAAGAGACATGAGTTAAGCAACGTCACCCAAGAGATAACGTTAGGCAGAGATGGTAGTCACCTGTTGATGGTAAAATAGTAGCAGTAACAGTGATGTATAAAGAGCTAGAGCTTGCAACAGGCAAAGCTGAAACAAGAGATAGGTTGTTTGCAACAGGGAAATGTGTTGATGCACTAAAATGGAAATGAATATGAAGGAAAGAGGTTTGGGGAGTTTTGCCTAGAATATTCCAGTGTCACGTTTTGTGCACCACTGACCAGTCCCCGCACATGCCTGTGCAGCAGTACTGTGTGTGTTTGCGGTGCTTTTGAAACAGATGTGGATTAAAATCCTTGCTCAGGTGACAGCAGCGGCAAAGCTGTCACTGTCTCCTGCTGGCCTGAGGCTTCCCCGGGTCTTTCAGGCAGCCTGGATGGTAGCGAGACTCTCAAAGTGGGTTTAATGAGCTCGTGTATTGCAAAAGTTAACTAACGTGCTTTGATATTGCCAGCCTTGCCCTGTAAAACTGGCGATTTCTGCGGCCTTTAGCCTGGTGAGAGAAGCTCTGGCTAGAGCAGGCTGGGTACTACTGGCCACCTTGGGTACAGGAACTGCCCAGAAAATTAATTTAAAATACATTGTTATACTGAAAAGTACTGATATTAATTTTCAGAGTGACACTGTCCTACAGCTAGTAAAACCAGTTCCTTAAGGAACAGTAACTCCTAATATCTCTTATAAAATGGTTGAGCTTTGGTCCAAAATCAATAATAACAGTATTTTCAGTAAACCACAGTTTTGGACTATTACTGCAAATTACTGCTGCATTCTATTAATAAGAATTACTTACAGTTGGCTACATAGGAAATTACTCAGCTATTCATCTCTGATGTTGGCAAAAGCCACTGTGTAACGATAAAGGAAGGAGAAGCTCTCGAATTCAGGTTTGTTCAGTAACCAGAGGTCTGCGGTGCTCAGCAGCAGCCTGCAGATGAACACGAGCTTTTTTATGCTTTCTAGCTCTGCTGCTCATCCTTCACACAACATTTTTTATAATGTGATACTCGCCAGTATATTAAATGTTTAATATTCTCCTGGGATCCAGCACCGCATTGTCTAATGCTGCCTTCATGAAAGAAAACTCTTTGTACAAACCAGCTTCAATGAACTTCATTGCTTTGAGTTCATTGAATTAAACCCAGCCAACTAATGCTTACAGCCCTAAGGAAGCTAAAAAGGATTTTTTAAATGGTCATAATTAGGACGGGACCATCCTTCTATTTTTGCTTGTGCTGAAAGACCTTTTACAAAGAGTGATAGCATCCATTAGCGAACCTTTGGCCCTGGTCAGTGAGTGCTGAGTGGTGTCAGGTGTGCCGTGATGCCATGGACAGGTACCCAGTGAAGAGGGGAGAGGAGCGAACGTGATGACGCATGTTTTGCTGGTTTAATCCATAAATCACAAAGCACTGTCTTTCTGCAGTTTGCCGTAACCCGCTGTGCTGAAGGACTGCTTGTTTGTTTGAGCTACGGACATTGGCTCTCAGGGGCACGGCTCAGCTGGCAGGAGTCCCTGGGGAGCAGAACATGGGTCAGTGAGTTCCTCCTTGTGGGGAGAGAAAATCCCACAGAGACTAAGCTAGGGGAGGCTTATTTTTAAGTTGTTGTTTCTAGAGATGTGGTAAATCAAAGGGCTTTATTGTTATGAAATGGCTTTTCTTGGAGGTGGCGCGGCATTGCAGCAGACAGGCAGGTGCCCTCCGAGCAGCACAGACCCCATCATCAGCCACCGGGGTCAAGTGCAGGCTGTGCCCTGGTCCCCAGAGCCCCTGCCCTCACAGCAGAGATGAGCACTGGTGCTGCCCTCACTGCCTGCGTCTCACTGGCCTCTCACTCCTCCTCTCCATCCTCCCGCCAGAAGCCTGAGTTGCCCTCATCATCTCATCCCATCTCTCCAGTTAATTGTTTATATGAGCAAGGCTTCATTTATAGAGCATTTCAGAGGAGTCGCTTGAAAACTGTTCTTTTTTTCCCTTAAAGGAAATGGTAGCTGGGGAGGAATGGGAAGATGGGGTGGTGAAGGTGCCTCAGAGGGGGATGCAGACCTTGCACCCCGTCACACAGGGTGGCACAGGGACCATTACTCTCTTGGGGCAGCTCTCTCTACTGGCTAAGCTGACAGACCACCTCTCTCAGCTTTGCCAGTAGGGACCCAGGCTTGGGAAATGGCTGCCCCGAGTTTGTAATGAGCCGCTTCCCACCTCCTGCCAACGAGTTGTGTGTAGCTGCGAATCGTTGCAGATTGATGGTGCCGGTTTCTGAAGCTGAATCCCTGTGTGCAAACTGATGTTCTAGCTTGCACTGAGAGCCAGAGGTAAGTGTGCAGCCCATTTGCTTGTGCCTGTGCCCATCATTGTATTGCAGAGGACCCGGTGACCCAGCAAGTGGCCTCCCATGCTCATCCTCCCCGCGGTGCGGTGTGCGGTTTGCCTGTGCCTGGAGATGAGTGATTCTGAGTTGTGAGTTCACCTCTCGTTACCGTATTTTCATCGCCACTGGAAAACTAAACAGTGACTTCAAATTTCGCAAGGACTTTGACTCTTGCAGCATGAGAAAGAAAAGGTATTCAATTGACTTTCTGCAAGTGTTTTAATCTGTTTGGTTACACAGACTGTACGGTTAGTCCCGTGAGCATCCCAGGCTCCTGGAGTCCTCTTGTGATTTAAGACTAAAGAGATTGTGATGTTTTAATGAGATTGTTTTAAAGGCCTCAACTGACATATGTCTCGTTTTCAGTGCTACCAGTAGGTACCGGCGCTGGTGTGGAGCAGAGGGCGCCCGTCTGCCCTGCCGTGTCTCGGCTGGCGGCACCGCCCTGGCCGAGGGAGTTACCCATTTCAGTAGTGCTCCTTGTTTGAGATGTCTGAAGGGGAACGTGCTCCACCCATACGTAATTTGTCTGTGATGCGTGTCAATATATGTGGGCTGACTTGGCTGGTACAGACATTCTGGTACATGCGTCAAAATTTGTTCACTTAGCTCCCCTAAATAAGCGTGAATTTAGGTTCATCTGTTTGATTCATGGCAAAATTATACCATCTTCCAGTTCTCCTATACCTATGAGCTGAGTTCTCAATCATAAGAGAATTCAAAATAGCAGTTATAAAAAAAACATATTCCAGGAAATATGTTACAGTGTATTATGAGTTTGGAAACTAATTATTTTGTTTATTATACAATCCTATCATCTCAGAGCTGAGTGATGGCTGAATAGGAATTTAACAAGCAGTAGACAAAAGGGGATGCAGACGGTGGTAGCAGGCTGAGTGACTTAAGTGAAACTAATTATTCAGTTGCATAGGAACAATTTTCTGCTAAGATAAATTTCGGTAGTTCTGCTGTTGATATGTTTCTTGTGTTATACCTTCGTGGTAACACTTAATGACAACTAACACAGAAGGAGATTGTTTGAATGCAACATCTTGCCAACTTCACACGCCAAGATTCCTTGCTAATTATTTGACTTGATTACTTTAATATATTCTTTTTTAGGCTAATATCTCTTTTGGAGTACATCTGTGAAATGACGTGATGAAATACTACTCATTTTTTGGGTGTTTCTTTTTAATCATAGAATTACTTTTCTGGCCCGCTGGTTGGGTTCTGCCCTCAGAGCCACACTCCATAAAGCATCGCATTCCCCAGCACTTCTGAGCTGTGAGTGTGGCCATTAGCAGATGGGATTTTTTTCCCCATTTCTCTGTGCTATTTTGCTTTGATACATTTTCAGCACAGCCGTTAGCATTTGCAGCATATTTTTTTTTAAGTGGCATATTTTTAGAAGAAATCTGTTATGCATTATTTTAGATGATACCTGACATTTAAAGAGCACGATCGCCAAACGTGTTGTGCTTTAAAGAGAACGTTTGGGGAAATGGCTATCTTAAAAAGATGCAGCACAATTTATTTGAGCAATTTGTTTGAAATTACGTTCATCGGTATGAATTTCCTTGCCATCTATTCTATAGGCCTGGGTTATGAGCTGGAAAAAGATAAAATGGCTGGTCAGAGCCAGTGATAGAAGCACAGAGCTAATTCATGCTCAGAGCTAGGAAAGTAATATGAAATTATTGTATTGCGCAAATTAGTGACGAAGCAAAATAATACTTTAAAAGGAAGACATCAGAATGTTTAATTGACAACTATTACTTTATAGCATATTAAGAAATAATACTGTGTATGTTCTGTGTCAATAATGAAGTCTTGATGCTCTAGGAGTTCACCAGAGCATCTCACTTAGAGCATTGACAAGAAGGGCAGAGAGCCTGCTCTTGTTTGCAGAGAAGTCTGAGCTGTTGTGCAGATCGTTTGAGGTGTTTTCTTGGGGATGTAACTAGGAGACTCAGAACGACCGTTGAGATGAGCAGGTTGCCCAAGCTAGTGGAGTCAGGGCTGTCATCGAAGAACTGGGAGCTGTTTTGTTTTGCCTGTATCGCCTTTGTTTTGCCCGTCTGGTGGGCTTTGCTGCCTGGATGAAGCTGGACCTGAGTGTGCAAGGAGATGTGCTTGTGCGGTGTTGCCCGCGGCGGAGCGGGCCCCGTGCAGCGACACGGCATCCTGCCCTTATGGCCGCCAAAAATCTTAGAGACTTGTGACTCATGCGCTCCTTTTGATAACACCTGTGGTGCTTAACAGTTAATTTCCGTAAATTGTTTGCCTGAGTCATTTATCCTGCATTGTAAGCATCAGTATGGGAAAAGCCAAACGCCCTAGGACTGGCAAAGGAAAAAGGAAAAGCAGCAGCTGGAAGTGGGGCTCCCAGCAGATGAGCAGGACCCTTCCTTTGAACATCTCCCAGGGGTCTGGGCTTGGCTGTTTCCTCTTTATTGGTAACTGCTGGCACTTCACATACAAAGGGAAAAGTGAATGCCTTTCTTCTCCTTCAAGGTGATTCTAATGTTTCAGCAGTGAGCTGGGGTGGACGCAGGCACTCTTGCTGCTCCAGTGGATTGCTCTGCACTGGCCGGCACTGCAATGGGTCAGACACCTCTAGCTTTATAGAAGCAACGTAGTGGTTCTTTGAATGTCTTGCTAGCCTTTGGACTAAGTGGTACTTACCTGCGGCCTGCTGGGGAGCCTGAGAGCAAGAGTTACAGAAGAAGCCATCCCAAGAAGAAAATAAATCAAAGAAGATGGGGGGAAAACTGGATGCGTCTAGAAGCAAGAGCAAGAGAAGGTGAGGGGATAGCCCGCACATGAGGTAAGTTGAGTCTCTTGCTCATATCCATCCAGGTTAGAAAGGATCCAGGCAATGACAGGAAGGATCTACGTTGCTGTTCCAGATGTTGCAGGTCTGAGCGTGACATTAAGCATCTGCCCTCCCGCATTCTGCCTCCCTGTTCAGGCAGCTCTTCCTCCCACCCTCTCATCACAAACGTACCTCAAGTCTCAGCCACTGCTGTAAATGAACTATAGTCACTTGTTATGACTTGCGTTTCCCGATCCAATGGGCGTGTGTTATTGCATTAGCACTTGGCACTTCTATTAAATTATGACCCTGTTAGTACAGTTTAATTTATTTGAGCTACATTTATGAAACATATAAATATACTTTCCTAGACACAGTTGCTGCTGCCAAACACAGGCTGTAAACTCGCTGCAAAGAGTGGAGGCACTTGCAGCTTCAGCTGGTAGCACATCTGGCTCCGTCCAGGTGTGTTCAGAGGGTGTGCAGGTGTTACAATGGCATCATGCATCTGTGTGTGTCTTCCACAAATACAGCATCAGTTAAAACACCTGAATTTAAAATGCATCATACCTAGTTACTGCAAGGGAAAAGCCCACAGATACCTCAAGGGTACAGTGGTTGCTCCAACTTGCCTCTAAAAGAAAAAAATAAAGAAATCTTGAACTAAACAAAAGAACATTATTTATGGAAAGAAACAGTAATGAAGACTAGAACTGGTATGGAGAAATATTGCAGCTACTAAATACTCAGCAGTAACCAAAAACAACCATCCTGATAGACCTGTTCCTGGTGACAGAGATGAGGTTCTCAGGGACATGGGGCAGTGCCAGGGATGGGTTATGGTTGGACTTGATGATCCTGAGGGTCTTTTCCAACCAAAATGATTCTATGAATCTATGAAATCACAGCACAAACACATTATTATAACTACTTTGTGTGCTGTTTTGTAGGAAAGATTTTTGTCGCTCTCTGACACCGTTCAGTACCCAAAGGCACTGAAGGGGAGTCGCAGCCCCACTGCTGGTGATGGCCATGGGGATTTATTGTTGTGCCCAACACCTCCGAGCTGTCCCAGCCGTCAGCGTGCAGTGTATTTCTTAGGTGACATGGGGATATAAGGGGCTTGAGGTGCCAAGTTTTAATCTTCTAATTTTGAAACCTCTTTGTCTTTTCAAACTAGATGGCTTTTGCATTTATCCCTTCCTGTGCTCACCGGTAAAGCATTTCAATCCCTCAAATGTTAAATCTTGTAGATGTGCAAGTTCTGGTAATACAGGGCAGGCTAAAAATGGTGCAGGTCTGAAATGGCAGCAAAGAGCAATCAAGTGTTCATTCCTTAAAGAAGAAATGCCTGGTGTTTATTCCATGAATATTAAATGTTCAGTGTGAAATACAGAAGGCCACTTTCGGAGACAGAAGGTAACAAATAGGAATAATGAGTAACCATATGTTTTTATGCCCATATTTTCAGGGCTCTGTTCACTCCTGCTTGAAGTACCAGGTAACTCTAGTCTTGAAACAAACATTGTGGGTTTTAATAATGAGCCCATTTCTACCCGTAATCTTTGCCATCCCTCACACATGGGTGCATAGCAAAATATGAAGTTGTGGCATGGAGACATTGCTAAATTGGTAAATTATGACAGGCAGATAGATCTGATCTCGGAAAGAGCAGAGTGCTTGGACAATGCATTCACCCGCAGGTTTTGTATCTAGTCACAAGTTATTTCAGTAACAAGGTCTGACAAAAAGTCCATTCAGTAGTTACAGATAAGGCTGGGATTTATAGACCTTGGGGGAATAAAGTGCCTTATTTGATTTAGATGGGTCTGTAACCTCAAGCAAGGCCCTCTGGAGAATTATGCTGTATTTGGTGTCTCTTCCTGGATTGTTTCTATCTTTATATTTTAATGATACTAAGATGGTTGTTAGTGAGATTTTTATGGTATCCTGTCAAATTAAGCAGAGTGCCCAGGCTTGATTTCTACATTTGTCAGTGCCCTGTGCTGCACACGCCAGCGCGGGGATGTGCGGCTTTGGGGGTTTCTCTGCCTTGCTGCATGTGTGGGGCTGAAATCTTGGTGCAAAGCAATAGTGCAATCATTCGGGGTCGTTCTCCCTGTGCCTGTCAGATATTTACCTCTCAGAGCATGGTAAAGGTGACACTTTCCACATGCCTGCAACAAGCTTCACACTCTGCTTCCCATGAAATTAGTGGGGATTTGCCAGTGATACCAACAGGAACAAGTAATGCCGTATTCTCAGTAGTTTTGCTCCAGAGGATTTTAGGAAGCGTTTTGAATTAGGAACATGCTTGTTTCTTTGTGCCTTAGTCCACTTGCCTTTCCTCTGACACTACGAGGTGGATTTTAGAAACTCAAACATTTCATGTCTAAACTCTGATGTTACAACATTGTTGACTGGGTTGTACTGACATCAGCAATCCCATGGATGCTACAGCCAGCAAGGACAGCTTTGGTCATAAGAAACAAGAGAAAAATTCCTGCTGCAGAAGTGAGAGCATTCTAAATGTGTCAGATTACTAAATTAAAGGATTAGGTAAAAATAACAGGGATTGAAAAGCAAACAAGTCAAAAAACACTTTAAAATGTACTAACCAAGACCTGGTACCACCATGGACATTTGCCTCCTTCATGTCGCTGGGGTTTGGATGGGAAGTGAAGAGCCCGTCACAGGGGACGCAGCCCTTGGACCGAGTGCAGCCTGACTTGGAGGGAGGACATCACCCTTCGTTCATCCTGCAGCCTTCACATGTGCCAGTGCCCTCCTGTGGCTTTTTGTTGCTTTGATGCCATAAATCAGCAATAGACCTGGCTTAGCCAGATATTAAACCAGATTTACAGTGGTCCTGCGCCCTTGCAGTGTCACACAGCCGGATGCCTTTGGCGCTGGGATGCTGCCGCCCCCAATGTATGTGCAGGGGCACGTCACAGCACGAACAGCTTTGCTGCAAGTACCGCGTCCCTCATCATCTGTGCCTTCACTTCCACAGCGCTTCTCCAACCAGAGTTATTTGACATCTGATGGCGAAAAAAAATGAGAAAAAAACACATAAGCAACAACGTGGGATTTCACGTTGTGGCAGATGCAGTGTTAAGCACGTTGGGAACGTCCACATCCTGGTGTTGCCGGGACTTTATGCCACTTGAACACCGGTCACCCACAGCTGGTGGGTTATTTGGTGAGATTTTCGAGACCCAAAGTGACTTTTTCTCCTAAATCTTGCCTGCAATGGTCACTGGCTCTGCTCTGTATTGCCTGTTCCGAGTTATGGGGACCAGACCCAAACACTGGGCTGCAGGGACCCTAGCGACAGCACACCCCCTCACCCGTTCCTTGAAACAGCCCTTTCCTCGCAAGATCAGGGTGTTCCTTTCATAAGTTAACAGCACCTTTCCAAGAAGCTGCTCAGACTCTTTGGCGCAGTCAGAGCTCGTTCAGGGAAGAGTCCTGTCTGCAGCACCAGCACATATGATGGCCAGTAACAGGAATCAGATTGCCAAAAGAGCAACCTGGCCAGCTTTTGCAGCTGTATGTGTGACTTCAGCCTACTGGGTCTCTTTCTGAAGCCGGCAGAAGCTAGGGTGATGTCACTAAAAAATATCTGGGTTTGGTTTATCTGCTTTATATAGATGCAGGCAAAATCATGAAAAGTAACCTAAAAGGTCATTAATCAAATTTAAAACCTGTTTTGATTTATAATT
Organism: Nesoenas mayeri; assembly: GCF_963082525.1. Classification (NCBI taxonomy): domain Eukaryota; kingdom Metazoa; phylum Chordata; class Aves; order Columbiformes; family Columbidae; genus Nesoenas; species Nesoenas mayeri. Next base: position 11,044,592 of record NC_137550.1, on the reverse strand, counting down.
TGAGAGAGGCAGTAGTTATACCTTCCCACATTTGGGACTGATAAATAACTATTTCTGTGCTGATTAATTTACTTTTCTTCTACTTGAAACTTGTTCTGGCCAGAAAGAACTATCATAATGCCACCGGTTTTCTCAATGCAGATAAAAATGACTGCAACTAACCTGAAAGTTGTGCTGTGGTGAGAGGAGGTAGAGCAAGAGGTTGCTCAGGGTGAGGGTGTCTCAGGGAGAAGACGACAGAGCAGGTGGGCTCTGCATCATCCTCTTCCCTCTTTTCCATATTAATGGTGTACATGGAAAATAGGTAATAATGAAAAAGAAACGTAATAGATACTCTACAAAGAGCATATAGCAGCTCTGGCTTCTGAGGGATGATCTCACATGTCAGCGTGGGGAACATGCTCAGCCTGGAAGTGGTGCTGTTATTTTATGCAAGATCAGCCTTCATGATTAAGAAATGCTCTAGCGATTCCTGAATTTGGAGGGAGAGTTAGCCAGGGTTTTTAAACTGAACCCAGAGCTTTGGGGACCTAGTTCAAGGGTGAGATTTTAAAGAGTGGCTGCACATCGTTTTTCAAAAATCATTTCACTCCATCAGCCTCGTCCTGTTACCTGAGCAAACAGCACCAAGGGGTGCAGCAGGACTTTTGGGCTGGTGTCCCCCGCCAAGTGGGGCTGAAATGCAGTGGGGAGGAGGCCCCAGAGCCACTAGGCAAAGGGCAGAGGTGATTCCCTTTGAGACAGTACCACATTGCATATGGAAAAAGCCTGGCACTACTTGTTTTCTAGCAGTCACTGATGGCTGAAGAAGGGAAGGAAATGCTGCCAGCACCTGAGCGGAGTCTTCTGACAAACGAACCAATAAACCAAACTGCTGAAACAGCAATAAAACCCACCTAGGGTTTTAGGTCCTAGGTGTAAATAATGTTTGCAACTCTCTGACGAAGTGAAGCCTGTGAGAATAGATTTGCATTGATCTTCTTAACGTCGTGCCCCTCTTAAATAAATCAACCATAGCAAATGGCTTGGTTAGCCATTGGGGGCAATAGTATTCAGTATGAGGCACCCAGGACTGTTTCTCTAGGATCACGTCTTCTCATCATTTGTGGATGCCAGCAAAAAAACAGTCTTCAGTTTGGTAAAACTGTCACACAGGTCCAGCCTCACATGGATAAGCCTGTATCAGCCAAACCTACTACATCTGGATGAAAAGCACAAGCAAGCAAACAAAAAAATCCTTCTGTTCTGGTGACGAAGGAAAACACTGCAAGTTTCTGCCCAGGAATACCATCTGATGACATCCAGAACACTGACATCCCCATCCTGATTGCCTCCGTTCGTTCTCTTGGGCATACAGAGTGCAACAAGAGAGCACAAGCTCTCAAACCTCAGAACATTTTTACTTTGATAAAAGCAACCAAACTACTAGAGAGCTGGGCTGGAAAACCACACAAGAGGAGATGAAAAAGAATCATGCCATAAATTAAAGGCAGAAGAAAAACAGCTGAAGCCACCCGGGAAAGGGCTGAGGACCTCATAGGATATCCTGTGCAGCCCAATAACAGCAACCTAATTAAAGAAGCAGCTGGAAACAAAATTATCCAAGGAAAAAAGATGAGGAAATGGAAGTCTTTTGAGATAGAGACTCAGAAACTGAGCAAATGATGCTCTGAGCCGTTTTGGGGCAGCACAGCTGCCTGGGGAGGCAGGTGGGCAGCTGGGACACAGCCTTCCTGTGCAACCCTGGCGAGTCATTTAGTCTCTCTGTTCTGCTGCCTCTAAGGCAATTAAAAAACAATACCCCCTCAAACAAGCAGTGCCAGTGTGAGCTATGAAAAACCCCACACTCCCAGAAAAGCCCTACGCTTCCCTCTGTAATAGCAAACAAAGCACTTTGCAATGTGCTAGCCTTCAACCTGCCGGGATGGGCAGGGCTGGTGCTGCCCAAGAGCCTTTGCTGGGATGGCTGAGCTGCAGCTGAGGCCCATGACGGAGGATTCGTGTTCCATGTGTGCTGCTGAGCACTCGTCGAGAGAAACACCACGATGCAGATGTGTCCTTCTGCCCTTCCATCAGGGTCTCAGTCAAAGCCATGCCTGACTCCGCCTGTTAAACTGACCCAGAGATGAGCGATTGGAAAACGTACCAGCAGCCAGGCTCACTTTTCAATATATTTACTTAACTTGGGAATTTGGGAGCCGAGGAGTCCATCCTGCAGCAGCTCACATTGCATCCCCGCAGGTGCAGCGCTGGGCCGGGGGCTGCAGAGGCATCACCGCACCTTCTCCCACGTCAGCTCGCTGAAGTCCTGCTGCACAGGGGAGCGTCTCGTGCATTAAGAGGTCTTGGGATTAATTTCCTGGAAGCAGACAAAATTGTTCCTTAGGACTTTGTTCAAACAAGCTGCATTTCACGCGCCATCTGTGAAGCACAAATTAGTGCCTTTCGTAGCACATAGAGAGGGCTTCTTCACTCAGGTACGTGCTGTTCATCCCAGCAAATCAGCGGAGCCAAGGGAGACTGGGACCTGGCTCAGGAAACCTCCAGGTCTGCGTGCTGGGGGCACAGGACGGGCTAAGGCAGGGCAGGACAAGCACCGGCTACTGCTTCATGTTGGTCTTTCCTTCCCCAGTCCTCTATAACATGACCAGCTCATCTCGTACCACTATCCGCTGTCCCCATGCGGGGCGGGATGGTGGCAGCCCCCGGCACAGCCGCATCCCAGCACAGGGACAGCACCGCCGGCAAAGTGTCGCTGGGCCCGGTGCATCCAGCAGCTCCTCAGTGCTTGCCTGTCCATCCACTCTGCTCCTCCTACCAGGACAGATGGACAGAGCAAACCACCTTTTTCCTACCCGGGCTGAGGTATTGCAGTACCTCAGCTGACAAACAGGGCCATGACAAACAAGTGAAAACCCCACTTTAGGCAAATTCCCATCTGTTTAGTTAAGATAATTTTAGTTTACTACTTTATATTTTTTTTTGGCAGTTACGTGTGCACAATTAGCTACAATCTTGGCTTTAAAAAAAAATAAAGCACCCTAATTAGCATGTTAAGCCTCCTCATTTCCCAATACTGTATAATGTTGTGAAAGCTAATCTATAATGTATTGGATGTTATGCAAATTCTCTGTACTCCATATGGGGTTTATAAAGGCATGCAAATTAAAAATAGTGTTTGGAATAGGACTAGGGGGAGGGGAAAATTTGCACAATAAAATATGTGGATAGGAGAAAAGGTGTTTATAACCTTCTCCCTATTGTTTGTGTATTCTCAGCTGCACAATGCTTTTCAAAGCAGAGAGATGTATTGCATAAAATCTCTCCAAATTGGATAGTTTTTAAATGAAATTTAAAATGAGAGCACTGTTCTCTAAGCAATAATCCATACCACTCTTTCTGCTGGGGGTTGTAACAGGCTGGTTAAAGACACTCGGCTTTCACTGACTTGCATTTCAATAGTCTGAATCATGCACAGCTTCTTGTAGTGTATTTGCCAGGGCGTCACCAAGGGCCTCGTCACAACACAGCTGCGCAGGAGGGTCCATGGGGGTGGCTTGGCCAGCACCTGGCCGGTCTCCATTGGCATAAACCAACAGGGCAGGTGCATTACCTGCGGCACCCGGGGTGTTTACGGTGTCCCTCTAGAGCAGCTTTCATCCTGTTTGTGTTTTATAGCCCTTCCTATATGTGGATGCAAATGTAGCTGGGATACAGCTGGCTTTTCGCAATGCCACGGGATGGAGGGGCTCCATGCCTACTGCCACAGCCCAGCCAGCAGACACGTCCCGTCCCGTGGGGCTTGTCACCACCGCCTGTGTCCAGCTGAGTGTGTACAGTCTGCCCTGATTGATACTTAATTGGATTACAGCTGCTGCTTAAAAATAGCAATTTTGTAAATATAAAACTTTGGCTTTTGTCAAAACGGGCCCTGTGCAGACCAGAAGGATGGTGCTGCCTCTGCCTGGCCAGCTGGGAAGCTGTGCCAGCATCACTGCTGCTGCAACCAGAGACCAGCAGTTCACCCATCTCCATGGCTTTTTTTGCTTTCTGTGCTGGCCTCAGTAATGCCGTGCTGGGTCATGTTGGTGCAGCCCATGGGGCATCCATGTGCAGCCCATGGCCTGCCCGTGCTTGGCCAAGTGCAGTCTGTGCCCCACCACGCCCTCTGGTGTGGCCCCTAACTCCCACTCTCCTTCCAAAGGGCACATAGCACCTCCAAGGGCAGCACTTTTCAACATCAGCCATCTCAGAAGCAGCTTCTTGGCAAATGGGGGAATTGGGCTTTTTTTCAGCAGCTGCTTTTTGCAGTATCTCCATGCTGCGGGCACGGCGGGGTTCAGCCACTCCTGCTGCTCGAGGGCTGTGAGCCCTCCCAAACTGTGGACATTTCTCTAAATGCCGCCATGTAATTAAGCTTGTGCTTAAGGTGTTTTGTATAGGTTGCGCTGCTCCTGAGTCTCTTCTGCTTTGCAGAGTTGTGCACTTTGGGCAGGGAGGCAGGGAGCAGCAAGAAGTGAGACCGGGGCAGGACGTGGGCTGAGCTCCTGCCCGGAGGGACTCCAGCATGGCATGTTACTGTTTGTGCTGCCGCAGGGAGCCCAGCGTTGGCCCATGCAAAGTGCCAAAGCCTTGGCAAGGATAAGGAGCCATCCCCTTCCTCCCCACCTCCTGCCCCGCACAGCCACGGGCATGAGCTTCAGGAAGGAGCAGGGATCAATGCTGTTCACACAGGAGCAGGAACTGAAGCCGTCCTTAACAGAAGGAACCTGTCTCATGGAAACAGGCAGGAAAAACACCGAGACATCCCACAAGGAGAAAATGGAAATTACAAAACCCAACCGAGGGCTCCACTTGTGCCCCTTTTCCGCAGAGAAGGGATGGGCGAGCTCGGGTGCCCCTGGGCTTGTGGGCTTTTAGTAGCACCAGAGTCAGCAGCTCCCTTCACGCTGCCAACATTTCCCACCCTGGGCACTTCCAGCCAGCATTTCCTCGTTCACTGATTTGTTTTATAAGGGTCTGCATTTGCTTATTTTCTGCTGCAGTTCCCTGGAGCGGCGGAGCTGGGGATGCAGCAGCTCCGGGGAAGAGCAGCCGCCGGCACCGGCAGGAGCTGGAGAACCAGGGAAAATGCCGTGAGGGCTGCGGAATCTGCTCTCTGACACCCACCCTGGGGTGTTCAGCTTTGCAGATGTGCAGACACACACACGCACCCCATGGCGCGGGGTCACCCGGGGGCCTGGAGCTGCAGGTGCTGTTTTACTGTAAGAAGCCCCAGTTTCTGGTTTGCCAGACTTGCTGTCTGTTAGTGCAATTGGAGGGGTCCTGCTCGATCAAACCCACCGCAATCTGTAAAGCTACTGTGGATGCCTGTGAATGCACCAAACTGGGAAATTGGACTTGCTTTGTTTCTAGAACCTTCATTTAACAGTGAGTGCCGATTACTCAAAGCGATATGGGCAGGACCTGGTAATATAGTGTTGCTCTAGAATTAACTTAAGGGGATGATCCAGTTGCCTGCAGTGTAAATACTTTGTGGCCAGGAACCCTGCTTTATCGCTTTGTATAGTTTTAAAGTAGTTTAAAGATTGAATAACATAAAATAACATAATATAATGTTATTTATGTTATTTCCCACGTGAAGAACTCCTGTAAACCTTGCAGTATTGAAACTCAGTGAACAAGGCATCTTAGACAAGCTGAAAAACAAATGGTGGTACGATAAGGGTGAATGTGGAGCCAAGGACTCCGGAAGTAAGGTCAGTCGCTGAAGGTCTTTTTGTACTGATTAGCAATCACATTTTGACCCACTGTTTGTTTATACAAGGAATGACTTTCAAAAGTTGATATTTACGTTTTGAAGGTTGAAAGAAAAGAATAGAAAAACATAATTTAAGTCTCTGAACATGACAGCATTTTTCTTTTATGCAGTGACAGACTGTAGTTGTAAGTATGTTTTACTATTTGAGTATTTCGCTAGAAAAACATGGAAAGAGAAGCCCCTCAAAGCCTCGCAAGCTGGTATCTCATTTAAATGTGCAAGTTTCAGCGCACTTGGTGTGTATTATTCAGGCCAGCATCTTTCCTTAGTTTTACTGAAAAAAACACATTTTTATTTCAAAATTGTGACTTAGATTCTCTACATGTCAGTTTGGGAAACAGCCACGTGCTTGCTAAGGGTGGACAATTTCAGGACAGACAGGAAAAAATGCCCTTCCTGTCCTATTTTCCAATTCTGTTTGAAATCGATTTGCTTAGGAAAAAAAATCTAGAAATCCTATTGGTAACTCATTGCATAAGTATTGCAAACTCTTTTGCATTCTGCTTTGCACCTTTTTGCTGCTGTGCTGCCCTGTCCCACCCCAGCCCTGCTGCAGGGCCAGTGCACACCCCAGCGGAGGTGCCACCCTGAGGTGACAGGTGCATCAGTGCCATAGCTGCACGCTTAAATTGCAGGAGATACTTATTTACACCATTCACTTGAAAGAAAACATTGAGGATTTATTTTAAAAATGCTTATAGAGCCCTTGAGGAGCAAAACACCATAAAAGTGCTGGGCTTGTTGGAGTGAAGGACATTTTCAAAGGCACCAAGAGGAGGAGAGATGATGCTCCAGCTGAAGTCAGTCGCAGTTCAGTGCCTGACTCCCTTGGTGCCTTTGGAACTGCTCTCTGTAATCATTCAAACAGAAAACTATAATTTGGAAGCACCCTCTTGGTGTCGGAGGATAATTTCAAGTTCCATCAAAGCCAACAGTAGAAATTCATTTTTGGCTGGGCTGGAAGTCTCATAGGGCACAACCCTGTATCTGTTGTATGAGATAAATTTGGGCTCATGGGACATCTGAATGCACAGCAGCTGCAGAAGGAAACTGTAATTGAAAAGAGGTGTGTAAATGAGTAATAGCTTTAGTTTCAATGGCAGGCTGTTTGCTACCACTGCACCTGTCCAAACTGCCTGTGAAATGCACAGACACTGAAGAGGTAGAGCATTCCCGTTTCTGACTATGAGCGGTTGTACTGTCCCTGGAAACACTTGGAAAGCGAGCTCCATGTCCCCCGGGCACAGCCCCGCGCTGCCTCCCGCTGCCGGCCGCGCAGCAGCAAAAGGGTTGCAGCTCTATTTAACTGGATTACAGAATCCCGTTTTTTAAAATGCAAGCCTTCTCCCACATCTGACATGTACTGAAGGAGGGTAGACCCTGGCCAGCATTTTTTGTGTTGCAGTGACTGGCTGCATTCAGTAACTCGCTCCCCTTTGCTCACTGAAGGCGTTAGTTCAGCTCAGGGCTCTGCTGCCTGACCTTAAAGTAACTGACCATCTTCCTAGGGTGGTTTTTATCCTAAGTGTTGAAAAAAAAGATACAGAGGTTTAGCAGCATCTCAGTAATTTTATCTACATTCACCAAAACTAAATGTGCAGTGGTTTGGGGTTTTTCTTTTTGTTTTATAACGGCCTTCCGTAAAACCTGCTGGTTTACGCAGCCGCCGCTGTCCCCGACAGAGCTTTCCCAAGGTGCCTTTGCCACCGGAGATGCTCGGCCATAGTCAGGTTTGCTCCGGGATGCTGAAGGCCTGGAGAGGTCAGTGGCCAAAACAAATCTCCTGTCGGCGGAATCAGCCGGTTTCACCCACCGAAGGGTGGAGACGAAGCGGCCGCTGCTGCACAGCCCCGGCTGCCGGGGATGGGGGGACAGCACCGAGCCAGGAGCGGGACACCGAGCGCCACCAGTGTAGTTATTCCAGCTAGGACTAAAGTAGCCTGTTGTCTGTCTGTCTGTCTGCTCCTCGCAGCAAAGCTAACAGCGTGGCTCGTTTCCCTTAGGACAAGACGAGCGCTCTGAGCCTCAGCAATGTTGCCGGGGTGTTCTACATCCTGGTCGGGGGCCTGGGCCTGGCCATGATGGTGGCGCTGATCGAGTTCTGCTACAAGTCTCGGGCCGAGTCCAAGCGCATGAAACTCACCAAGAACACGCAGAACTTCAAACCCGCTCCGGCCACCAACACCCAGAATTACGCGACGTACAGAGAAGGCTACAACGTGTACGGCACAGAAAGTGTGAAAATCTAGGGGTACGGCGACGGGCCGGGAACTCACAGCCGCTGGGGTTTCTTTCTTTTTCTGCTGTTTTTAAGCTGTGCGTGATATTTTGTTGACTGCTGCCAAAAGGGCTTTTCAAACGTCAGCTGGTGGCAGTTTCAGAAGATAAGGGATTGAAATTTCTTCCCTGAACAGAAGTAAGCCTGGTACCATCCCATATTAAAATCGAACGTGCAATAGCTGGCTTCATGGTGGAGTGAGTAACTTCTCTCTCCAGCGTTGTGCTAGTTCAGTACGTTTTGTGTTAATTGCTTTAAAAATACTGTCGTCAGAATTCACATCTCTCTTGCTAGTGAACTCTTCCCCTTTGGTTTTTTTAAGCCGTAATTACGTCAGGTAAGTGCTGTTAGAAAATCTCAAAAAAAAAATCTACAATAGAACAAAAAAGTCTCCACTCAAGATCGTGATTTCTAAAACATGAAAAGTAGAGTCGAATTGCCAAAAAACGGCTGTGGAAAAAGCCAGTTGGCCCATGACACGCTGTGCCTCTGCCCAGGCTGAGCTTCCCTGCCCCGCCGTGACGAAATCTTTCTGGTTTTATTGTAGATCCTCACCCTGACAGCACGCAAGAGGAGGAGCAGCAGAGAATGCGGCTACTTCACAGATTCGGACCACCTGAGCCAGTTGTACTCTCTCCGAGGTGTCAGGCATGACACGAGTTGATGATGGTGCAATGTACTTTTAATAGGAAAAACTGATATTTTTTTTCCTTCAGTGCCTTATGGAAGACTCTGAGACTCACAACAATGCAAACCATCACTGAAATATTCTTGCTTTGCTTGAAAGAAGAAAAAGAAGATAAAAGAAAAGAAAACTAAAAAAAAAAGAAAATAAATAGAAAATGAGAGAAAGAAAATGGAAAGAAGAAGGAAAGGAAAGAAGAAGGAAAGGAAAGGAAAGGAAAGGAAAGGAAAGGAAAGGAAAGGAAAGGAAAGGAAAGGAAAGGAAAGGAAAGGAAAGGAAAGGAAAGGAAAGGAAAGGAAAGGAAAGGAAAGGAAAGGAAAGGAAAGGAAAGGAAGGAAAGGGAAAAGGAAGGAAAAAGGAAAGAGAGAAAAGGAGAAGAAGTAGTACTGGTAATGACATATTAGTATGTGAAAAAAAAAAAAAGAATCTTGTAAAAACAAAAATCAGTGCAACAAAAGCCATTCTTTGATACCACTGCACAGTAAATGAACTTGTGTCCTGGAAGCAAACCGCAGCCGGTTTCATCAGCCACCCGATCGTATTGAATTACAAAACTCCTCCTGACACAAAGCCTCAGAATCTGCTGCGTGCGAACACGGACTGGCCTGTCACTGCTTGTCTGAGCTGATGTCAAGATGTTTCAGTATTTACTTACCAGTGGTGTGATTTTTTTTCTTTTCTGAGCCATTTTAAACACTCCAGCTAACTTGAGCAGTTCTGTATAGCAGTAAAAGCTGTAACACCTGACGAAAAGAATCTGTGCATTAAAACCAGCTAAGGTCAATGACTCTGAACCTGTAAATCCAAGAGAAAGTAATTTGTGGAACTGCATGTCTTGCTTCCAGATCAGTAAATTAATGTATTGGGAAGGAACTAAAGTGCGGGCAGAAAATATTGCATTCCATGTTTTTTTTCCTCCTATCATCAGGCATACCTACAGGGGCTTTGTTAAAATGGCATTGGGTGGCTTTATAAAAAACAATTTTAAAAGCTACTTGCTGTTTAGGTTCAGACCATATATCTCTTTTCTTGCTGTGCATTTGCTTTCTAATTCACTGTTCAGTATCAAGCAACAAAGCAAGAGAAGCGCAGGTTAGTTTTTCCCAGGCCTGACTCCGCTGCGCCCCAGTCCCCTCCCAGCTAGCACTGTGCTCCGCTGATGCTTCTCGGCCGTTTTAAAACAGATGTGAGGAGAGAGGATAGTAACTCAAATTAGAGCTGCAGTTCCAGAGTAATATTAAGCGATCTAACGTGGCTCCTGCTAGTACTGTTCTATTATATCAGCTCTTGTTTCGTGGCTCCCGGGGAGAGGATGCTCCTGTCCGCCGCGGGCCGGAGTCGCCAGTACTCACATCCAGCCTCTCAGCAGCAGCCTCGAACCTCTGCCTGGAAACTACTTAACTTCATTTAGAAATAAAATTTTAAAAAAAATAAAAAAAAAAAAAAAAAACAAGTAAAAGACAAAATAAAACCGTCAAACATATTGTCAGCCACAGGGGAAATGTTCAATGGAATATCTGCATACTAATTACCTCTAATCGACAATATGTATTTTCTGTAGTTTACTGTAGAGTTTTATTTCATCAGTAACATACAACGAGAAAGAAACTCATTTAAACCAGTCTGACCCTTAGGCGTTTAGTTTGCTGATGATAGATTTGAACTTTTAATAGGATTTAAAAAAGAAAAAAAAAAAAAAGGATTACACGAGGAAAGTCTTGTTAAAAATAAGTATTTCCAACAAAATGTAATATAAAATCATTTTAAAAGTTCATAGGAGAATAATTTATTGTTTGAGTTTTTAACAAGATATTGACAAGGTATTGTTTTCATTTTCTGTTCATGAAACTGTGATTTCTTTTCCAAGTTCTGAAGGCAGCCCCGTCCCAGCGCGGGCGAGCTCCAGCTGCGCGCTTAGGAGTTGTATTTAAACGAACATTTTTCTTAAAAGCTGTACAAAAGATGTATGTTTATCAAATCCATTTTTAAGAGTGGAGGCTTCACACTAGTGAAGGGAGTTTGGTAAATGGTTCGATATTTTTTAAACTTGCATGTAAAGCTAAAACAAAACGTGTTGAGTGCTTACCAATTCTGGCTACCAACTTCAAGCTATTGGAAGTTCGGCGGCAGTCTCACGATGATTTGTTTCGGTATACTCTTTTCATTTGTTTTGCTTTGGGGGATTTCAGGGTTCTTTCCTTTTTCTTTTATTTTTTTTCCTCTTTCTTTTTTTTTTTGTTTTTGGTAATTTAAGTTCCTATTTTCAGTCGTTGAAACTGCACTTCAGTGAGCAGAAAAAATGCCAAGCAAACTAATGGCTGTAAAAGCATAAACTGCATGTGTGGGCATCAATTACTGAGCCTCATTTTAATGAGGTGTTGTACAAAGAGTTTTAATACATTTTGTAAATAAAACTGTAAAGAAAAAAAAAGAGCCCTCTGATCTTTCCACCGGAGGAGAGTCCCAACCTACTGATGTCCCTTTGGCCAGGCAGCCCTTGCTCTCTTTGTTTGGGATGCTCCACGGGTGTTTCATTTGGGGATGGGTGATGCCACCGATGCTTTGTCCATAACACGGAACCAAGGACATTGCTGGGAAATGCCTATTTCTGTTTCCGAATCCTGCAAACAAACTGTTTTCTCGATGAGTGAAGCTGGTTGATTTGGGGCAGGTCCAAGGGCACCCTGGTGGGGTGGTGGACGGGCACGGGAGCCCCCCAGATGATGCTGTGCCCTGCCCTGGAGTGGGCAGCAGTGTTACTAACATAAGTTATCCAAATGTTGACTATACAGGTGTATTTTCCTGCAGCTCTCGCATTTTCAGCAATGCTTTTTAAAAATATCTTGACCAACATTGCAGCGAATCCCGACTAATTTTTCGAGGGTACCTCATGCACAGTTTGGTTCGTCCAAGTCACCACAAACTCCAAACAATACAAAGTAATCCTGGTATTAACCAGCCAGTGTGCAAGCTCAGGAATAAGCAAGGGCTAAGTAAGAGCAATAAACAGCAATCATTTGACCCTAAAGCCTCCTGTAGGCTGAAGGGCTGGTGTTGTTTTTGGGGGTGGGCAGCACTGTGTGGTGCTGGCCCAACGAGGGTCACACCAAAAAGCAGATCCTAGAAAAATGGGTGTTAAGTTTTACTAATACATATATACCAGTCCGAACAAGGCAATTAGGGAATAATATAACCAAAAGCATTCAAAGTAGTTCAGTTTCCGGAGCCGTCAGTGGAAGCCAAAGGATCTCTACACTGTTCCAGTTCAGATCTAATAAAAAAGCCAAACCTGTAATAGCTCCTCCTCACAGCAAAGAGCAGCTCTGACAACAAAATAAAATAAATAATCAGCTGTAATATAACCCCCACTGTATTATTATGGCATAGTTTTCCTTCCAAGTTTTTGTGCGAAGCAATGCGACTTTTTTAAAAAAATAATTATTATTTATGGTTATTAAAAAATAATAAGTAATGGTTATTAAAATTAAATTACAACATTTATTTGGTGCTCATATTCATCATTTCAGTCTGGAAAATTGACTCTATTTTGCAGGCAGCAATACATAAACAGGCTCTGGATAATGATAGCTCTATTCAATTAAACTAAAGGATTTAAGTACAGAGATAATATTTTCATGGTTATTATAAATTTCAAAGTAATATTGACTGAGAACGTAGTAGATCTAAAAATGGTATCAGGGCGGACGGTGCTCACAGCACCTCCTGTGCGGTGCCCTGTGGGGAGGCAGGTTTGGCTAACCGCCCCCCACCACCCCAATCCTGCTCTAGCTCTGTGCTTGTCATTTCTTTGTTTCATCACCTGTCAACGGTAGGATTACTGAGACTGGTTTGTACCAAGGCAGCATCCCTGCAACAGCATCAGCAGAAGTGCTTTGCAGCTTACCGCGGGCGCGGAACGGGCACGGGCAGCAGCCGCACGGCGTGGCCAGGAGCAGCTGGACAACGTGCCGGTACCCAGCGCAAAGGAGCTGCGTGCACACTGTACAGGCCATGGACAGCAGAACCCTGCCCCTTCCTCTGCCAGCCTTTCCACTGCTCTCTGCCGCCTGCTCTGGTCGGTAAACCTCGCTGGCAGCACCCACATCGCTGGTTTTGCTGGATGCCGTGGTGCTGGCCAGCTGATGTGCTGGGCACCTGACACAAAGGGCAGGATAACGAAGCATGCACACACCAAGTTATTTATATATTGGGGTTTCTAACACTGAAGCGTTAGCCCTAAATTATTTATGATGACTGTGGCCTTTTAGGATGACAGGACATCTTACAGAAGAGCGGGAGGACAAGTTCCCACTCTGCAGGAACCTGTAATGAGAGGAGCTGGGCGGGGGGAGCGGGGAAGGTGCCATGAGGAGCAATGTAGCACAGGGTGGGGAGAGCAGAGCCGAGGAGGCACAGAGGCCTCCAGCAGCGCGTCGTTTCCAGCTGCTGAAGAGGCTGCTGGCATCTCCAAGCAAGCTGGCAGAACTAACGCCTAAAGGTGAACGCTGAGCCAGTTTGTAGCAGCAGACGAGGATCGAAACCAAACTGAGCAGTGGCACCTGGCCTGCCCCGGCAGGCACTTACAGGGGATTCTCCCAGCATCCATTTTTGCTGCAGTTTCAGGTCTTTGTTACCTTATTCTAGTTCCATGTGGTGTGGAAGCAGCAGTGAGGAGCTGAATGCAGCAGCAGCAAACAAGCTGAAGTCTAAAGGAGGCGGCTCTGAGGAAGGGCTGGGAAACATTGCAGGTGATCACAGACCTGCCGGCTGAGCTGGTGACTGGTCCACAACGAGTTAACAGGGGCCCATGCAAGTGTCCCAGCCTCGGTGGCAAGGAGAGGACAAGGCACATAAAGCCTAGGAGAAAAAAAAATGCACAGCACAAAAACCACCACCGTGATGCTGGTAATGACTGGTGCTTTAGATGATGTTTAGCACATAAATAAAGTAATTGACCAATTAATGAGCATGTGGCAGATGCTTGATACGCTGTAATAAGTAGGGAAATGTATGCTCTAACACAAGACATTGGCGAAACGAATGTAAAAGCGGAGCTGCAGTCTGTGCAGAGAGCAGGAGCGGTGCCCATGTTCTGGCAGCGAGCTGGGGCTGGGGGCAAGGCCACAGGTGCTGGGGGGACAAAGGGTTTGGTCATCACTGAGCAGGGCCCAGCAGGTGGTGAGAAAAAGGGATCATGCCAGAAAACCACAGCGTGGGGGAGTGTGTGACCAGCGAGTCTGGGACCAGTGAGTCTGGGCCCGGCCAGTTGCGCCCCCGGCTCCTGTCTCTGCTCTAAAACCCCTTTGGCCATTAAGACTCCAGCAGCGTGTCTGCGTTCACCACCAGCCTGCAGGCGCCGTGAGGATGTGTTGGCAGCTTTAGCGCTGCCCATCTGCTCAGCAGCACAAGAGAAGCCACTTGAAAAGCTCGGAGCTGCAGGACACGGGGCCCGGCGCTGCGCTCCCCGGAGCAACACTGACATGCAGCGGCTGGTCACCTGCAACCCGGGGATCTCACCCATCCCAAGGCCAGCTGTGCATGTCCCACTGGGACCCCAGGGCTCCCCCAGCACCTGTCACCCACTGGAAGAGCCCCAAGGGTGGCAGGACCCCAAAGGAAAGGTGAGCCCCAGCCAGCCCACCCATTCTCGCTCAGCTCGCCCTGCTTATGCACCCATTGAATCCCGTCTCCATTTGACGAACTCCTGCCCACCCGTGCTGCCGTGACAACCTCCCACACAGGACTGGCTCTTTCTGAGAGGGAGGGGTGTTTGCTGTGTACTCAGGGAACAGATTTTAATATCATTCGGAGCTTTTCAACAAATATTGGATTTTTATTCCAAATATGGGCTGAGCAGGCTAATTACCAAAAACCTACAAAATTAATGTAAGGGCCACAGTTTGATCTGAGACAAATAAATATAAATGGTATTTATTTAATATTCCCCTGCCCTTTAAACAAGGGAAGTTTGCCATAGTCAAGTAAAATAGCTAATTATAAAATAGCTGAAGCTGTGACCTATCACAGATGCTGCAGATTACACAAAGCAATTATAATATCACATCAGAATGGGGGCTTTAGATCAGGTTTTCCCCAGGGGCCAGGACCGCGGCAGGATGTGCTGGCTGGGTGTGCTGGCTGGGTGTGCTGGCTGGGTGTGCTGGCAGGCCTGCCCTCCCACTCACCCCCCATTCAGCCCCCTCTGTTCTTCCCCACAACCCTCAGATTTAGCCAATGGGGTCAATGCGAATGCCAGTGGCACTCCCTGCCACACAACCTGGCTGGCTCTGGACACACAGTCCCTTTCTTTCACTGCTTTTCCCAGCCCTCTGGGACTCTCTGACCCTTTATTTCCACTCAAGGTCTCTGGCCTTCCCCTCATCATAAGCTGCACTCTGTATACAACTCCAAACATGCCTAAACCCTCACTGATGTCTCCACACACGCAGCTGAGTCCTTGCAGAAACCCAAAGAGGGAAGAAGGACCAGCTTTCTGCTGGAAACTTTTCTTGTAGGAGAAAACCTTCCCATAGGAATGCACATGGCAAAGAGACTGTTCCTGTGGCCCCTTTCAGGCAATCAGGACATTGCGGAGCACATCTGCATTATCCCAGCTACAGCGTGTGCTTCCACAACGCACAGTACTCCCCTTCTGGCTACTGCAGTTCGCTGCTGCTGAGCATCCCTCACCCGCATTCCTTCTCCTCTCCCACCGCTGCTCATGGGCCCCTGTAAGCGTGATGCTGCTCCTGCCAGCTCAGTGGCATTGCGGGTGAAGGACAAGCCCTCCCGCCAGGGCTTAAAGCTGAATTTTAAATGATTGTTTCAGCTATGTTGCTGCCAGTCCCCTGTTCTGTTTGCAATCACAGGATGTTCAGCGGCCCCAGGGTGACCTGTTCCTTTGCCCAGCCAAAGCCCCTCTGGCCATGGCAGCTCCCTGGGGACACGGCTGCACCGTCAACCAGCCAAAGCCTCGGCTCATCCACACTCCAGCCTGTCCCAAGGACCACAGTGACTTGTTGGAAGTATTTCATCTTAGACTGCCCTAACGAGCTAATTAAAAGCACCTGTTTATTTAGCAAGGTCACACACCTTTTTAGTAATTCTTCCTCACCTGTAATTTGCTGAGTAACTCTTACCCAATTCTCTTCCCAATTTCTCCGTGTCTTTCTTGTCCTGTGGGCCGGGGGTTCATAATCTTCTCCAATTCATTCGGAAATAACCTCTAATTAATAAGGACAAAGTTATTCAGAAGAGTTTTAATGATCAAGCTTTTCTTAATATTTAGTACTTTCAAATACAACTACCAAGACAACACCCCTCTGCCCGAATCCCACATTACTGAAGACACAAACTGGCCTTCACAGAGCACGACGGATGCTCAGCTTCTGGTTTAAGTTCTCTTTCTCTGGATTATGTTTAAAACAAAACCCCACAATATTTGGAAGGGAAGTAAGCCTCTGTGTTTAACAGTATTAATACTCGATGCAAAAAAAGGATAGTTCTTCTATCATTATAGTCAGCAAATATTCTATTAGCTACAGGTTTGCTTTTGTTAATGTTGAATCCATGCAAAAGATTTATTTCTAAACACTCCTAAGAATAAAACAAATTAATTTGCTTTCTGGGCAGTACCTGTAGGCCAAGATCATCTTCTGCAATTAAAAATCTGTCAAGTGACAAGTTCTTACAAAGCAGTAATTTTAAGCAGACAAGTGCTCCATCTCAGTCACATCGTCTGCTTTAGAGCCAACAGCATCATGGAGTAAGTCGTGGCAACAGCTCAGATCCCCGTCATCTCTCACAACACCCATGCCCATCGCTTCAGGCACAGACAGGGGCACGTTACACACTATTCTAAGCAGAGAAACAGGATTCTCAAAGGGGAAAAAAATGCTATACTGCAGTTATTTAAATAAGAGACCTTTATGGTGTCAGTGTAACATTTTCCCCATCGTCACATTTTTTTGTGAATCATCAGTTGTTTAAACGACCGGTTAACCAATTCATGGTGAACTTTTATTGGGCTCAATACTGTTGAACACACTGTCAGTTTAGCACAGAAAGTACCTTGTTCTAAACAAGCACTGATCGAGGCCCACGGAAACACCAGCTTGAGCCAAATGCCACTGCCTGGCCCAGCCTGACCTGCTGCTGATGTACAGACAGGCTCATGTCCGTCACCAAAGAGCATCCCCCTGCAGAGAAATGACCCTTGGGCTCCTTATGTGATTTTTCTGGACAAGGGGAAGAGCAGGAAAAAGCAATACAGGTGTGACACTCCATATAGAACAAAACAGTGTTGTTTAAACACAGCATATAGCAATTAACAACTTAAAATAGGGTTTATTTTTAATGTCACCCTTATTTCCTTGTGCACTTTTAAAGTTCACATAAACAGAATATTGAATATTTAAATCTATTTAGCATGTTTCTCAGAGCAATCGTTAAAAATTAGTTTGTTCTGATAGAGCTGTATTTTATATACTTCCCCATGAGCAAACCCCCTTTCCCAAGCCTGTTCAATAAGGATTGATCTCCCCCTGTGAAGTTGATTTGTATCAATTTCACTAATAAGCAGCGATGAACCTCTTTCTGGGAAGACACAGCCAACAGAAAGCATTTATGGGAATCGTTACTGCCACAACCACAGCGCTTAGTGGAGGTTGAGCAGAATTAAGGCAGAGATCAGTACATGTGCGGGTGGTAGCGACACAGCCTGTGACAGTCCCACGGGCAGAATGGATTTTCTGCTTGTCAATCTGAAAGTGTAACCTTGAAAAACACGGTCATCCTTTCCTGTTAGGGACCATAAAAATGAGAACACACTCCTTTATGTAATAATTTCAGTATTATAGGGACCGGAATACATTAGAGTCCTGGGAGAAGTTGTACCTGCAGGAAATCTTTGTTATCAAGATTACCACTTTACAGCACTTAAATCTTTCAGGCTACTTAGATCCCACACCTCCTCCAAGAAGCTGCTCCTTAAGTTGCACAACTTCATCTTTTAAAATATTATTCAAATTAAAGGGACTATGATTATCTTTGTGTTCGCTGTGCCTTTTAAAAATAGAGGAAAGCTTCACTCCGGCCTTTGGGCAGCAGCTGCGACATCCCTCGCTGCTTCTGCTCCCATTCTGCAGCTGCACGAGGACCGAGGCTGTAAGGCTTTTCAGGTCCGCTAATATTTCAGTGTTAATATCGTGAAACACCTCTCTCTGGCATCAAATCCTCTCCTCCACACAGCAACACAGGTTTATTGTGTTGATATTTAGAAGAAAGCAGATCCTTTCCAAATGGAGACGGAAGACACAGTGAACACCCAGGCTGATCCAAAGGAACTACTCGGTGCAGCCTGATATTACAATGCAACTGATTTGACATGGGAAGTGTTCTCTCCCCGTCCAGGTCACTGCTTCGCTCATAGCTGGTGCCTGCGAAGGACTCAGCTGGGCCCACCGAGGGCTGGCTGTCTGTCTGTCTGTTCCATGGGGCTCCAGGCAAATACAGGGGCAGACGTGCCCAAAGGTTCCAGTCCTGCAGGTCCTGGAGTGAGAACCGGCTGCAGAGAAACAGTCTGAGGGATGCACCATCTCCCAAACTTCACAAGGATGGGGCTGTAACAGCAGCTCCTGCTTTCTGGTGGATACATACTCATCAGGTATTTAAACTGCTGTACCCGGGCCAAAAAGCTCAGCTTCCGGTAATACCGTTTTAATCATCAAATTGTCAACCAAGTCTCTAGACAAGGCACTGGAATCTCCTCCAAAGAACCCAGATTTTCTGGTTTAAACACAGCAGAGATTTCTACTGAAGGAAAACCACACCTCTGGGGGGTTGGGAGTGGAAATCAGGCATAAATGGGACCTGAAGACTTCCAGACCTGAAGATTTCTTACCCAGGTGACATGTGACATGGCAGCTTCACCAAAGTGACCTACCGTGCTGTGTCAGAAGTCAGGCAGAGTCCCTTTTTGGTCAGGTGTTAAAACTAAACTGGTTGACCTGAGTGCAGATATTTTCAAGAAACTCTAAGTCAGTCTAATTTGACTGAATTAGGAAATGGGGGTTGGAGGGAGGGAAGTGCCAGAGATTTTAATGAGCTTTGGATGAGGGACAAATGCCTCAAGATGTAAACTTGATGGAATGCAGGAAGGCAAACCCTGAGCTTCTGGAAACCCCTGGAGCAGCATTAACATGGTCAGGTAACCACCCTCTGCACCTGCGGGACACAAAACTCCTCTCCCAATTCCAGCTAATACCCATTGTTCTTAGCAATACACAGCGCAATAAAGTGACCACACACAGAATGATTTACGACCCATTGAGAAAACTATTGTTTATTTAGAAAAAAGGTTACACTGGTAGAATTCAGCAGATAAAAAAATTCTTTTTCTTATTTTTTTTTTTAAAAATGTCGTTGTGAAACTTCTCAGACTAAAGTTCAGCAATACAAAGCTCCTGTAGCTGTAATTGAAACTTAATTTATTTCATTTTTGAAGAGAGCATTTCCAATCAATCGAAAAACAACATGACAAACAGAAGGTGTGGCAAGGGACAACTGAGCACAGGTTTAGGTTGGGATGGAAGGGACAGGGTTCATTCTTTGTATCTTTAAACAAGTCAACGTTGTACACAATATACAAATAATCCCTAAGCATTGCATGAAAACAGTGCTCCCACTTACTTTGTTTTTTAGTCACTGATATTAAAAACAGGCCAAGTAATAAATAAAAACTGAGTTTAAATGAGGTAAATCCAAAAAGGTTCAGTAACTGTTTATTTGTGGTTTTCAAACATCTAAAAGAATGCATTTCAGATTGAAAGAATTACTAAACTCAGGCAGTATTTTCGACAACCTAAAGTGGAACTCTGTACACGAGACCTCATTTGCACTATGGCAACTGTTTGTTTGCAGCACATTGTGCTAAAATATGGAATAGGTAACACTTTCAGCCAGGTACTGAAAATAAATGTGTAAGAAACTAAGCAACAAGTTAAAATACAGTAATGTACAACTCAACAATTAAATCCTCAGCATGGGGAAATAAAGCAGAGAACTGAATAATTTAAGGAGATGCAGATGGGTCCTCTTCATTCACAAATTTCTGTGCAATCTATATTCTGGAAAACACATTTCTGGTCACAGCTGGATATCTTCCCATTTTAATCTCACCTGTAAGGAAGGCACAGACAATTGGAATTAGGTGTCGTTCAAGTGAAAACTGATCTCACAGCTGAGCATGTTACTCCATTTGCAATTCAAAGAATGAGGGGGAAAACAAAACTATTGCATCGGTCATTCATTCCCTAACAGCAAGAGCTATATTAATGCAAGCACTGCCTTGTAAGTAGTGAAATATCAATTTAAAGATACAAATAAGAAACAAGTAGTCAATTATAAAGGGAAGTAGTCTTGTAGGGGTACAATCCCCTCAAAATGTTACTATCTCTGAATTAGGCAAGAAATAAATGCAGTCAGACATTGTGCATTAACAAGAATGTTATAAAAGATTTAGCAAACAGGAATACAGGATTATATTCCACAACAACCCATTTTTTCCATCCTTCACAAGGCAAATGAAGGGGTGTTGTCAGTATTGTAGGCAAGATGCTCCAGCTTAGTTCATTACACAGCTGGATGTGCAACTGACATTCACCTAAGCATCTGTTGCTTAAATCATGATGTAGTTAGAAAAACACATTTGTGCTTTTCTAATTGATGACAACCCTCATTTTATATTGAATTGCTGGTCAAGGTAAAACTTCACACTTTATTACTAAAGAAGCTGCAAGTCCTCAGTAGTGAGCTTCATCTACTAAGACTGTCCCCCCCCACCGCCTTTTTCTTCCCCTCAAAAGGAACATGTAAAGAAATGGGAAAAAGATGAGGTCCATCCACAGTGATCAGACCATAACAGCTATGAAGGATAGTCAAAAAAATTCTATTAAATCCTTTCCAAAGAATGCTCATAATTTCCAGTTTGGGAAGTGTTTACAGAAGCATCTTCTATTATTTCAAGCAGATCAAACAAACAGCACTCAGAAGCAATAACCAAACTCGCACCCTGTTTCCCCACCAGCACTCTCCAAAGAGGCACAGTATGACCATGGGCTTTGTCACACAAAACCCCTCAAGCTTCAGTGCCTGAACAAGCAACGGCACCAAGTGAAACTCTCGAGACGC